>NC_040904.2:176542571-176849708 GCF_004126475.2 Phyllostomus discolor
TAGTGATTCTATTCCTAGAGGATCGACTATTATTTTCTAATAAAAAACTGTAAAAATCATTTTATTGGGATAAAGGGTAGGAAAAAAGCTACACATTAATATTGAGAAAGATAATGTTCAGATTCAAACTCAATATTAATGTGTAGCTTTTCTTCTGCCTTTTTTATCCAAATAAAATGAATATTTACAATTTTTTTAAAAGATGGAATTTATCCTTAAGAAATAAAATCACTGGGACTGAAGTGTGTACACAGAAATTGAAGGGATTTGGAACAGGTCTCTCCAATACGTGCCAGTTTGACATGTGGATTACTCTGAGCTGAAGCCAATCTGAGACCCTGCAGCCTCAAAAGAAACTTTTATCTCTCCCTTAAAGAATTTAAATTGGGGCCTTGTCAATAATGAGAGTTGCCACCAGAAATAACTTTTTATGACCCATCTGTAGGGCAGGGTGAACCTCTAATCACCACCAAACATCTGCCCTCCCTGTCGTCCTGCCCTGCTTCCCCGTTCTGTCTTTGAACCTCTCAGGCGTGTGGGGTCTCTGACTCTCTCGTAATGTGGGGTTCCATGTATATGACTAGAATTGAATTTGGTTATTTTCTCTTATTAATCTGTTTCATGTCCATTTAATTATACACCAGCTGAAATAACCTAGAAACTTAAAAAAAAAAGTCTTCCTCCCCAACCAAATCTAGTATGCTAGAGGGGAAAAAAAAACACATTTTAAGAAAAAAAAACTATACAATTTAAAAAAAAGAATAATGGAAAATAATGCATGCTATCTTTATGTTGTTCCAGTCAAAATATGAAAAACAGAGCAGTTTCTTTTCTTTCCTAGTGTAAAACATCACTACCAGTAACCATGAACATGCAATACAAGAAACCTTTTGTGTATGTGTAGTAAACTTCGCAACTTGCAAGTTATAACGTAAACATAGGTGACTGCTTTGTTAAAAACAAGTATCTCATTAACCTTTGGATTCGTCCAGTTTGGAACAGTATATGATTTCTAGTATAAATTTCTTTTTTAAAAAATATTTTATTAATTGTAGAGAGAGAAATGTCAATTTGTTGTTCCACTGATTTGTGCCTTCATTGTTGCTGCCTGTATGGGCCCTGACCAAGGATCTAACTGCAATCTTGGTGTATGGGACGACACTCGGACCAACTGAGCTACCTGGACAGGACCTTAAAGATGAGAACATTTTTTTTAAAGATTTTTTATTTCTTTACTTTTAGGGAGAGAGGAAGGGAGGGAAAGAAATATTAATGTGTGGTTGCCTTTTGTACATCCCCTACTATGGACTTGGCCCACAACCCAGGCATGTGCCCTGCCTGGGAATTAAACCAGTGACCCTTTGGTTCGCAGCCCAGCACTTAATCCACTGAGCCACACTAGCCAGGCCTAATATAAATTTCTTAAAGGATGGCATTATTTAATACTTATGCCACTCATACTCCTTACTCTTTATTATTATACAAAATTCTGGTGTTTATTAGACCATTAAAGTAGTGACCTGGTTCCCTGGTTGGTGTGGCTCAGTAGACTGAGTGCTAGCCTGGAAACCAAAGGGCAGCCAATTCGATTCCCAGTCAGGGCACATGCCTGGGTTGCAGACCAGCTCTGCTGTTGGGGCACACAAGGCAACCGCACACTGATGTTCCTCTCCCTCTCTTTCTCCCTCCCTTCCCCTCTCTATTAATTAGTTAATTAATTAATTAATTAATCAATACCTGGTCATTAGAATATTATTATAATATTACTTCAGATAGATCAAAAGTTTGGATAATGTACTGTCATTTTATAAACTAGTCAAGGGTAACACTAATTACTCAAGAACTCAATGTTCTGATTATGACTGTCTCTCTCACTGACAATATGAAACCCAATTCTTATATAAGATGAAATTCATGAGGAATATTATGAGATTACTCCAACATAAAGTAGTACTATATCATATTAGCTTTTAAGTATTTTCCAGATAGTTTTTCAAAAAGGCTACAGTTCTAATTCACAGTCCCTCCAATAAATGAGTGCATTCTTTTCTTAAACTCTTAACAACATGAGGTAACCATCACCCTTTTTACTAATCTGACGGCTAAACAATAGTATATCTATATTACTTTAGCCCTGGCTGCTGTGGCTCAGTGCACTGAATACCAGTTTCCCAACCAAAAGGATGCCGGTTCGGTTCCCAGTCAGGTCACATGCCTGGGTTCTGGGCCAGGTCCCCAGCTGGGGGCACATGGGAGGCGACTACACATTGGTGTTTCTCACTCTCTCTTTCTCCCTCCCTTCCCCTCTGTCTAGAAGTAAATAAGTAAATAAAGAAAGAAATAATACTACTTTAATATATATTTTCCTTACTAAAACTAAGGTTGAGCCTCTTTCCATTTAGACTCCCTCTTCTGTAAAATCTAATTCCTATCTTTTGTCTTTTGTAACATTTATTCCGGGAATGCCAAAAGAGGTCATCTTCAGGAAATCTGTAAACATAATTTGTTTTACCAACAAATAAAGGATGGATAGCAAGGGAAGTCCGTGAGATAGTCCTACCATGTATTTGGTAAAATTGAGCAGCTAGGGAACACAGGAAAAGCTGAACACAATTTAAATATAATGAAGTCCATTTACCAAAAGCAAGCACCCTGACAAATGGCGATGCAACAAAATCATTTCCATCAAAATCAGAAACGAGAGTGCCAAATATCCCCAGCATTACTGAATATTTCAGAGGTTCTCAATAAGAAAACTAATTAATCAGTAAAATATCATAAAAACAATTATATATATTGAGAAGCCATACAATTATTTAGAAAATCAAAAGACATTATACTTTTAATACTCATTTCTCATAAAATTCTGTAAGGTGACTTAATATCAGGTACAAATGAGTAGATAACATATTTTATGACCTAGCAACCACATTCTTGGGTACTTACACAAGAATAATGAAAGCATGTCCACAAACATACTGTACAAGAGTGCTCAATATAGTAATTTTGTGACTAATAACAATAAACTAAAAATGCCTACTTTGTTCCTAATAATAAACAAAAAAAACAAATGTCCATCAACAGGTAAATGGATAACAAAATGTAGTGCATTCATACACTGAAATACTCTCAGCAAAAAAAAGGAACTAGGATACACAACAACAGCGATGAAACTCAAAATCCTTATGTGGTGAAAGAAGCCAACGTAAGAGTGTATCTGTATGAGTTGGTTTATATGAAATCCTAGAATAGATGACACTAGTCTACGATGATAGCAATCAAAACAATAGTTGACCCAGAGGGGTGAGGGACAAGGGGAGTTTCAGGAGTGAGAGAAATGTTCCTCATCTCGTTTGAGGTGGTCATTGGTTATGTGCATGTATGCATTTGTCAAAACCTCACTGAACTGTACACTTAACATCTGAGTGTCTTATCCTGTGTAAATCGTACTTCAATGTAAACCGCATCTCAACCATATACCAATAAATTGGGAGGAAAAAGTTAAGGAGAAAACAGAACCCCAATACACTGCTGCTAGGAATATGAAATAGTGTAGTCACTTTGGAAGAGTTTGGCACTTTCTCAAAAACCAAAACCAACCAGTAATTCCACTCCTAAGTATCCACCCAACAGAAATGAAAACATATGTCCACGCAAAAACCTGCATGTGAAGTTCATAAAAGCAACATTCATAGTAACCAACAAGTACAATCTCAATGTCCAACAACTAATAAAAAGACAGACAAAATGTGGTATGTCCATTTGACAGAATATTTAGCCATAAAGGAATGATATATGCTACAATATGAATGAACCTTAGCAACATTATACTCAGAGAAAAGAAGCCACACACAAAACATCACATGTTGTAAGATCCCTTACCTGAGATGTCCAGAATAGGCCAGTTCATTGAAACAAAAAGTAGATTAGTGTTTGTCTGGGGCAGAGGGTAGGGGTGGGAACAGAGATTAACTAGAAATGAGGAAGAATAGTCTTATTGGGAAGATGAAAATGTTTCAAATCTAATTTATAGTAATGTTTGCACCTGTAAATTTACTAAAAATACACTGAATTGTGTAGGATGTCAAAGTTCAGCATGTATTAGCCCGGCTGGTATGGCTCCATAGATTGAGTACCAGCCTGCAAACCAAAGGGGCACCAGTTCAAATCCCAGTCAGGAAACATGACTGGATTGCAGGTCAGGTCCCCAGTAGGGGGCGCACAAGAGGCAACCACACACTGATGTTTCCTTCTCTTTCTCCTTCCCTTCCCCTCTCTCTAAAAATAAATAAAATCTTTTTTTTTTAAGTTTAGTATGTGTTAGACACATTAAAAGAAAGGGGGAATAGAGCAGACATTTGGTTTCCTCTTAAATTCTTTTTTTAAAAGAGGATATTCATTCATTGATTCATTCATTTAACATACTGGAATACTGGGGATAAATACATAGTAAACCAGGTAAACATGACATAGTTTGTGCTAACATTCAAGGGGAAAGAAACCAAAAAAAGGTAAACTAATAAATGCTATCAAACAAAAAAATAAAGCACAATTAAAAGACCAATAGCAGCCCAAGCTAGTGTAGCTCAGTGGATTGAGCATGGGCTGTGAACCAAAGGGTCTCTGGTTCGATATGTAGTCAGGGCACACGCCTGGGTTGCAGGCCAGGTGTCCAGTGGGGGACACACAAGAGGCAACCACACATTGATATTTCTCTCCCTCTTTCTCCTTCCCTTCCCCTCCATCTAGAAATAAATATTTTTTTAAAAAAAGACCAATGGCTTTTCTTTATACTAATAATAACCAAATGTAAAAGGAAATTTTTTGAAATACACATTTACTAAAAACCAAAAACATTTAGAAAAGCTACAAATTCTATATGAAAAACGATACTATATAAAAGAAAATTTAAGTAAATGAAAACGCATTTCATGCTCATGAATCAGAAGATATAACGTAATTCCAGTTAGAATCCCAAAAAGGTTATGGAACTAAATGATTTGTCGTTACATAGATTAAAAAATAAAAATCTGGAAATAACCAAGAAATTGTGAAAACCGAGAATAATGAAGGGAGTCTTTACTATTTTTAAATTAGTAAACTGTTAACTACAATGCTTTCAACTGTTATACTGGCCCAATTACAGGCAGAAAGATCTTGTTCTGTTCAGAACAAGAAGTCTGGGGAAAAACGTGACTACAGACAGAGATGGCAATTCATCTCACAGGGCAGGATGGGTTAATTAGGCTGACACAGTTGATTATCCAACTGGAAGAAAATTAATACAGGATAATTCCAGTGGATTTAAGCTTTAACTGGAAAACATAATTTTCAAATTTTATAAGAAATTTACAAATATTTATAAAATCTAGGAATATGGTAGAAAGGAAAAAATAAACACATTTGACTATGTAAATATCTTACATTTCTGCCTGGCAAAAGATACATAAATAAACTCAATAGAGAAACAGTATTGAAGGAAAAACTATTTCAAGACAAAGTCCATTATATTCATAATAGACAAAGAACGCCTACGAATTCATGGTGGAGAACAATGAACTACTCAAAAAGAAAAATGTGGTGATAACTTTTTATTTCTACCATAAACAAGATTAGAATATGTTCAAGCTCATTATGTAAAAGCTGTTTAAAACCTCTGTGGGAAGAAGCAAACTAGTTTTTTGTTTTATTTTCTGATTTAATACAAAAATAGTTTCTGGAAATCTTGGTAACAGATCATTTGTGGAATAAGTGATTCCTAAAGAGTTCCCTTTCATTGATCCAATCAGTATTTATTAAATTTCAGTATGTGCATGTTTCTTAGAGAAGTGTTTAATGAATACATTGGGTAACTGTATAAATAAGTTTTAGCAATTTTTCAGAGTGGAAAACCAAAGTAAAGTGGCTAATAATTTCTAAAGAGTTGATGAGAAGTGGATTCAGAGGGAGAGACTGCTCTCTTACGGTGTTTGATCTGTCTCTGAGCTACTGCATTTGCAAGAGAAGAGGCGAAGCACAAAAGAAGTCAAAACTAGGTGAGCATGAATCTCGCAGTTTCTCTCTCCAGCCTCCCACCCACCTCAATGGCCTCCCACCTCAATTTCCTCCCATCCTCCTTCCCTCCCATTATTTTCTCCCTTCCCTCCCTTCTCAGACCTTATATCACTTCAAATTCTAAAATTCAATGCTCTAGTAATCTATGTCCAAACCAGTAAGACCCTTTGCCAAATTTTAAACACACAAAATATACCATTGCAAGAAAGTACTTTCATAACTATAATCTATAAAGTAGCACTTGGAGAGTAAGGCTCCACCTGCTATAAACACAGAATACTCACTAAAACTCTGTAACCTTCAAAGAGTGAAGTGCAGTACAAGGAAGTGAGCAACCAGTATTTCTGAAGAAGGTGGCGAACCAGATCTTTTTATATAAGTGATGTTTAGGCTCTGTCCCAAGAAGGTATTGTTTGTAAGTGGATATATTTTATTTATTGAATTTATATTCTGCCTCATTCCAAAATGCATTTGAAGCAACTTGCAAAGAGGCATATATCTATAATAAAATGGAAAGTAATAAAAATAGGGGAAACAGGTAAAGAACAAAGAGGAAGCAAACATTCTAATCCTTTTAAAAAGTCAATATCATTTCTGTGATTGTACATAAACATCGCTCAGAATTTCAGGGCATCTAAGGAAAAGTTGGAAATAATTATAGAATTTGCATTGTCAGAGAAGAGGAATTGTACTCACTCTCTATATAAATGAGGTTTTTCTTAGGACTAAACTCAGAGATATAATTCATGTAGGGCCTTTTGTGGGGAATATGTCCAAGAGGACCCATGTTCCACAGGGAAAAAAGAAACAGTTCTTATATGAACCCTAAACATACTTTAAAAGCGTAACTTTGAAACACAGTTTGATGAAGGTGTTTCTTTGGGGAGGGAGCTGAAGCAACATGGGTAGCTTTGCAATGACACCTGTCCAGTCATTTAAGCAATCCAAGAGTGAGATGGCATTTGCTGACTGAGAAGCTTTCTAACTGTGGTTAGCAGAGAAACCTGTTCTTAGGGAGAATCTTCTAGAGAAGTCTAGTTTATAAAATGGATCAAGGCAGAGCTATGCCTGTCCTTCCTTCCACATTCCTCCTGAGGAGGTCTCAAAGGCTCTTAGGGTAGAATTCAAGAGCCACCAACCAACAGAATGAAACTGTAAATACTTTGAATACATTCAACAATCATGTATTATGCTCCTGCTAAGTGTTAGAATAAATATTATATATTATTTGTCTTAAAATTGTTTTTTTTTTTCACTACAAGAATAAAAAATAAAAATAAGATTTTTTTCAACTCCCCATCACAGCCTAGAGTGTAGGCTCTGGGATTAAACACAGATCCTTAAACCTATCCGGGTTCCTCACCAAGCCCACCTCTATTATGGAAATAGAAGCTGCTGTCCATGCCTCACATCCAGGTACAAGGCTGTCCCACCTCCTCACAGCAGACAGGCATGCAGCCAGAATTCTCAGGAATCCATTTTAGATGCACTCAAGAGTGGACCAAGTGTTTGGCTCAATTGCTGAGCACTGCTGAGGCAGCTGGAACCTAAACATTGCTCATCACAAACGTCACCAGTGATCAACCACTGTTAGGACTTTCTGACTTCTGTCAGCCAAACGCCCGGAGAACTACTCTTCTCCTCATCGTGGTCTCAAGGACAACCCCACCTGACCTCTGACCCTTGTCCCTCAGGGTCCAGGACGAAACCACCCCTGAGCAGCCGGCTTCCCCTCCCTGCCGATGGACCCGCACCTGGCCTTGCTGAAGGCCCACGGACACCAAGTCTCACCATGTAAGTAGGAAACAAGGAACAAGAAACTGCACCAGAGGAAAGTGAACTTTGAATCCTCCACTCCCCCACCAAGAACTCCACAGAAGATGCTGTCTCTCAACTCTATCTCATGATTCAAACACAAATGGGACGCCCTCCCTGAGAAAGGTGGGAGAGGTGAGGAAAGTGTCTGACCAAGAACCACAACTTGGAAAAGTTTCAGTCACGCATTTATAGCCATTGCTAAATAACATGATATTCTGACATCACCAACACCATGAATGTGACATAGAACACAATCCAATGTAATTGAACTAATATAGAATTAACTCATATACAACATTCTGACATTTCCTATTTACATGGCAAAGAATGTCTATCAAAATTACCTTGTTTTATCCAAGTTAGTGTAGTGTCTTTCTGCTTTGCAAAGGTTAAAAAATAAAACTTTAAAAATAAACCCAACTTTTAATTATAATAGCAAACACTTACACAGTCCCTATTACAAGCCAGGCAAAAGGGAAAATATATAGATGGATAGATAAATAGATATAGATATAAAAAGATATAGATATATAAAGAGATATAGATATATAAATAGATACATAGTGTGTATACGTGTATATATGTATAAACACACACATATATTTTCTCCTTTTAACCTTCATATTATGAGGACATTACCATTTCCTTTTCAAAGGTTCAGAAACTAAGTCACAAGGAAGTTAAGTTACTCCTCCAAGATCAAAAAGCTAGATGTGATGCAAGGAAACCAGGCTGCAGAGTCTGTGCTCTTAACCACTCCTTGACTCTTTCTGGGTTTCCCTTAATTGCAAACAACTTGACATTAAGAAAATCCATGTCAAATAAGAATGCCTCTCAGCTACTTCCCTGTTTTTGCTATGTGCCCATAGAAGAACAAATAATTTTAAAGTCTAAGCAAAACACAAATAAATATGAATAACTTCAGCAAAACGAAACCCTGTAATCCACTCTCCAATGTGTCATAAACACATCATCGCTTTGCTATCTCAGAATACTGACCACCACTTTGTTTCTCATTTTCATTTCCTTCCTGATGCAGCTTCCCACACACTTGTGAATTAGGTAGCAGCTGTAAATGTCTGATTATTTTGAGATCTAGGTAACACCCAGACTTGACTCTGGAAAATAGAAGAGAATATTTAGAATCTATGATACAGTACCTGAAGCTTTCTTTTCAATCAATTTAAAGCAAGTTTATTATTTTCGTGTTATAAAAATGCATGTTATGGTAGAAAATTTTTAAATACAGTCTACAGTCTAAGAAACAGAAAGTTAAAACCCCACGGCACAGTGAAAACCAGACAGTTTTCTATGCAAGCATTCTAGTGTATATCTTTTCAATTTGATTTCTATGCCAATACCAGCTACTATTATCGGGCATTTAAAGACTGTCATGCACTGTGCCAAGCATTATAATGGTTTCTTTTTTCATAAAAAACCTACAAAGCAAATACTATTATTACTCTTCCCACTTTTTTGGTAACTGAAGCTTAGAGAGGTCTAGAAATGTGCTCTTGGCCAAGGGTTCCAAGCTAGGACTGGAGGGGTTGCTGATTCTGTGATCTCAGTGAGGCAGGCATGCAGGCACCCTGTCTATACTCCCACCGTAGACACTGTGCTGGGTACAGGCTTTGCAAACGTGGTTAGCTTTCATTCCCAGTTTTACCCCTTTGTTCATTTACATGCGAGCTCTGTGGTTTACTGCGTCTGTGGTACCTCAAAGTTTCTCCACTTGGGCAGGAATGGCACTGTTAGCTGAGTGGTTCCTTGCTATGAGGACTATCCTGAGCAATGTAGGATGTTTGGGTGTTTAGAAGCAACCCCGGCCTCACACCACTAGATGCCAGTAGTGTTCCCCTAGATGTGACAACCAAGAATGGCTCCAGACAGCTGGGTTGGGGGGCAAAAGAGCCCCCAGCTGAGAACTATTGCAGCTTAGTAAATTCTGTAACCATCTGCGGAAACTCAAAGTCTGAGTAACACAGTCTGTTAACTGAGATACACCTTTTCCAAAGAAACCATTCAATAAAGGTTACCTATAAGTTTCCCTTATAAAGATCCTCCTCAGGATTCCTTAACAAGTCCCCATGCACTTTCCTGCCGTTTCTAGGTATTCTGCATTATTTTACCGTATTTTGCTTTTAAATAGTTGAATCCTTACAAATCTGCAAATCAGTCAAGTTACAAATTAGCTTGAGGCTAACTGCCAAATCCTCTTGACAACTGAATTTTGACAGAACATGTCCTCAAACACTATCATACAAATCTGAACAGTCATCCTGGAGTCCTTCCCAAATGTCTTTCAATAATTCTAGGCTTTCTCATAATATTCCATTTTATACTTGTGAGCCCAATTCAACGTTATTGCAGTTCCCCTGACCCCTGATGTGAAACGCAAGCTCTCAGGGAGTGCTCTGTCTGACTTAACATGGTCCTTCTTGGGGGTGGGGAGGGCTCCTGCTCTGGTTCGGCAAAAGCAGAGTAGTGTGCGCTAATTGTGACCCTGAGACCCCAGACTGGTCATTTCACCTCCACTGTCAGGATGCATGGCTATCAGGGAGCTCATTAAAAGTAATTTTGATGAAGAGCATAAATACTGACAATTAGTTCCTGTGACCTTCTAAAATCCATTTACCTCTTTTTTTTTTCCTGCAGTAGTCAGATAGTTTTCTAGAGTGTTAATGGATTCGCTTTTGTCCTTTGAGGCCCTTGATGAACAGTCTTTCTCTTTAACTGTCGATGTGCTATTGAAAGGGATTCCTGAATGCAGGCTGCAAGTTCCCCCTTTGACCCTCACAACTAGGGACCAGACAGAAACAGGTTATATTTGGCTTTCTCTAATTACCTTAATTGCCTCTATAACAAATACCATAAAGTTCCATTTATTTTCTTCCACTCAGTGAAAATTCTGTAATATAAAGTGTTGACTGCTTTGATGTCAATAAACAAAAAGAAAACTGACAAAAATAGATTATACGATAGTAAGCTTTCTAAATTTTTAGTCTTTCACTTTTGTATCCTATATTCTGATTTATATGGTAGCAAGAACTGAGTGTTAAGTGCACTGATGAGAACTGGTATAGAATAGCCTGGCCATTAGAATCAGAAGAAAAAAAAAAACAATAGTAAATCAATACCACTGGTAAACAAGGTAAATTATCAGAATAATTAACAGAAGCTACTACAATAGATCTGTAAACCTCAACAGTTTAACTCAACAAATACTTATTTCTCACTCAAGGAAAGTCGCAAGTAAATTGGGCAGTTCTCCTCCAGCTACGCCATCTGAAATATACCAACTCCAAGTTCATTTCAGCAGGGGAAGAAAGAGATAAAGGAGACGCATTGGCTCTTAACTGTCTTGGCCTGGTAATGCCATTAGTGGACTGTGTTCACAGATGACTGTCTAAAACTACTCTCAGGATCCTAGCTCAACTAAAAAGGGAAGCTAGGAAATGTAAGGGGCACATGGAGGGAGGATTTGGTGAGCACTAGAATTCGTGTTCAAAAGCACAGTATTACTACAATATCAAAAAACTAGAAATAGAAATCTTTATATTCCATACAATAAAATATTATCAACCCATTACAATTTTTTCCAAGCTCCCAATATAGTCTTGAGTGAATAACCAGGATACCAAATTAAATACACACTTACCATTTTTAAAAGCATAAATGTGCAGGAAAAAATGAAAAAAAATACTATTTTGTTACCAATGGTTATCTCTGTATAATATGATTACAGGTAATGAATGTTATTCTCTATACCAGTGACCCTTTGATTCGAAGCCCATGCTCAATCCACTGAGCGACACCATCAAGGGCTCAAGTTTAATTTTTTAATTAAAGAATGGCCCTGGCTAATGTGGCTCGGTGAACTGAGTGCCAGCCAGCAAACCAAAGGTTCACCGGTTCAATTCCCAGTCAGGGCACATGCCTGGGTTGCAGGCCAGGTCCTCAGTAGGAGGCGTGGGAGAGGCAACTACACATTGATGTTTCTCTCCCTGCTTTCTCCTTCCCTACCCCTTTCTCTAAAATAAATAAGATCTTTAAAAAAAAGAAAAAGAAGTATCTCCATTTCCTATTAGGAAACAAAATATGATGAATAAAGGTTAAAATTACAATAAGTAACATTGTTCAGTTACTATTAGGCACTGTACTAAGCATACCACAGTCCTTATCTCATTTATTCCTCATTCATTTTAATGCAAAATTATGCCCATGCAGATTTGGACATTGGGGCCCAAAGAGGGAAAAGAGAATTTGTCTTCATAAAGCATGAAGCCTCTGTAGTCCATTCACTTAACCACCACCCTATACATGTCAATCATCTCTGGCACTGAAAAATTTTCACCTACAACACTCTCTTCCAGAAGTTACTAACAAGCTTTAGAGAAGATAGAATACACACAGTACATTGGTGCTAACGTCCATTCCAGCTTCTTTCTAATGAGTCTTCTTTCCAAGCAGAGGCTGGAATATTAAACATCGTATTTTCCAGACTCCTTTGCAGTCAAGGTTTGGAGTGTGATTTAGGAACCACCACAGACACACTAATGGGGGGATTTACACAGGGGAGTGAGGCTGAGGTTATGGCCGTTTCTGCTATCAGGCCTGGTCATCAAGGCATGTTCCTTCTCCGTGCTACCAGAGATTGCAGTGTCTACTCCCTGCTTCCTGGGTGCCCAAGGGTTCGATGAGGGGCATCCATTTGCTGGTGGGTATGATGACAGGCAGGGCTTGGTTCCTGAACCAGCCACAGCACAGGCGGTCTCCTGATCATGGCAGACTCGGTACTGTGAAGGCTGGCGGTTTCCCAATACCAAAAAATTGAATAAAAATTCATGCAAAGTAACAAACGCATTAAAAAATATTCACTCGGAGTCTCCTATTTGTCAAATATGACACAGTCCTAGGTGATGGGAATACAAAGGACGAGCAAAATATACATACTCCTGCACTTAGAGAACTTACAGCCTAGTTGAAAGAGCAGAAATAAACAAAATAATTATATAAATAAATATTTATTTACAAACATTGATTACTTAAAGTTCTACCTGCTTTCATTCTAACTTATTCCCTGAGCAGTGAACACCATCAGGAATTTCTAGAATTCACATCAATTGACTGAATGTTTAGTCCAGTCTATTGATCTTAACCTTTAAACTAAGGTAAGTTACAGTCAGGAGTTTAGATATCAAACAAAGACCAGTTCAAACCAGGAATGGTGGCAATGCAAAACTTCCAAGAAGACCTTCTTCTGGCAAATGGCTACAATTTAACAATTACAGTAAACAAAACTATTCTCTCCTAGAGACAAAGAGAAAAATACAATCGTGATGTCAGTGCCGAGGAAAACAAGTGGTCATATCGACACACTGTTAATGGAGTCTATGACTCTGGTTGAAAAATATTGATTTCACTAATGTTCTTTCTAGTGTCAGCTCCCTTTCATTTGTCACGGGGCGTGCCATCTTTCTTCTCGGAGGAGTCACCACGCAGTGTTATGATGGGTGATGACTTGGCAAGGGGTGTCTCGTGGCTCAGATCTCTCACCATGCTGGCGGGGAGCTCAGTAAGTTGTGTCAAAGGCTGGATTTAGGGGAGTCTGAAGACAGGACATTCAAATCATTTTTCTTTCTGGAGCTGAAATAGATTATGGGTAATACTGGGCATTACTGTATCATTAGGGCTTCCAGACAGAAGATGGAAATGCTGTTTATAGAGTCAGAGTTAACCCATCCTATAAAAATGGTATTTTTTTAAAAAAAAAGATATTAGATATTTATAAAGTTATGTCACAGGTTTGTTGAAAATAAAGCAAATTTAGATTAAGCTTAAGTACAATTAAAACATCTATGTTCATTTGTTTTCATTATATAAGAGAAAAATTAAAATTAATAGAAAACTCTGTCTATGTGTGCCTGATACCTAAAACTTAACACAAAAATGTTTCACCCTTAACAAGATATCTACCCATCTCAGTACTTTGCACATAATAAATCCTAATTTGTTATATGAATGAATTTGAAACACAAAAACAGTTTTAAGTGATACCACTGTATTTTTAAATGATTCAGATTTACATACCAGATTATAAGTATTAAAACTAATTTAAGACAGACAGTTCTTATTACCCAGATAACCTTATTAAGAGTGGTTATTTTTATTTTAACCATATTCATGGAAATATTTCTAAGGCAGAAAAGGTGGAAACAACCCCGATTTGTCACTTTTAATATTTAGTTAGACATGGAATGTGTGGGTTTCCATTTATTCTCCTGTCCTAGGCCCCCAAAATGTTTAGGGGTGGGTCTGAAAATCTGTTAATACAAACTACCAGGAATAAGAAATACCCACATTTGCATCTCCACAATGATGCCTGTCCTACCAACATTTCATCCTTTCTAGAGAAGGTTAACTAGCACCCATATGCGTGGGCCTGATCCCTTCATTAATGTTTGCATGATGAATACACATAAAGGGTACTATAAAAAGGCATAAGCATAAAAAATGAAGTTCAGCCCTGGCCGGTGTAACTCAGTGGATTGAGCATGGGCTGTGAAACAAAGGGTCACCAGTTTGATTCCCAGTCAGGGCACATGCCTGGGTTGCAGGCCAGGTCCCCAGTGGGGCCCACGTGAGAGGCAACCACACATTGATGTTTCTCTCCCTTTCTTTCTCCTTCTTTCCCCTCTCTCTAAAAAATAAATAAAATCTTTTTTAAAAATGAAGTTCAAATGGACATACAGAGGCAGGTTTCAAGTACTTTCCTCTGAAAATAAGGCTCTAGACTCAAAATAATTACAATAGACAAGAGTGATTTCTAAAACATTTCATCTGCTGAGTCAATATCTAATATTTTCAAAACATGCATCAATTTACATCCAACATTATTACGTTTTAAGCCTGGAAAAACCAGACCTGTGGCTGAGAAAAATAATAGTTATAATACAAACATATCAGCAGTTATATGCCAGGCAACAGTTCAGTGTTTCATATTCGCTAACTCATTTAGTATATGTACGCTCACCTGTTTCTCTCTCTCTCTTTCTCTCTCTCCAAACACACACATACATATTCAGATTGACAACAGTTAATTTACACTAATCCAGAGATAATCATCTCAGCACTACTGACATATTTTGGGTCAGATCACTCTTTGTTTTAGGGGGCTGTCTTCTACATTGTAGGACATTTAGCAGCTTCTGTACAATAGAAAGAGGTAGAAACTCCTGACTGTGAACAACCAAAAATGTGGCCAGACATTGCCTAATGTCCCCACAAGAGGAGGGGAGCGCAAAATTACCAGTTAATAATTACTGATATTACTAACTCATTCTATATATGTATATACATGTAGGTAGGTAGAGGTGTGCATGTGTATACATTTCTATTATATATTCCATAGAGAAAGAGAAGGGAAAAAATGATACAGAAATGTATACATAAAAATGTATAGATGGCCCTGGCTGGTGTGGCTCAGTGGACTGAGTGTCGGCCTGTGAACCAAAGGGTCGCTGGTTCAATTAATTCCCAGTCAGGACACATGCCTGGGTTACGGGCCACATCCCCGGTAGGGGGCACCCAAGAGGCAATCACACATTGATATTTCTCTCCCTTTCTTTCTCCCTCCTTTCCCCTTTCTCTAAAAAATAAAATCTTTTAAAAAATGTATAGAGAGATAGACAAATACATAAAATCCTAAGAAATAGGTACTATTATCAACATACACATTTTACAAATGAGTAGACTGAGGCACAGGGACATAAGTAACTTGCCCATTTTATACAGCTTAGCAAGTAACAGATCCAGAATTTAGTCAGAAACCATGCTCTTAAATACTGATCTACACTATATAGCACAAACTATTTAAGGAATAAATAATTTAAAAGTCTGAACTACAGGGCACTCCTCTCTCTTGGAAGAAAACGTGGTACAAAAGATCAGTACTGATAACGAGAAGCAATCTGTAAGTCAGACAATTTGCCTAACTATACAAGTTATTAGTTGATTTATAAATGTCAAGATTACTGTTTTTATAATAGTCAATAGTATTTACTCAGTGTAAACCAGTACTGTCATGTTTGAGGAATTGTTTAAGGAGGTAAAATTTAAGGACTTCTGAGATTTTTTCTAGGTCACAATGTTATACTGTCAATACTTTTAAATGGGTAGTCATCCTAACATACAGAGATATAATCACACACACATTAGTAAACATAGCACTTCACACACACACAAAACACAGCATCATACACTATGTAACATTAAACAATGTCTCACACAGCACATGAGTGTATATATACTTTATATGTGTACTTACACACACAACAATTTTGCAGAATGTTTCCTATTTGGCGAGGACACTGAAAATAGTTGGAGATTTTCCTGAATGCAAGTAATTTTCAAATAATTTATTAAGAGCTTTGACTGTTTCTAGGATTGTGTCAGAGCAGCTCTCCTAGTTGATCTAAACACATGTGTATCTAAATATAGATAGATATCTATATCGATAGATAGATAGACAGATAGATCTCCCCTGCTTGTGGTAAATAATACCAAGGCAAGATTAAGAATATCATCATGGCATTATTTCAAAATGTAAACTTGAAGAGCAGTTCACAGCTCTTTAGGAAACAATAGTCAGTATCTGGAGCCCAGAACACCAAAAACATACTGAAATTTTAAGGGAGATGATCTAGGTCTCCCGTGCCAAGTAACTCAACATGGTGTTCACAGTGATCTCCCCGGAGCACCTCATCTCCAGCCAGTATAACCCTGCTGTGCTTTCCCTCAATTACTTTAAGCATATCCTTAGATTTCAGCAATATGATAGCTGGGAACCTGAGCCTCAGCCACAGCTGCCTGCGGCTATATCCCTTTATTAATTCATCCCGGAGCTGGGACTGAGCAGAGAAGATGGCGTTGTGTCCTCCCTGGCAAAGGCGGGACAAGTGCAGGCGCTCCCCTCACAGAGATACGCTTGTCCCACCATTCAGAGAGAGAGCTGTCCGCCTGCTGCCTGGACCGCAGCAAGCCTTATTTTTTTTTTATTTCAATCATTGTTCAAGTACAGTTTTCTGCCCCCTACTCCCGTTCCAGCCAGCAAGCCTTATTAAGGCCTGCAAAAACTCCTTGGAGGAGCAATCATTTTTAAGTGCAGTTTCATTGCAGAAAGGCCCAAGTCTGCTGTTGTCCCTTTATAAATGTCTGATAATCCTCTCCTGTCACAGACTGACAGGAGCTACTACTTTACTTCTGCCTTTCGGAGCAAACCTCAGGAGAATAGTTCTCTCTCAATGGGCTACAACACCAGGGCTATTTCCAAACCTCACTACATTTTAAAGGTGTTATTTGTCCACACAAGTGTATAAATCACCATGGAGTATCTTTTCTGAAGTATGTGCTGGTCTGAAGGATTCCTAGATAACTCCAGCTGGGCTGGCATCACTGTGAGGGCTTTGCACACCAACCCAGACAGCGAACTTGAATGACCCTTTCAGGGTTAAGTGTCATGACGAAGGCGGAGAACATTTTCAAAGATTTTAAAGCACTGTTATAAAACCCATTTAATATAAGTGAATGTATCTTCACATCTTAACAAGTGTTGCTCCCAATAACAACTTCTACTTTAATGCAGTTAAAATAGTAAAATAAAGCAAATGTATAAACAAGGAAATGCATTGCTCTTGTGGTATTCTATAACAATAGCAATCCCCTTGCATTTCACAGAAACTTTCCTTTTTCTGCAGTTTAACTTATTTTTACAGTAAGCATGTATTAAAGGCTATCTACTTTCAGATGTTCTTACCCCAGTGGAAAAAGGGCTGTTTTTCTCTCTGTGAATCCTAAAACAATGAGTTTTTGAACTAGATACTTTGATAAAAAAAATTAGCTGAAATGCTCAGCTGACTAAAGGTTGAATTCTAATCTCCATAGATGGACAGCTAAAATTCTGGGGTTTTGCATATCAATTAGATTTGGTCGCTCATCATTCTACCTTATGGTGTTACCATTCACAGATGGTTACTCCTGGGATGAATGCATTTCAGTAACAGTTTGAAATGCCCCTGGGTAATAGAGAGTGTAAATGATGGCTGTGTGCCTTTGAAATAATGCAATCAGACTGTTAGTGGCTGATAGGGTACAGCTGTGGACAAAGTCCCCAATTGCTTGCTTTTAGGGCCCCTGTCTGCACTGTGGATTACATAAATTTTAAAATATGCCGATTAACTGAAAAAAATAATAATAAATGCCACTCAAGGTACAGAATTTAAGAAAACTACAGTTCATTCTTTAAAATTGCATTTAAAATAAGAAAAACAAAAAGGTTAATTTGACAGATGCTCATCTTTCTGCCTGATTGCATAAACAATATGGGGTAAACTGCTGGAATTAGAGGAAAACCTAAAATGGGATCATTTTAATCGAATACAGGATAAAGCAAGAGGAGGTTTATCAGTACTGACATTATTTAGTGTGTGATTAAGTTGACTCAGAGTACCAGGCTATGCTAGACCTTGTACCAGATACCAAACATTTTTCTACTCTGAAGAAACTGAACTTTGATAGACAATATTTCATGCACACAAGACAGTATAATCAAGTATCAGGTTATAAGCCAATGATAATAAGACCAGGGGAATTTCGGGAAAGAGAGAATAATATGAGCTAGATTCATTGGGAAAGCCTGGTGAAGAAGATTAAGGAGTTCAGGAAGATCTACTTGAAAGAGACCAGTGAAGTCACAGTATGAATGTGAATGTGGCAGATTAAGGAAACACTAGCTGCTCAGAGTTCAGGAATCACACAAAAGGAAGAGTGAGTGACCTTGACCTGATGATAGGTGTGAGGGGGCTGCTGACAAAGGAAGGATTTAAGTCCTGTTTAAAGAACTGATCTAACAGCGGTGAGCCAGACAAGAGCCAGGGTCGTGAACCTCAACCGAGGGTACACATCTGAATCACCTCAGAACATTTTTGCTATAGACCTTGCCTTTATTTTTCAAGATTTTCAGACCACTCCAGAGACTGTGACAGTAATAGAGCTCAGCAGGTATACATTGTGAAAATATTCTTCAAGTAATTCTGGTGCAATTCCTAGCAGTGAACCACTGGGCCACAAGTTTTAAGAAACAAAACAAAACAGAGGGGAAAAAAACTCTCTTTGGTCTGTGGTTATGGCAATGGAAATGGAGAAGATGGAATTACAGAGTCACTGCAAAGAAAAAAATCAACTGGGCTTGATAATGGGACTAAATGAAGGAGACGGTGTCAAAGATAATTTCATGGTACGAAGTGTTTAGGTAAATACGAGAATTTCACTGACGCTAACAAAATCATGGGAATGTTAGTAGTTGTGAGATGTGAAGACACTGAGTCGGCACTCAGTTGGCAACTGTGTCAACACAGAAGTGGCTCTGTGAGAGATCGGGACTAGAAACACACCGGGAAAACTTGTGAAAAGGAAGAGCAGAGAGGCCAAGCACTGAACCTGCGCCCGCATTCACAGAGCAGAGCAGGGAGATAAAGAGCATTTGGGGAACTTTGGAGGAAGAGACTTAATGGGAGAACGAAAAAACAGTTACCAAAGCACAGGGAAGGAGAAAGTAATTAGAGGTGTGAGGTCCAGAATATTCAATACGAAAAAAATTTATATTGACTTTGTTTAAAATAAGGTCCATCATGAAGTTAGACAAGTCCATAACAAATCTCAGAGTTGGGTGGGTCTTGAATCCACCCTCTGATTTCAAGCACTGGGAATCTGATAAACCTGAACTGATTTAAAGTTTTTTCGAATTTCTTCTGTCAGGTGGGCATTGCTGACTCACTTAGGAAGAGCAGTTTTACTACTGAAGCTTCGGAAATGTAACTTGAACAACCCTCAGATCCAGGTGTCTTATGAGCAATCAAATCTAACCAGATGTGGCTGTGCATTTCTTTGACTATATTACTTTATGAAAAGTAGCTCTGTCTTCAAAGGAACAATAAATAAAGGGTTGTGATAAATGCCTCAGAAAGTAACTCCTCAAATAGGAGAGCTTAACTCGCATGTTGCTCTCATCTCTGTTTTCTCGGGGCTGGGCCCCATTAGCCATGATTATATACACAAATCTGTCTCCCTGGTGATGGCAGAATGGACCACCTGTGAACACCTGATCTCAGGTGGGCCAGTCAATTTCTCTCTACCTGGCAGCTGCAATTGGATTTAAAGACACTAGTCTCTGCTGACTGCATAAAAGGAAGGCGTAATCTCAGGAACTGTGGAGCATCCATCATCCACCATGGCCATAGGGAAGGAGAAAGAGGCAAACCAGAGGCAGGGAAGGACACAGCAGTTGTGTGGGTGGAGGCAGGGAGGCCCGCCAGCCCCCGAGTCTGCTTGGACTTTCCTCACGCTGTGACTCAGTGTGTTCTCACTCCGCTGCTCCCAGGACCTGCTCCTCTTCCTTCTCTCCTCTGCTGCCACCATGGACACTTCTGTTTCTTTCCCCTTGTAGCTCACAAACTCCCGAGGGAGATGTCACCCAATTCAGTTACTCATCACCCATATGAAGTAACCGTAATGTACAGTGATAAGCCTAGGGATGCCCACGAACATGACCTTCAATTTGATAGGGGACTCAAGGCTTGGAAAATTTTAGCTTAAGGTAAAATGTTATAAGCCTAGCAAGTAATGTGTATGTTAAAGCTTTTGTTTCAGAAACTACAGATAAGGCCCATCCTGGCTCCTGAGAAAAACAGCTGACCTCCTGGGGCACTGGCTAGAGATTACCACCTGGGGACAAGTTGGAGGCATCTGCCTGGCCTTTTGTGTTCCGACCACCCTCTTTGGGAACAGCCAACTGCCCAGGACAGGAATGTTGCAGCTTCTGAATCTCAAATCCCTCACCACACCTTGTTTGTCCTCCACCACCCCCTTTATAAAAGATCTGGCCAGGAAAAAGAAGGAAGGTGGTCTATTAGGGTATGAATCCGCCATCTTCTCGGATCGCTAGCCATCTGAATAAAGCGCCCATAAAAGATTCAATAGTTGTCATTGCTTATTGGGTTTGGTAGTGACAGGCAGCCCAAACGCCGGTGTCTTTTCCAGTTACAAATTCATGTAGTCTTACAATGAATACTGTGCAACTTATTATGTTATGGCATGTGCATGTCTCCAAATTAACAAGAATTAAAAATGTAAGTGATTTAGGCCAAGCTGTGCCATAATCCAATAATCATACTGTGTATACAAGTAATCAATGAGCTGCACCAGGTGAGCAAGCAGGTGTGCGGCCAGAAGCTCCAGGACAGTCAGAAGGGCTGACAGGACGTGAAGACCACCGAAGGAAGACGGTGAGTGGCTGCCCACTGGTGGAATCTGTGCAGGTTCTGCAAGTGGAAGTCCCACGTCTGTACTGTGGGCTCTGGAGGAGCTTGACCCTGTAACTGAGTTAGTACGTGCTATATATACTGTCACCTGCTCTGTGTAGACCTTTCCAGTGAGGTAATTCTCAGTATTTGTTTACATCAAGGAAATCTTGTATCTTTAAGCAAACTGTGTGTGTCTGCTACCACTTTGCCAACAATGTCACCACTGTGTGTTTCAATGCCTACACATAAGCCAGTGGATCCTGTATTTTTTCAAGTATTTGCTGAAGTACAAAGGTTTACCAGAACAGCTGAGAAGCTTGGTTTGGGTTATTTTTTTTTTATTTAGATTTTATTTATTTATTTTTAGAGAGAGGGGAAAGGAGGGAGAAAGTAAAGGAGAAAAACACGAATGTGTGGTTGCCTCTCACACATCACCTGGCCCACGACCCAGACAGGGAATGGAACGAGCGACCCTTTGGTTCTCAGGCCAGCACTGAATCCACTGAGCCACAAGTCTAGATACAGTTTACATTAAGATTACAAGGAAGGGCTATAATGAAAATGACATGGAAATGCTCAGACTGAAGAGTCAATGAGTTTACCATGAGTCTTGTCTGCCTCTTTACCTATGCAAAAAGTCTTTCTCTTTAGACTACTATCTCAAAACAACAGCCTATATATTCTTATCTATTTCCTAAGATACTAGAGTACCTCTCCTCTAGTGGGATGTCAGAGTACCACACACTTACCCCTGTCGTGGACCAACCCAAGGCCCCTGGGTCAGGCCGTGCAGACGTGCACTGCATACTGTCAGGGGTGCCATTTCCATTACTACTCACCAAAGTTGTGCAACACAACAGCCCTGGATATTACCTGTCTACCACATGGAAAATTAAGAACATGAATTCAGAGATGTTAACCAGCAAAGCATTCGTACAGCTGAAGAGAAACATCTTACCTGGGTGTCTTTTCATGTCATCATTCTCCCCACTCGCCCCCGAGCCCAGTTCTTCTAACCCCTATCCTCATCCACTGGCCTCTCCAAAGTTCACTGGGCGCCTCCTAGGATCTTCCTGTTTGTACAGAGCAAACCCAGGCTACATTCTCAAGGTCAAGAAGAAACAATGTGCTTTTTCTCTTATTTCCATAGATAAACCTTCAGATAATCCAAAATGATCTATCAGACTATCGGGGGATTCCCAAACTGGTTACTTGTTTTTGTTAGGAGCACATGACCAGAATTCTCCCAAGTCAGACAGGGTCAGTGTTTCGTCTTTACTCTAATTTGCATCTTTTAAACTTGGACACTAGCCTTTTTCTTGGGTCACCTACAACATTTAAAGCCCCAACTTTATTGTTCTACATTGTTGTCTGACAATGCTTCTTTGACAAAACGTACAAATTTATCAACATGAAATGGTATCTATTCTTGACTTCAGAAAAAAGTTATTTCTCCTATAAAACATATAGAAACATATAAAAGGCAGATTGGATTATTAAATTGTGTGACCTTTGTAACCTATTACAAAGTTACATGCATTACGTTATATACAATACACATGAACATACAGTTGTAAAAATGCTATCATTCATAAGAGACCAGCCCATCACTACAGGGAAAATCTTTATTGATGACCAACACTGACTGCAATATTACCCAAAATCTATATTGAACACACGGCTAGCAGCATCAGGGTTCCTTATTCAGATGATCCGGCCACAGAGAAATGGCCTGGCCCCTGCAATTGCGCACAAGGAGCCGCAAAGCAATATGGGACGATCACAACTTGCCTACAAATGACCTGTTATTCACTCCATGTTAGAGAGTATCTGTTTCAGATCTTTACAGTGACAGAAATAAGTCTTACTACATTAAATTTTATCGTTTCTAGAAAAGTAATGGTAACCTATAAAAGTTCCTAGTGGAAGGCCTTAGAGTGACAAGAAGACATTTCTCCAGGCAAGAGCCTGCCTGCCTGCCCTTCTGCCAAGAGACCTCAACAGGGAGCACACCCTGGTGACCCTGGCCTGACCCAGGTTGTGAGCCTCGGACCGGGAGCATTATCCCACTCCAGGCTCATCCAGCTCGCAGATGCTCTCGCACGTGAACTGAACCCACGGGAGGCTGCTGCACAAAACCAGAACAGACATGTGGAGATACAATAAAAATTATGTAAGTACCAAGAGGTCAGGGAAGGACATCCGTAAGAAAACCCGGTTCTCTCCTCACAGGCAAGCTCTCCAGCAACCAGCTAACCAGGCGCCAGTTGGGGGAGCATGGAAATGGAATGAACAGACCAGCCTGATTGGAAAGTAACTGCATCAGGCCCTGGGGCCCCAGGGTGTCTGTCGCCATAGCACAGACCCGTCAGGGAACTGATGGCTACAGGGGTCGGGCAGGGTGCCCATCCCTGCTCAGTGTCCACAGCCAAAAACTGCTTCTCAGATTCCCTTTGTCCCCTGCTTCCCTTTTTAAACATCCCTGCCTCTGACTGCTGCAGTCTTGATACAGTTATGAATTTTTTTTAGACCGTCGCCAAAGCTTGCTTACCTGGTGCCATTCTGTCCCTTTGAGATCTTTCCTTCGCTACTCTGGCCCCTTGTTTATTTTATCCCTTATTTGCAAATTCATGGCAGGCACTTCACTGTCACACCCATGTACTTACTGCCCACATTCACTAAATTATTGCATACTTATTCATGTTTCCAGAAAAATTGAAAAAGCTTTTTAAAAACCGTCACCATAGAGACAGTATGAAGAGGGTAGCCTTGAAGCTAATGTTAAAAAAAAAAATTAGCCCTGGCTGGTGTGGCTCAATGGATTGAGTGCTGGCCTGCAGAACAAAGGGTCGACAGTTTGATTCCCAGTCAGGGCACATGCGTGGGTTGCAGGCCAGGTCCCCAGTAGGGAGCGTTCAAGAGGCAACCACACATTGATGTTTCCCTCACTCCCTCCTTCCCCCTCTCTAAAATAAATAAATAAAATCTTTTTTTAAAAAATTAAATGACCAGTGAAGTAAAAAATGAACTTGAATGATTTTAATCACAAATCATTCATTCTTAACAAAGAAATTCTTTTCAGTAAATTGTAACTACCAAGAAGTAAGAAGCTGTCTAATAATCAAATTAATCAACTGTCCAAAATAGTGTCTAAAGGAAACAAAACCCCACCACCCACGTCCCTTTTGCGCACTGACAGCTGTGGACTGCAGAGTTCCGAACTCTCTGCCCTTGCTCCCGAGACCCTCCCAATCCAGCTGCTTTCCTGTGCAGGTCTTCCTCAGCCTCTTTTTCTCGAAGAGTTTCTGTGCTAGTATCCCTAAGCCCCAGTCTCCTGGTCCTCCTGTAGTTACTTCCCCACCACACTCCTCTGGCCTTCCCGCCTCCTCTTCCCCTGCCCGGGAGGGCTGCGCTGCCAGGACTCCATCCACAGCTCTCTGCCTTCTTCCTCTGTTTTCATCTCACTCCACTCCCCTGACCTTGAGGACGACTTACAGGCAACCATCCGAAACCACATATTGCATAACCAGAGCAAGATACATATTAATGGTTCCTCATTGTTAATTTGGTTGCTTTTCTATCAGCCAACCCTGAGACTCAGAGGTGTATCTGCACCAGCCTATCCAGTACCTCTGGTGGGAGAACTCAAGGGTTGGGAAATTATAATTTTAAGTAATAGTTAAGAAGCTTAGTAGTTAATGTATGTAAAAAACCGAGTGTGTTAGGAACTGCAAATACTGTCTGCCTGGCTCCAGGAGACCACAGCAATCCAGGTGATACCTGAGCCATTGTGTTCCAGGAAGAGACATCCTGCCATCCGGGACACAGATAAAGAAAATCACCCAGGACACAGGACACAGGATCCAGATAAAAAAAAAATCACAGCTCGAGAGATGAAAGGATGCTAGGGAAACTGCCCGACTACAGCTTTTATCTGATAACCTCTTTTCTGATTTCCAAATCCCTTAGTACACTTTTTCCTCTTTACAAAAAATGCTGCCTTGAAAGGAAATGGAAGATGGTCTGTTAGGGTACATACCCGTCATCTTCTCAGATCGCCCATAAAAATCCAATCCCTGTCTCTGCTTATTGCTTCTGGCAGTGACAGGCAGCAGGAACACTGACTTTTCACCTCCCCTCCAATGTCTTACAGCTTCCTAAGGCAATGTGTTCAAATCGTTGTTTTTTCTTAATCTCAAATCTCTCCTCTCATGCTCTGTATTTCAGTTCACAGCCTCTCCATCCACCTACTTTGCCAAGATGAAAATCTGGAAGTCATGAGGGAATGAGGTACTACTAGCCAAAATGTAAGAGTGACTATCTAATGGTAATTTTTTCTAATAGTAATTGTTAACAAAATATACAAGAACTGGTTTGCTAAATAAGCCTGACAAATGACAGTGCAGACGGTACAATTAGGAAGAAGAGTGAAAGGGAAGAATGAATGGATTGTGAGAGAAATTCTGCTTCTATGTGTATGTCATTTGCAATTATACTGTAAATATGGAAAGTTGATTAATTCCATTTTCCCCACTGAACTCTAAGCACTATGAGGGCAGGATGCATACCTGTTTTGCTTATCTTTGTATGGCCAGCACCTAGTACAGTGCTTTGCATATAATAGTTGCTTAGTAAACACTTGTTGGACACATAGTTGCTACCACAATTGACTAAACACACAATTGACTTCTACTTTGATTTGTCTATCAAGTTCAAATAGACTTAATACCAACAGATGCATAATATTAGTCTAATACCACCACAAACACTAAAAAAGGTCTAGTGGGACGAATAAAACTTTCTCAGTGTAACTGTTCAGTGTTCAGTTCATCATTGTATCAGATATTACTCTATTTTGCTAGATCTAAGACCCTGATTATGATAGTGATTTTCATCTCAACAAAACTAAACTGACATTCAGTGGTATTTATTATTTTTAAAAATGCCTTCCAAAAATTAACTACGTCTCAAATGTCTCTAGTATCAAATTCCTGGGCATCAATTGATCAAGAAGATATGAGACAAGCAGAGAATTCTAATCGAGATCCTTGAACTTGGGGGGGGGGGGGCGGGGAGAAGAACCAAGGGAAAGAAACTCCTTTGAAAGCATTCCGCTCAAACACCCGCTGAAGGAGAAGCTGGCTCCTTATTCTCTAAGACTAAAGCTGACAACTCAGGCTGGGTAAAGGTAAATGTTACATGAATAATTTATGAACAGGGATGAGTGTTTCTACAAATTGTCATGATATATACATACACAGAAAATAGGAATCATTTGTCTTGTAGAACTTTGTTCTAAGCCTTTTTCCCTAAAACCCTGCATTTATAAATATTCACTCCAGCCTTAAAACAAACACACAAACAAAAAAAAACTCCATCTCCCTAACCCCTCAAATCTAACTGATCATCAAATTCTAACTGATCATCGAATTCTATCAACTTGGCCCTCTAAGATCCAGCTCAAAAACTGCTTTCTCTGTGCATTCTACTGGCTCTCTGTGCTTCCAGTGCATTCTGCATTATCACGTATTATAAGTAATAAATTATGACTATTTTAACATCTCCATCCTCCTTCCCTCTTCTAACACCAGAAGGTGTTTAAAATTTTTCAGGATATCCTGTATAATAGCTAGGCTTAACACGGTATCTGGTAATTTAGCTGACAATAAATTGTGGTCAAAAGAAAAAAAAAATGGGATTTGGAACTATAAACATAGGATTTTGATAGCAAAGATGAAACCTTTCATCCCTCCTACTTTGCCTCTTTTCATGACCTTGGCCTCCACCATTTTTTTGCTATAAACATGCTAGAGAGCCTTCCTCATGCTTTCAATTTCAATGAATGTGCTTGTCATTAAGGCTCCTGCACTTCCTCATTCCTCTCTAATTCACTCAGTCCCTTAGCTGAAGCAAAGACCAGATATGAAGGAATCCAACACGAGGTGCTAAAATATGCAGAGATAATATATGCATACTGGCACTGATTAAAACATTGACTGGAATTAAAAATACTGTTTTCAATAAAAATCAGGTCTCCCTCTATGTTACTCAACCATCAGGAGACATCCATCTCTTTTTCTAGATAAGGGACAACGGCACTTGTCCCACCCACACTACTGCCATTGGTATTTGTCCATAAAAGGAAATGGATGGCTCGGTATGTGGATAGGAGAGAGGGCTCTGAGCTCCGAGATGACTGATGATGCAGTTCGGCCTCTGCTGTAGGGGAGTGGAATATAAGTATCAAAACCGGTGGAGGAGAGAAAGTAATACTGAACAGTTTGGATTAATATTTGAATCTTAATCATTACGAAGGAAACAAGAGCCTAACTTGGCTATTGTAGGGGTACAAAAAACATTTTCTCTCACCTTCTAACTTCTTCTAGCTGGGCTAACAGTCAAATAAACATGAGACAGATTCACAGGAGAAATTCTCCAAAGTTTATTTTACCAATATACACTCAGTTGTCCATAGGAATAGGAGACCCAAAGATGCACTGGGCAGGTGAGGCTTACCTGCCATTTTGGATAAAAGAGACAAGACAGGCAGGGGTCTGTGATTTCACAGTGAAAGTAGGCAATACACTGGTAGAGAAGGAGAAAGTAAGCACGCGGTGAACAAATTCCCGCCAGACAACCCACTAACAATGCAACACAGGAAATCCAGAAGAACAAGTTTTTGCACAGATCCTTCCTGTCCACCGCACTTAATTCAAAATGCTAAGGTGAATGTGCAAAGGTTCCCTTCCTGGAACAGGTCTTTCCATCTGAAACCCCTTCACAGGGAAGGAGAATGACGTCAAAGTTTCTTTCTGAGTCGCTTGTTTCTTAATGACCAGCTTCAAGTCGATGTCCCAAAAGGCACACTTGGGGGTGGCAAATTTTCATCCGCTTCACTATATCAAAGGTTTCAGTTGATAATAAGGTTTTGGACATTGTCATGCAGGTAGATAATAAATAAACCTGCCTTGATTAATGAACGCAGTTATTAAGTGCTGTTACCACAAGTAGATTAATTTTACTGTATAATATCTCCTGGTTATTCATTTGGCCCAAATGAAGTCAGATGCTATTTGATAAAATGTTTTTGTATCTATGGTGTGGCTCAGTGGATTGAGTGGCAGCCTGAGAATCAAAGAGTTGACAGTTCAATTCCCAGTCAGGGCACATGCCTGAGTTGTGGGCCTAGTCCCCAGTAGAGGGCACACGACAGGCAACCACACACTGATGTTTCTCTCCTTCTCTTTCTCCTTCCCATCCCTTCTCTCTAAAAGTAAATAAGTAAAATCTTAAAAATAAATCACTTAAGAAAAAGGTATATTTTGCTGGTTTAAACCATAATCTTTGGCATTCACACCTACTACAGATTTATACCTGCATATATTCATTTCTACTTTAGCAAAAACATTTTCAAAAATAGGAAAGGAAAAAAGCTATATTAGAATTTGCTAGCAAAAAACCCACTGTCCTATTGTGACATGCTAATACTTTATAAAGAATCACTTATGAACTCAACCTCTATATATTCAATTCGACTACCATAGGTTCAAAGATTTGTTTATACTTATAGTAATAGAAGGTGAAAGAACTACAGAAGACTAAAATTATATACAAGACCTCAGCATAGAGAAGTATTTCTTAAAGACACAAAAACACATGAGCAACAAAGGAAAAAACGATACATTCAATTATACTAATTACATTAAAACTGGAAATTTTAATCAAAGGACATCACAAAAAGAGAGAAAAGACAAACCATTGTGTAGAAGATATTTGTAGCATGTACAAGTGATAAAGGAGTAGGACCAAGAATATGTATACAGCCCTGGCTGGCATAGCTCAGTGGACTGAGCGTGGGCTGCAAACCAGGCATTGCAGGTACGACTCCCAGTCAGGGCACATGCCTAGGTTGCAGGCCATGGCCCCCCAGCAACCACACATTGATGTTTCTGTTTCTCTCTCTCTCTCTCTCTCCCCCTTCCCTCTCTAAAAAAATAAAATCTTAAAAAAAAAAGAACATGTATACAGAACTCTTATAACCATTAAAAAATGTAACCTAATATTTTAAACTGCTGAAAATTTAGATAGGCATTTCATAAAATAAGAAATCCAAATAAATATGAAAAGTTGTTCAATCTCACAAGTAATCAGCAAAATGCAAATTATAACTATGATAGGATATCCTTATACACCCACCAGAGAAGCAAAACTTTAAAATCTAACAATACCCATGATAGTGAGGGTAGAGAATCTCATATACGTCTGGTAGATACATACATTGGTATGGTCACTTTGGAAAAACATTGAAGATAGGTATATTATATGCCACAGCCATTATATTAGTAGAAATTCATGAACATGGTAAAATGTTCATAATGACCCAAAGAATGAAAGTCACCCAAAACTTCATCAACCGAAAAGTAGATAAATAGACTGTGGTATAGTCATACCATGTGATACAACAGAGTAATGAAATAAAGTAACTACAATTATATGCAAAAACCTGGAGAATCTTACAAAAAAATGTTAAACAAAGCAAGTAAGGCATGAAAGAATGTGTACAATATGAATCCATTCATGTGAAGTTCAAAAACAGACAAAACTACACTGCATGTGGTAAAACTATGAAAGAATATTAGTGTGCAGCCACAGTGGAAAAGAGTATGGCATTTCCTCAAAAAAATAAAGATTAAACTGCCTTATGATCCTGCAATTCCACTTCTGGGAATATACATGAAGAAACTCGAAATGCTTATTTGAAAGAGTGCTTGCACCCACCCCTATGTTCACTGCAGCATTAGTTACAATCGCCAAGGTGTGGAACAGCTCCAGTGCCCCCCAGTAGAGGAGTGGATAAAACAGCTGTGCTATACTTACACAATGGAACTACTTGGTTGTAAAAAAAAAAAAAAAAGAAGAAGAAAATCTTACTTTCTGTGACAGCATAGAGAGACCTGGAGAGTATTCTGCTAAGTGAAATAAGCCAGTCAGTGAAAGTCCAGTACCGTATGATTTCACTTATATGTGGAATCTAATGAACAAAATAAACTAAGAAACTTAATAGAAGCAGACTCATAGACACAGAGAGCAGACTGACACCTGTTAGAGGGAAGGGCGGCTGGAGGCTGGGTGAGAAAGGTGAAGGGATTAAGAACAAAAAACCCTCAAGCAACAGTATGGTGAGAACTAGAGGGAAAGGGGGACAGGGGAGGTAGAAGAGGGGAAAGGGGTAACAGTGGTGATGGAAGCAGACTTGGCTGGGTGGTGAAGACACAATACAATGCACAGATGATGTATCATAGAATCATACACTTGAAACCTATATAACCTTCTTAATCAATGTCACCCCAATAAATTCAATAAATATTTTTTAAAAAGAAACTCATGACAAAACTATGGATTACCTGGGGTGGGGAAAGCTGCAATGGAGGAAGGGCATAAAGGGGGATTCTGGGCGTTCACAATATTTTATTCCCTTCACCTGGGTGGTGGCACAATAGCGGCTTTGTATTATTTGTTAAACTGTGCTTCATGTTTGTGCACTTTTTTGTATACTCGTACATGGTTTATTTCACAGCTTAAAGTGTTTTATGCAGATGTATAAGACTAAATATTCTGGAAACTGGATGGGGTAAAACAAGGGACAACAAAAAAATAATCAGGAGATAGTAACTGCCAAGAAGAAAGAAAAATCAGGACAAAGGAAATGGGTGGAGTGGAGAAAACTGTTTACAGACTACAGAATCAGTTAAGTCTCATGAAGCACTGCTGCGGACACCGAAAAGGCAGGGAACTGAACGCACAATGAAACTTCGATTCACGCCGCCAGCACGATCTCATGAAGTCCACAGGGGACGGCCCCAGTGGCACCCACAGTCCTTGACATGCAAGGATCTGGTCGCACTAGGCTGTACAAAAGTGATGAAAAGAAAATAAGAAAGCCTATCTATATTTCAGATGCTCCTTAAGAAAATAATTTTAATGATAAAATATTTTTAAAGGCTTGGAAAAGTTAATAAAGCCCTCAAATTTAGTTTGCGATTTCTTTAAAGAAATGCTGCCAGTGCCAGATGCGAAGTGAAGGCTGTTATAATGTGGCCTTCTGTAGAAAAAAATAAATTATGCCATAGATAACAAGCCATTCATTTTTAATTTGAAGACTTTGTTGACTGTTATTTTTATCAAGATATTTTCACATGTTTATATGTCTGTAAAGGATTCCAATCACTCCTTTTTTCTTCCTGACTATTTACTGTGAAGTGTTGGTCCTCACTTTTAAGTGAATTCATTTTGCTTTGACTTCTCCTATGTCAGTTGTTCTCAGATAATAAAGGTTCTTGAAATAGATTAAATTTTAAGCTGTCACCCTCACACTTTTCCATTTACTATATGAGGCTGACCCATGGGGAATGGCAATATCCTATCATCTTTGACCAACAAAAATGGCAATTTCATACAATTCCTAGAAATGCATGATCTCCACGGTCTCAGCTGCATCGCCCCCTGCCCATTAGGCCTTAGGTCCTGCCCAGTGGTGCGTGGAGAGGTGACCGTTATGCAGAAGGAGGAGGAGGGACTTAATGTGTTTTCATTACAACTTCTCCTCCCTATCTAAAAGAAATCTACTACCGCATCTTTTGTTTAGCAAAATCAAAAATGATGGTGGTATACTCTTTTATGAACTGAACTGTGATTTAGCTCCTACATTCAACAAACATTTGTTGATCACTACCGTGTGTGAGGCCCTGGGGAGAGACAAAAACAAGTATGACAAGGATCACCGACTCAGGACACTTACAAAGGAGGAGGGAGAGAAGTCAAGAAAACTACTATGTACAGAATACTGGGGTACGTGCTATGCAAGTCTGTCCAAAGGAGGAACCTCTAAATTAGATTTTTCATTGGGCATTAGAAATACAGGCTTTTGTCCTGAGATATCGTTTCATACATTTTTAGCTTAACAAATACACAACAAATTGGTCAGAAGCAGATATCATGACAAAAAATGAATCAGAAATAAAAATTCTGAATAAGCTACACATGAGATAGTGAATAATTCCATTTTCTTAAGTTTAAGTTGGTATATGAGACAGGAGTGTAAGATCAAACACTGTCGTCTTTGAATTGTAAATCCCCACTCTGAAAAGGGCAGATGGAACGCCTTATGTTCACAGAAAGAGAGCCAAGCGCTCAGAGAAGGTAACCAACCCCTTGACTAAAGGAAAAGAAGCAAAACAGAGAACCACGGTTCTGAACTTTCATCCCCTCAAAGGGTAACGTCAGATGCTGACCCTGAGGGATGTTTACAGGATTAGAAGATAACTAGTATAAACTTTTCTAATGTGTTTTCCTTTCTGAGTCTTCAGAAATTCAATGAAAAACTCCGAGTTTCTGATCCCTGAACGTAAGTCTCCGCGTTTCCTCCGCAGGGTGTACACCATGCTGCAGATACAGTTATGTCTTGTCTTTGAGTTCTGTTTCTTCACATGCCAAAACTACACACGCTGAAGTATGTACCGCTGTGAGAATGAGGAAATACTATGTAAAATGTTATTCACCTAAAAATTTTATTCATCAACATTTTGGGTTTTATTTGTAACCCAGTTCTTACAAACATTTAAGCAAATAAATAAACTGCTTAGAAAATAAACATACTCTCAAACTATGGCACTTCTTTCAAGGAAGGTACTGTCATGCAGTTTCATAAGAAGGCCACACACACCAAAAACAATTTGTCAGAAGATGAATTTTAAATGGGTAAAAAAAAAAAAAAAAAAAAAAACAGGGAAAAAATTGTTCAACCTTATTAATAATTAAAATGTTCAAAATAGCATGGTACATCATGTTTTATCTATCCAATAAGTGAAGTTTTGTGGAAAAGAAGGGAGTAGATTTGGTCTGACCAGTGTGGCTTGGTTGGGCATTGTCCCGCAAACCGAAAGGTCACTGGTTCGATTCCCAGTCAAGGCACATGCCTGGATTGCAGATTCAGTCCAGAGTTGGGGTGCATATGAGAGGCTACCAATCAATGTTTCTCACATCGATGTTTCTCTCCCTCTCCTTCTCCCTCCCTCCCTCTCTCTCTAAAATCAAAAATAAAAATAAAAATAAATAGCCCTGGCTTGTGTGGCTCAGTGGATTGAGCATGTGCCTGCAAACCAAAGGGTTCACTGGTTCCATTCCCAGTCAGGGCACATGCCTGGGTTGCAGGACAGGTTCCCAGTGGAGTTGGGGGATGGGGGATCAGGGCAGGTGAGAGGCAACCACACACTCATGTTTCTCTACCTCTCTCTCCCTATTCACCTCTATCTAAAAACAAATAATCTTTTTTTAAAAATAATTTTTTAAATAGAAGGCTGTAGATTTGTATTTCTTCTGTGTTCGGGTCAGTAACACTTATTACTGACACTTGTGAGCACAAGTAAATTCTGGCATTTTTCCTAATTTACACTTCTAATATGTCTGTTCCTTTAATAAATCCTTGGAGTAATAACAGACTTCCCAAAGCTCCAGCCCAGAAATGAAAGTGTTGTGGAATGGCTCTAGGAAAACCAAGAGCCATCTGACTTGCTTTACCAGACATTTCATGGTGAAAATGTGCATCTCACCAATGGAATATTATTTCTACCCTTAAATATCCAGACTTATGTTATCATTCTTGGACCTGCGTTGTACTCAACCATGTTGTCAGAATTGAATGCTTATGAATGAAGTCACACATTTTTGCAAAAAGTGAAAGAAAGCGTCATCCCGTACACCATGCTTGCCGGACTGCGCACTGCACCACCCCATCTCAGCTCTTCCTTGGGTTCTGGTCTTTCTCGCTGAACTATTCAGTCAAAATAGAATAAAAGCAAGAATGCAAAGCAAAAGTAGAGGCAATGATGGAGGAATAACGGAATAATAAATATCACTCTCTACAATTATTATTACAGAGAATAACCACGGTTACAATGGAGGCAGGAGGGAAACGCCACTGTCTCTGGATTCTCATGTTGTGGAATGTGTGAGAAAATGGGCCGTATCTTCTATAAAGAGCTGGAGAGGGAGGCAACCAAACCAAGTCAAGATGGAAAGCAAATTCTGGGAAGAGATTAAGTAAGACACAAGAAAGTCTGTTTACCATTAAAACAGGTACCAGACAGAGAAGAAGAGTGTTTGGCAAGACGGGGGTGAGAGGGTGAGAAAACGGATGGGCAGAGGGCGCTTTGGCTGAAGGAGGGAACACAGGCTTTACGAAATCAAGAATAAGAAAAGATGAACGGACGGTGTTCAAATCCAACTCTAACCAGCTCATTTATACCCGTTCTTTTAGACCACACTGAAAGGGTTATAAAGACGCATGTATTCTTGACTTTTAGGCATTTTTAAAATATTACATTTTTTATGAAATTTCCCTGCCATGGGGGGAAAAAATCCATCCTCAACAAAGAAGGAAGCCAGTGAACTAAGCAACTCAATGGGAGTATAATTGCAAACATTTAGCATTGTTTTGAACATGAGAATAAGAAAAGCTTTTATTTAGAATAGTTTTTTCATACTCTCAAGAAAGAATTCATCCACCATTTGTTTTCGGGGGAACATGCTGCTTCTCGGAAGAGGAGCCTGCTGTTAAATCGAGACCCGTGCAGGAATGAAAATCACCCCCTCCACAATGGCACGGCCTGTGACACAAAGGCAGTGGCTCTCATCCAGCAGGGGCAGGGCCCCTTCAACACAGGGACTCCCACGGGCTGACTTAATTACGGCACAGCAAGGCGAGCCTCGGCAGAGACGGCGACCCACAGGCGGACCGCTGCGATCCCTCCCAGGCACAGGGACAGATGGTTCCGCTGCTGCTTATTTGCTAGGAGGCCTTTTAGAAAACTCTGAAAATGGATACAGGCCAACAAGTTTTTCACGACCAGAATTTTTTTTTTAAACCTGCCATATGCCACTATAAAAATAATCCTTAACTTGAGAGTCGATCAGCAAGTATTGAGCTGTGACTAGGTAGAAGGGACAGGAAAAGGTCTTAAGCAGCTTGCCATCTCGTTCAGGAACACGGATCAAACTGATGTGATTTAATAAGGGCTTCTGATTTTTTTCATCATGCTGCACACAAAAAGAAAAAGTACAGCAGGGGCCATAAAACTACTGCCTTAAGAATTCTCGAAGATGGTAATAAGCACAATTCTACAGAAGCAGAGTTGAGTCTGTGTTGGAGAACATGGCCAGACGAGGGCTGGCTGCACTGACACCTAACTCAGCAGCAAAGGTGAATGAGCGTAGTTAAAGCAGTCACCTGGGCACCCGCAGGGCCCGGGGCACAAAACTGGCAATTAGCCCTCCCAGTTAGGAAGCTATAACACAGTGGCTGAATAATAGCACTGTGTGAATTCTACTTTGTAAAAAGTTTTAAATAAAATGGAAATTGAACTGCAAACTTACTAAAGAAGAAACAAGCTACTACTGTCATACTGTCTATGAAATTAATATACACGTAGGTTTCCTGCCTGCAGCAAACTCTACCTTTCTGGTCACTTTAAAGAATATGAATTAATCGAAAATCACAAAAGTCTTCATTCTCATGTGTGGACATTAATTTATAATTTCCATAGCATTAATATGTACATATATATTTTATAATTTCCATAGTTTTTATATATACACATATAAATATACACACATTCATTTTAATACTCATAATAATTGTATGAACTAAGAAAGCACAGCTCACTAAGTTAGAACAAGTTAATACATGTGAAGCACTGGAGAACTACTTAACATATAACCAGCTCTATGTAAGTCCAAACTATTACTTCTGCAACTACAGCAGTATTATTGTTGTTGATATTACTGTCATTACTTTTAAAATACAAGTTTTGAAGTCACACTGCCTGACTCAAATTTTAGTTTGATCCCTACCTAATCTATTTGACTCAATTTTCTTATCTCTGTAGTAGAAGTGATAATAAAAACATCTACTTTACAGACTATTGGGAGCGTTGAAATAGGATGTATAAAATATTTGGCACAATACCCACTATGTGGTAAGCAGCAAATACAATTTAGCAATTTTTACAGTTTCAATGTTTGACCTTGGTGACCTAGCCAGTAAGAAGAGAATACGAATTAAACCCCAAGTTTCCTGATAAAGTTTAGAGCCCTTTCTACAGTGACACTGCTGGGAAACATACAAAAGAGGCCATTTGAGCAAACAGGTACAATTAAGTATATAATTCTGACTCGGTAACAAAAAGTAACACAGGCTGTGCATGCTGACACTAAGCATGAAAGGCTTTGTATGACCTTTAACGCAATCAGATCAAATGTCCCAGTAGTAACAGCATCGCCTCACACGTTACTTTGCCCTCTCTCCTCTACCACTTTTCCTTTTTGAGAAATATAGAAAGAATATATATCTGAGTACTAAATCACTACAGTAAATATTAGAGAGTCATGAGATATTAGAGAGACAAGTAAATATTACTTCAGTCATGAAAGCAAAAGAGCTTGCTAGTAAAAAAAAAAAAATGAAAAATGAAAAAAAAATGTGGAAATACTAAGTATTCAGAGAAAACCAGAGTCATGATAAAGCAAAACAATACTTAAGCCCCAGGCATCAATAGCTATTTCTGGAGCTATAAGCTCCAGAATCATAATAATAAGCTCCTAAATAAAGAACTGCGGTATGTTTAGCAAAGAACCACCTCCTTAACTTTTTAAGAATTTCAACCTGGGCACAAAGTGGTCCAGCTAAGTACTGATGGACAGCCATCCAAAGCGATTAGAGTTCACAGCCAAAGTAGGAACCTGAGGATCTGAGGAAGGGGCAGAGGGGATCTGAGAAAGAGAAAGAAAAGAGATATTTGGTAATTTACTCCCCTTTTCTCCAGTCTCTTCCCCCATTCTCAAAATTCACTCAATTATTTTACCCATCAAAATGTCAAGTATAGTGCTAGCTGATATAAAGTTGAGTGAGACATAAAGAATCTAGTTTAAAGAAAACAAACAGCAGACATGACCATCAATAATCACAGAGAGGTGGAACAATACAGTTGCCTTAGTTTTATAGAAGAACATAGAGAGACATTAGCTAACAAGCTAACTAAAATGTGTACTTTGGGCAATGTTATATGCCAACTGCTCCTGTATACACTATCTTACTCAAAAATAAACATCCTATTTAGTAGATGAAGAAATGAAAGCTTCAAGATACAAGAGGTAGAATTTAGAACGAAATCTGTGTCCTCCTAATCCTAGTCCAGGGCTCTTTGTACAGCTCTGTAATGCTCCTCCACCTCCTCTAACTTCTCTTTCTTGACTTTCCTTTCTCCTTGATTTTTCCCTCTAGACGGGCAAGACAGCGTCAGCATCCAGCTCAGAAGTCAAAACTCAACTGTCCACAAGGGAGTGACAGATGATGCACACGGGGGAAGTGCAGTGAGATGATGTGGTTGAGGTGGACCAGTGGGGAGTGTGGCCCACTGGATATCCAAGTCCTTTCTGAATGAGAAAGACCACTCAGCTCCAGCCGTCTGATGTCAGGCAGAAATGCAGGCCAAGTGCTTTGTGAAATCTTTCAATTTTCTGAGAAAGACCTGAAATCTAGACTTTTAAAATATGTCTCTCCTTACCTAAAAACAAAGCAGCAGCTCCCTACAGCAAATGTTTCTCAATCGCTGGGCTGGATTCTGCCCGCGGGATACCAGTTTGCAATCTCTGCTCTAGATGGGAGATGGCTAATCTCTCTGGGATTTCTTTCTGTCTGTAGAGTTTAATTACTAAGCGTTCATTGCAAAACAAAGCACAGGACTGCTGTAACAGTTATCAGGGCTTTATTCTAATTCTGCTGTATTAGCGAGACTGCACACTTAATGACAGAATCACAGTTGTTGAAAGCAGTTTAGACATGCTCTGTTCCAAATTCATTAAGCACCTGACTCACTTCCTCAACACCCCTACCAAGCAGCTTTTTGGCTTCTACATAAATATCTCCATTAGCCAACAAGGAGGTCCCTCCTGAGAAAGCCCACTAATTCTCACTCAGCTCTTAGACTTCCATAAGGTAGGTCCTTCTTCGTGTGAGGTATCCTTGTATCTGACCCACATTGGTCCCTGGATCACTATACCTAGAATACAATCTTCCAGGAGTGGACAGACTGACATTTATCATCACATTCTAGACAACCTTTCTATTAATGCAGACCAAGATCACATCAGCTTTTTCAGGAGGCTTCTTCACTTGTCTCCCTGACCCCTGGGGGCTCTAGCATGGTCTAGCATTGGGAGAGACTCAATAAAGATCCACAGTCAAGAGGAAAGAAATCTGCCTTTGTACCAGTCCCATTTTTTATTTTTAATGACAGTTGAAGGACATATTTTTACCCCAGGCTCCATGTTTCTCCTGTACTGTATACATACTGCTTTTTAAAAATAATTATTTAACTCATTGGTTTAAAAAATACTGACATCGGGTGCAAGATGGTAACAGATTAGGTGGAAGCTACACTCACCTCCTCCCAGGTCCAAACCGGAATTACAACTAAAATAGAGAGTAATCAACCTAACAATCAACGGAAGACTAGCTGAAGAGAAGTCTTATAGCCAAGGATTTACAGAAGAAGCCATATTGAGACTGGCAGGAAGGGCAGAGCTGTGAAAAGGGCTGGCCCCGCTCCCACAGATGGTGACCGAGGTTCCGGAGGGATATCTCAGCTGCAAAGGTTCACCCTGCAGAGTGAGGGGTCTGACCCCCAAGCCGGGCTCCCCGGCCCAGAGCAGCAGAGCTAGGAAGACGTGCCCACATATCATCTGGCTTTGAAAACTGGCAGGGATTCTGTCCACCAGGGAGAGATGAAGTCTACCAGAGACACAGGGGCCATCTTAAAGGGCCAATGACCAAAATCTAGTTTGCAACTGCTAACCCTGGGTTCCGACAGAGGGCGGGCAGAGAGGACTAGAATTGTGTGAGGAGAGACTGGAGTTTGTGGCACCGAGGAGAGAACTGAAGGGACAGCTGCCAGGATGCCTGTGCTGAGTCCCTCTCGCGCACTGCAGACACTATCTTCTTGGGTGAGCTCTCCCCTCCATAGGGCATTGGCCTGGAGAAAAACAATAGCCCCAAGTTCTGGACTCCCTGTTGCCCCACCCTGCAGAGCTCACACTCTGCTGCAGAGGCAGCTGCCTGGGCCAGGGTGTGGCGGTCCAGGCAGACTCAGGGGTGTCAGTGACCGAGCTGTGTGCTTTGGGGCAGTAGCCATTCTCCCTCACAGCAGGTCAGCTAGCCCCACTCTCCATGCTCCTGGCAGCCCCACTCTGCCGACTCCCAGTGGCTCTTTCCTGTCCAGATCCGGGCAGAATCTGGGAAAAGACTGAGATGTGTGGCTCGATGAGGGGCTATTTTTCCTTCACGTGCCCAAATGGTGCAGAGCCCTCCCTTAACACAACCAAACCTTGGTCTGTGTAGGCCTAATAAACTCTGCTGGCTGCATCCTGACTACTCCCTGAGATCCTGCCCCACCACAAAGGTTGCAAGCACCCAGCAGGTGGCAGCTAGATTTGGTACACCTGGGACGTTTGCTGAGTGGCCTCAGACACAGCACTGGCACCAAGTTTGAACCTTTTCAGTCTGGTGAACACCACTCACCCCTGTCTGGTGACTCACTGAGAACCTACCTTATACAGCATGAGTCCTGCCAGAGGCTCTTTCAGTGACTCAGCCCAACAAGCACCCAGCAGGCAGAAGCAGGCAGAGGCAGATCTTGCAGTGCCGTGGGACTTCAGCTGGTGTGCCCCTGGGCCTGGTGCTGGTGAAAGCCAGCTATGGTATGCAGCCTGGCCCTTCCCAGGTCCAGCAGAGGCAGTCACAAACTATGGGTTGCTTTGTAGCTCCAAACAGGTTGCCCAGAGACAGTCACAGGGAGTATCTGACATTGGTCTGTACCAGAGTCCTTCCCCAGAGGCCCCAGAAATAATACACTGAGGGGCCAACTTCAGATAACATCAGAGTATGATCCAAATAGCTTCACAAGCAACACATCCAAAGGGAGATCTCAGCAGGCACCAGACCCCACTGAGATGAATTCCACTTCTTGTGGTCAGCACCGACACAGCAGCTCATATACTGTGGTTGGGTTCCTCCCAGTCAGCCAACCTGAGAGTTGATCTCACACACCAACAGGCCAACAGTAATCAAGACTCAGTTACATACAACACATAACCCACAAAAGGGACATTCCTGGAGCACCCAGATCAGGTGGTAAAAGAACGGCATGACTGGACCGCACAGGACACCTACTACATAAGGCCAACCCGTGAAGAGTGGGAGTCACAGAATATCTATGTAACACACAGAAGCAAACACAGAGAGGCAGCCAAAATGGGGGGACGAAGACAATTACCCCAAATGAAAGAACAGGAGAAATCTCTAGGAAAAGTGCTAAATGAAATGGAAGCAAGCAATTCATCAGCTATAGAGTTCAAAAAATGGTTGCAAGGACACTCAAGGAACTTGAGAGCCCAGAAATAAACCAATGCTTTCATAATCAATTAATGTTTGACAAAGGAGGCAAAAACATACAATGGGGTAAAGATAGTGTATTCAGTAAATGGTGTTGGGAAAACTGAACAGATACCTCCAAAAAAATGAAACCTGACCACCTTCTAACACCATACACAATAAACTCAGAATGGATTAAAAACTATAATGTTTGACTCAAAACCATAAAAGTCTAGAAGAAATCACAGGAAGTAAAAATCATGGACATTTTCTAATCTCTCCCCTCAGGCAAGGGAAAGAAAAGAAAAAATACAAATAGGAGTACATCAAACTGAAAAGTTTTTATATAGCAAAGGGAACCATCAATAGCCCTAACTGGTGTGGCTCAGTGGGTTGGGCATCGTCCTGCAAACAGAGAGGTTGCCAGTTCAATTCCCAGTCAGGGCACATGCCTGGGTAGCAGGTCAGACTCCCAGCTGGGGCTGTGTGGGAGGCAACCAATTGATGTTTCTCTGGCTCTCTTTCTACCTCCATTCCCATCTCTCTAAAAACAAATAAATAAAATCTTTAGAAACAGAAACCGTGGATTGAGCGCGAGCTGTGAACCAGTGTCACAGGTTCTATTCCCAGGCAGGGCACATGCCTGGGTTGCAGGCCACAGCCCCCAGCAACCGTACATTGATGTTTCTCTCTCTCTCTTTCTCCCTCCCTTCCCTCTCTAAAAATAGATAAATAAAATCTTTTTAAAAAATTAGAAAATAACAAAAATATCAACCATCAACAAAATGAAAAGACAACCCAGTGAATTGTTGAACATATTTGCCAATGATACATCTAATAAGTGGCTACTATCCAAACTTTATAAAGAACTTACACAACTCAAAACCAAATAATCCAATTAAAAAACTGACAAAGGATCTGAATAGACACTTCTCCAAAGAGGACATACAAATGGCCAACAGACATATGAAAAGATGCTCAACATCACTAATCATCAGAAAAATATAAATTAAAACCACATTGAGATAACATCTCATACCTGCCCATATGGGTATCATCAATTCATCAACAAACAAGTATTGGTGAGTGGGGAAAAGGGAACCCTAGTGGTGGGAAAGCAGATTAGTGCAACCACTGTGGAAAACAGTATGGAGTTACCTAAAAAATTAAAAATTGAACTGCCTATGACCCACCAATTCCACTTCTGGAAATATGTCTGAAAAAACCTGAAACACTAATTCGAAAGAATCTAAGCATCCCTGTGTTCAATGAAGCATCATTTACAATAGCCAAGGTTTTGAAACAGCCTAATCAGTAGATGCTGGATAAAAAAGGTGTGGTACATTTACACAATGGAATACTACTTGGCTGTAAAAAAAAGAAGGAACCTTACCTTTTGTGACAGCATGGACATGGACAGTACTATGTTAAATGAAATAAGCCAGTTAGAGAAAAACAAGTACCATATGATTTCACTTACATGTGGGATCTAATGAGCAAAATAAACTAAAACAAAATAGAAACAGACTCATCGATACAGAGGTCAGACAAATAGTTGTCAGAGGGGATGGGAGTTGGGGGGAAGTGCTGGGTTAAAAAGGTGAAGGGATTAAAGGAAAAAGCCCTCAAAGACACAGAAAACAGGATGGAGTTTATCAGAGTTTGGAAAGGGGCCTGGGTAGAGATAGAAGAGGGTGAAGGAGGGACAAATGGTGATAGAAGGAGAGTTGACTTTGGGTGGTGAACACACAATATAATAAATACACAGATGATGTATTATAGAATTGCACATCTGAAACCTATATGATTTTATTAACCAATGTCACCCCAAGAAATTCAGTTAAAAAATCTGACATCCATTTTAGTAACTGGATGGGGCTGTCTTTGTAGAATATTAAGAGCATATATGGCTAGTTTGTTTGATTTCATAGGAAGAAAAATGACTTAACATTTTAGCTTTGTAATAGGAAATTAAGAAATATGGCTATAATTTTCGATGTGTATCATGAAATGTAGCCAACTTACGTCCAGTAAATTACATCATAGAGCATAACTATAGGATGATGCTTGTTTTTCTGTCAAAGCTTGGATCCTCTCCAACTACTAAATGCTTTTGGCAGGCACACTTTTAAATTCTTTTGAAACAAAGCATCAAATTTGGGATCCAAAGAATTAAATTCAAGTAAAGATATGGAATATTTCATCTAACTTTAATTGTGAAATCTTATTTTATTCAACTGTGAAATATTTTATCTCTTCCTTTTCTTATCTTCTTAGCATATGATTTCTTTACATTTTTCTTAGCACCTTATAGCTAAAACTAGGAGCCATCCTGATTCTCCCACTCATTTGCTCTAAAATTCCAATAATTATAAATCCTTTCACATATATCCTGAATCAGATGATTTGTCACTTCTATCTGATTCTCCCCCAGTCCACCCCACCTTCTCTAATACTGGAACTACTGCCAACAGCCTCCCGACCTGGCTCACTCCTTCCACAGTATGCAAAGAACTGCCAGAGTGATCCTTTTAAAACATTTATCAGATCACATCACTCCAGTGGCTGCCCATTATGCTTAAAATAAAATCCAGAATTTTTATCAGGACTCAAGGGCCTGGTGGTCACTGTCCACCTCTCCATCCTCCTCTCCGACCTCCCCTCCTGCTCCCTTTGCTGAGGGTGATATATCCCCCAGGTGGGAGAGGGAGTGTCCGGAATGTGTGAGTGTTCTTGTCTTTTTTCTTCAAATTGAGATATAATTGACATATCGTATTTAAATGTAGAAACAATGATTTAATATGTGTATATATTACAAAATGAGTACCATAAGTTTAGTTAACATCCATCACCACACATGGTTACAGAATTTTTTTCTTGTGGTAAGAACTTTTAAGATCTACTCTCTTACCCTGGCTGGTGTTGCTCAGTCGACTGGGTGCCAGCCTGCGAATCAAAGCGTCGCTGGTTTGATTCCCAATCAGGGCACAAACCTGGGTTGCAGGGCAGGTCTCCAGTTGGGGGTATACAAGAGGCAATTGCACATCAATGTTTCTTTCTCTCTCCCTCCCCCTCTCTCTAAAAATAAATAAATAAAATATTTTTTAAAAAGAAACTTAAAAAAAAAGTCTACCCTCTTAGCTACTTTCCAATAAACAATACAGGATTGTTAACTATAGTCCCCATGCAGTACAGTGTGAGTGTTTTGTGATCACCATGACTTAGGAGTGGGTCACCACTGGCATTTAGTGGGTGGGGCCAGGGATGCTAAAGTTCCTGCAAGGGCCTCTCAGTCCCTCAACACAGTTCCACGCTGCAAAGGATCACTGCACCCTAATGCCAGTAATATCCTGGCCATTTGGACAAACTCCAAGCTCATTCACATCTCAAGGTCTTTCCATTTGCCATTGCTTTCAACCCAGGACACTGAAATCTTTTCCCAGTTGCTCCTTCTCACCACTTGGGATGTCATCTCCTTTGAAAGGCCCTCATTTCTAAATCAGCCTGCCCTACTAGCATTCCGGACAGGCTTTCCCCTGCTTTGTTTACACGCTAGCACACATCGCTATGCAAAATTATTTATTATTCTGGTATGTCAACCCCTAAGGGCAAGAACTTTGTACCCCCAGCACCCAACAATGCCTGCAACATAGCAGGTGTCCGACAATCATCTGTGACATGAATAAACGTCTAAGGTAACTTTTTTACTTAAGATTAGGAATAAAAAACCTTTGTATTAACGTACAGGATCATTTAACTTCATCAAGCCTAGTGAAGGGGCTCCAAGTTTTCTGCCACCCTAAAGCTGCCTCTTGGAATGTTGATTTTAAGCTGGTTCTTAAGAAACAAAAGACAGAGGGAACCTTTGAACTCCCTGGCTTCCTGCGTGAAAGACTCAGACGGAAAGGTCTATTCCGGAAGGAAATTTTAGGATGTTCATCTTAGCAGCCTAATTTGAATTAGGCTGCTAATTCAGTAAATGGATAGAAAGGCATTTAGCAGGGGATGTTTACTAGATACCCCCTGTGTCTCACTGTTTCTGGGCTGCCTGGCAAAATTCCACCTGCTATGTATTTTTCCAATCTCCCTCAACAACCTGTAAATGGCTCACTTCCTTTGAAATCTCAGAGCTCTACACCCCTGCCCCCTTTCTCCTTTGTCCAAAATGACATATATCCCCAATTTTACCTCACTGTCTTTGGAATTTTCATGCGTATGGGAATTCCCTGTGCACATGTATTAATTTGATTTTTTCATGTTAATCTGTCTATTAAATTGATTATTAGCCCTATTACAAAACTTAGATGGTGGGAGGAAAAGTATGGATTTTTATCCCCCACACTAGTTATTTGTTTCCTACGCTAAATTTTCCTTTTGGCAATGTCTCACTCAAAGAGTTGTTTTTACATTCTATAACTTTTAATTTTACATAGTGCTGAGATGTAGGTAAATTAAAATGTCCCAAGTCGCCACCTAAGTCTTTCACAAAATGGGAAAGTGGCTTTTTTATGAGCACAGCATCATTGTAACCCTGAGAGTAAAAGTGTAACTTCTCCTGGCTGACACGGTCAGTGGGTCACCAGCAGCTTTGCCGCCGGGGGCAGCAACCCAGCCTTGTGACGATGGTGGTCCCTTTACTGTGGTAGGACCACTCCGGAACCCACCAGAATAATGGCCATCACCTTTTGCAAAAATGCTCACAAACTATTTTCAAAACCAGGAAGAGTGAAAAATAATAAAACAATTTTTTAATTTTTTTTTTATTTTTGGGAGAGTGGAAGGGAGAAAGAAAGAGAAGGAGAGAAACATCAGTGTGTGGTTGCCTCTCACATACTCCTCACTGGGGAACCTGGCCCACAACTGCAATGTGCCTGGACTGGGAATCTAGCCGGCAACCCTTTGATTCACAGGCCGGCACTCAATCCACTGAGCCACACCAGCCAGGGTTAAAACATAATTTTTTAAAACCTCACTTTGAGAGTGCTAAATCAAAAGTTCAAATCAGGTCTAATGTGCTAAGGGAGAAGTGACAAGTGGGGATGTGTAGCTAGATTTTATAATCAATATTATTTTATTTAAATGTACAGAAGTGCGATTTAAGCATACAGACATCTGTTAAGATATGTTAAAGAAGAATGAGCATAATCTGATTCTTTTTATGTTCCAGACACATATAATCTATGCTTAGAGAGGGTCTAGATTAGATATTTAATGCCAAACAGTGCTTCTCTTTGACAGGAGGCACTGGGGACCAGTGTACAATTATCTACGATTGGTGTGAAACTTTGGGGCCTGAGCACTGTGTGCATTTTATGTCTTACTACAGATCACATTCTAAAGCTCACAGCAATTCCCACCAAAAAAATGCATGAGAATGCTCACATTTCCACAAACTTTCCAACATTGTCTATTAGCAATATTTAAATTTTTTGTAAATTGATTTGTTTTTTAACAAGTGAAAACTAGTCACTATTAATTTGCACTCACTAGCTACTATGTTTATTAATTATCTGCACATCTTCTTCAGTCAGTCAAACTGCTGACAACTGAGTTCCCTTGTTGGAACTTGCCTCCTTTGCTTATTCACAGGTACACAAGGTCTAGGGCAACCATAGTCAGAGGACACTCAGCATCCCCCTCTTTCATGCTTATTGAGGAGATGGAAATAAACAATGTGACCTACACCTATTCACTTAATGCTTTCTTGTGAATGTTGAAAGCATATCACAGCAAAGAACCAATGGGGACAAAGAAGACTCCTAGAGAAGAAAAAGCTAGAGAGAGGTGTGCCATCATCAAGGCCATACTGTAAAGCTACAACAGTAAGACAACACTGTATTTACACTGGAATGGAACGAGTCATGAAACACAGTGGTCCAGAAATAAACCCATACCCCCACAGAAACTTGATTTATGACAACACAGACACTGAAGATTATTTTTATAGTTTATATTTTCAAGTCTACACATCTGAGCTTTTTTCTCTTTATATAATGGACAAAACGGAGAAGTTCCGCAATAAGGCATCATGTTTAAAAACATTAAAAAGACTTCTCCTGTCCCTTTTTCCCCCTTATAGGAAGAAAATTATGGTAAAAATTATGGACAAAATTAAGTTAGATATCCATCCCACATCAAACATAAAAGTCAATTCCAGGGAGAATTAAAGATTTAAATAGAAAAGGCAAACTATAAGATATTTGAAAAATAAGATAGGTGAATCTTTTTATGACATAGTGTGAAAAGATTTCTTAAATAAGAATCAAAAAACACAATCTATAAATATAACATTAAGCCCTGGCTGGTATAGCTCAATGGATTGACCATGATGGGTCTGCAAAGCAGAGGGCCACTGATTCGATTCCCAGTCAGGGAGCATGCCTGGGTTGCGGGTCGGGTCCCCTCTGTGGGGCCCGTAAGAGGCAACCACACGTTGATGTTTCTCTCCCTCACTTTCTGTCTCCCTTACCCTCTCTAAAAATAAATAGATAAATTTTGTAAAACAAAAACAAAACACTAAGAGTGATAAATCAACTAAATTAAAATTACAAAGTTCTCTTCATTAAAGGTCACCTCCAAGTAAAAATACCAGCCACAAACTAGGAAAAGGAAATTCTGACATATGAGGTCTGCCCAGAAGGTATCCAACTATGTAATATGAAAAATAGAGACATTTACTAGAGAAGATACAAGATACAAGAAACACTGTACATAGGACAATGACACTTCAGTCCCCTTCAAAGTAGGCACCTTGGGACCTCACACAGTTCTTCCAATAACCATCAGCTGCCCTGTCATATTTCCTGACTCTCAATGACTGCCTGAAACCTCTTCCCTTTCAAAGGCGATTTTAATTTTGGGAAAACCCCGAAGTCACAGAGCACCAAATCTGGGCTGTAGGGGGGGCTGAGTCACCAGGGTGATGTGATGTTTCACCAAAAAACTGCATGAGACGTGATACATGAGCAGGTGCATTGTCGTGATGAAGTTGCCAGCTACCAGTTGCCCATAGCTACAGCCTTCTGAATCATCCAAATAGTTTCTGCGGAAGAATGTTCAAGCTTCAAGGAAATTCTGATGCAGATTTGTTGCTCTACATGCTGAGTCTTTTGAATGTGACGGCCACACAGTACACATGCTAACTCATTGGTGTCTACCACTGACTAGTACAAAGAAGTCATCACTGTTCATACATGGTGCGTTCCAGTCCACTCTCTTTGGCTGCCAAGTTACGTCAATGTCCTGCGAACTGTTTTCATTGTATTAACAATGGCTGGACTTTTTCTGCACAGACCTCCTACAGGTTACCTCAATGTGGGAGAAAAGTATAGAATATTATGATTCCCTTACTCAAAATCTTCCAGAAGTTTCCCACGTTGTTCAGCGCAAAAGCCAAAGTTCTGATAACAACCTGTAAATTGCTTCATTATTTGACCCATCTTCCCTCCCTGGCCTCATTTTCCATTCACCCCCTCAATGAATCCCCTCCAGCCAAGCAGCCAGCCTCTTTACCATCCCTCTAAAGCAGGGCTGTCAAACTCATTTTCACCAGAGGCCACATCAGCCTCGCGGTTGCCTTCAAAGGGCCGAAAATAATTTCAACGCCTTAACAGTTAAGGAGCATTTATACAGTCCTAAAGTTATTCCGCCCTTCGAAGGCAACCACGAGGCTGATGTCGCCCCTCCACCCCAAGTGAAAATGAGTTTGACACCCCTGCTCTAAAGGAAGCTTTCACTGACCACTCTATTGGAAATAGCAATCTTTCCCCACTTCACAGGCCATCTCCCTCTTCCCATTTAGGGCCATCTAACATTCTATTTTACTTATTCGGTCTATTTATCGTCTCCCCTCCTCATCCCCCGACATCTCCCACCCATACAGAAAGTGTGCTTCATGAACATCACATTTCTGTTGAGTTTGTTCTCTGCTGTATCCCCAGCACCCAGATCTGTGCCCAACACATAGGAGGCCCTAAATACATTGGATTGTAGAAAAGAATGAGTGGAACATTATTTAGGTTCGTGCAATGACCTGTCTGCTCACAGTAGTCACCCTGGTGTCCATTTTCCTAATTTCTAATCACATGAGCATCACAAATTAAAATTCTACTTAAAATTTTTTCACTTGGAATTGATTGGTGGTGACTAAAATCTCATCGGTCTTTAGTTCTTTCTGTTGTCTTTTCCTGACATGTCTTAACTGTGACCATTGTCTAAAAAAATGTTCGTTCTTATTTCGAGGCTCTGTTGTAAATTTTAGCAGATAATAGCTCACATTATTCTAAACACTTCAACGTGATTTGAAAAGGTATTATTATTTATTTCACTAAAATGAAAAAAACACCTAAAACTTGGTTGGAAATAACTACAATGATTACAATAAAGGACTGAGACCTGAGAACTCTTTGAAGAAAAGGTTCTAGTTCTAAATTATTTGAAACATTAACAAAAAGGAAATCTGCTTATTGTGTAGATATTAGAACCAGATTATTAAATAGTAGTTAATTCTGAATTGTTAACACTAATTAAGAATCTTATCGATTAAAAAAATAATCCAAAGAATCAATTGGTACTTACAATTGGTTTTCACAATTCAAAAGGTATTTATAATTGGTTTTCAAATAATTATATTACTGGTTTTTTTCCTCTAAGTGTTGCTTTTCCTTCCTAGTTACATTTCCTTGAGTTTTGAGTGTAAAGGCTGTGTGCATTACCAGCATTAGCAGCAAGAAAGCCAGACTGTGACTTAAAAGTGTGGAGAGGAGAGGCGTGGGGCGGAATGGCTGCGTATGCCAATGAGATAACCTACAAGATGACAGTGTCTTCAGCTCAACAAAGGAAGTCATGTACAAGATTAAACTCATCCTGTCTCCATCTAGTTACCTCACACCAAGGTCGACTTGGAAATATCTCCTAAAACAATCTAGGGAATAGCAGTCATGAGGCTTATCAACAAGGCATGTCTTCATTATAATATAAATTTATTTCAATTTCAAAAATTGATGGCTAAGGGCTCTTGAGCAGTGGCATTTGATTCCACATTAGTCTGCAGTATGCAAGAAAAAACAAAGACCCATCATTCCGAACCTTCCATTACAGACCCACGCCAAACTGCAACAAAACATCCTTAAGGAAATTGCCACTGTTATTTTGTACTTGCCATAAATGTAAACAGGTTTCTTACTCTCAATTCTAAATTTAAAGATAGAAATACATCTGTTCAATATTACATTTTAGAGTAGTGCCTTTTCTCCATAAACCGTTTTTAAATGGTAAACATGTTTAACCAAAACAAAAAAAAATGGAAAATTTATTAACCCCAGAAGCTAAAGATCAATTCATCAAAGCCATTCATCTTTAATATTGTATTTCTAAACTTGTCAAGTTGGCATAAGCAACTGCAAACAGAACAGGAAAAGCAAAGAGACACCACAAAGGAGATAACTAACTTTAAAAAGAAACTTTAAACAACCCTGAGGATAGAAAATTAAATACAATCTAACTTAACATACATCTTAACTGTCTAATGCAATTTTTGATGATGTTCGTCAGTTTTATGAAAGGCACGGCAGTGTTTTCATTTCCAGAAAATAGAGAAAAAGACTGTGCAATTAATGTTTACCTATTGGCTCATAACCTCCCAGCTTTTCTGAACAAACACTCTGATCCCCATGAGCTAGCTAATCCTGGAGCTGGCAGTTTCTAGGAAAGAGGTTCTCCGCCCTGGCTGCACCTGTGAGGAGAGAGGAGGGGCGTTAACATACTGCAGCCCCAGCTCCATCTCCCGGCTCCGACCAAACTGTCCCAGGGTGGGATCCAGGCAGCAGTATTTTCCTAAATCACCCCATGTTCCTAGCAACACTGCTTCTGATCCGCCTGGTCTGAAAGAAGCTGACAGGGGGGCTTTGGAGGCTCTGCTCAAACACTCCGATGTTGAGACACACGGCCTCACTCAAAAATTCCAGTCAATATACTATTGTACAGATGGTCATTTTTCAAATATGAGTGGTTATTTTTATGGGGTATGATGACCCCTCATTTCCCCTAACTACAGAGTTCTAAGATCTTTGCACTTGTCCCTCTTTTTAAAAATTACTTCCCCCCAGTCTCCACCAGACTGGTTCCTCCTCATCATTCAGGTCCCAGCTCAAATATCACCTCCTGGAGGAGGCTCTTCCAATCACGCTTTCCCCACCAGTCTCAATCTCCTCACGCGTGCCAGTTCTCACACCTAAGGAGTGTGTGTGCTTGCTGACTATCTATCTCCCAGGTCTGCAACATAAGCTCGTTCAGACAGCTCCTTCCTGTCTGTCTTGTTCAACACTCTATCCAGGAAGTGGCACAGTGCCCCACAAAAGTAGCCGCTAAATACAAACTTTTAAATGAATAAATGAGACAGAACATGGAGCAATGAGCAATCTAAAACAAAAAAGAAAAATTCACATTGGCATGTGATATAAAGAACTTACAAGCCCTGACTGGCATGGCCCGGCTGAGCGTCGTCCTGCAAAGCTAAAGGTTGCTGGTTCAATTCCCGGTCAGGGCACATGCCTAGGTTGCAGGTCGCCTCCCCAGCTGGGGTGTGTGCAGGAGGCAGTTGATCGATGTTTTTCTCACACATTTATGTGTCTCTCCCTCCCTTCCCTTCTCTCTAAAAATAAATTAATGACATCTTTTTAAAAAACTGACAATGCAGACTATAAGATATTGCACTGCATGTAAATGACAAAATACAAGATAATCATGAGTGCACACTTATATAAAAACAAAGATTCTGCTATAAATTAGGGGGCTAGGGGAGTAGAATGGGACACCCCAAGGTTGGTGGGCATTGTGGTCTAGTGCAGGGTCCTGCACCAGAGGAGGTGCACTAGTGGAACAAATAATCAGCCAATAAATGGGTTTATGAGAAGGCAGAAGTGCCTTCAGGGGACTCAGGGCAATAGGGGTGTGCCTGCAGACCACACCCCCAGCCCAGGATTTGTAAGAAGGGAGAGAGAGAAAACAAGTGCAGCCCACCAGATGCAGGATGGGGACTCTAAAGGCTACCCACCCAGCAGGGGATGGCAAGTGAGTCCTTGATGTGTCTGGGCCATTTGTAGATGGAAGGTGAACAGAGGGGATTGGGGGTAGGGTTTGCAGTTTCCTGGTATGAAAATGTCTCTGAGAATAATCATTCATCTTTGGGAAGCATAAAAAAGAAAAAGAAAAGATTCTGGAGGTAGTAAACTCCCCTGCCCAATGCAACCACATAGCTTGGAAATGCACAGCTTCACTGAAATTTCCCAAAAGTTACAGATGGAGTCCTCTCAAGCTTTTCTCACACATCAGTTTTCTCCTGAAAAATCAAGCAAAATGTAAATAAAGAATGATGATAAACCTCTAATACACTTTTAAAACATTCTAAACCTCAAAAGTCCTAAATACTATGAACTGCTGGGCATGAAAACAAAACTCGAACCATGTTAGAAATGCTGATTTGGTGGTGGGGGAAGGGACTATAAAAAACAGAAACATATGACGTTACTTGGAACTCCTGGAATAAGGTAAAAAATATTCAGACTAGGAGGAGCATCTTCAAGACCATTTGATATAAACCCCTTTCTAAGAAGAAACCCTCCAAGACGATATTCCTTCCAAGGGATTGGCTAGAATCTCCTTAAACTTTTTTTGGTGACAGAGGACGCATGACTTTGTAAGGAAGCCTACTTCATTCCAGCCTTAGGAAACTGTACCTGTTAGTTCTTTATTTTGATCCAAAATTTGGCTCCCAGGAACCAGTGAGTGTTCTGCTCTACAAAGCCAGCACAAAAAAAAAAAAAAAAGTCAATGAAAACTAACTCATTGGATCAGTTCTATAACAATATAGGCCTGAGTTGAGAGGTGAATCCGGAAGGAAAATGAGTTTGAGCCAGATGTTCAAAGGAGGGGAGAACTATACATTACTTTGGGAGGAAAACTGTGCAGGGGTAAAGTTCAAGTGTAAAACAGGCAGAAAGTACATTTTCCTGGCTAGAGCTGAGTATCCGGAGCAGAAACAGATAGGAGGGAAAATACAGAAAACGGATGATGCACATCCCTGAAGGCTGGGTGAAAATTACTGCAATTAGGCAAAAGTAATCTGTACTTTGTAAAAAAGTAGAATAAATCTGAAAAGTAAAGGACAGGTAGATAAGTAAGTAGACTATGTTACTTTAAAACACAGCATCATAGAAGTTTAGAGCTGATAGAAATCGTAGAGATTATCTATTCCAAACCCTTAATTTTACAGACAAAGTAATTAAATCCCAGGAGGAAAAGGTGTCAACTGGCACAAGGAAGAACATTTTTGTGAATATTTCCCTGTCCTGTACCCTCTTCTCCTCACTGCCTGAGGAACATGCTGAATCTGAGATGCTGCATAAGATCCCAACCAGCTATCTTAAAACTCAACCATCACAGGGCCAAGCTGGGATGACGCTATGGGCCCGAACTGCCTGAATCATCCTGGCTTCTCACCAAGACCCGGTATGGACAGGATGTGGCCACCCTGCAGGACCAGCTCTCGTTGGCCATGGAAGCCGGCCACCTATTACACTGATGTTCACAGCTCCTCCCAGCCAAGAAGACAAGGAACCAAATGCACTGCTAACTCACCCACAGAACTTTCCACCTTTTTCCATGGTACTGTCACACAGGTCTGCTATGGGGCAACAAAACAAATTCCATCAGTTTCTTGTAAACATACCTACAGCTGTTCTCTGTCACCTACCCCCAAGCTATCCTTGAGGCAGAACCTGATCCACCTACCCGCACCTCCACCACCACCCACGCTGCCTGAAGCTGTCTGGTTTCTCCCCTAACTGGACCCACTGTCTTTGCACTTTAAATATCAGTGCCTTCAAAATACAGTCTTGTCCTAGAAATAACTGCATTTTAAAAGTACATACTAGGAAACGAGAAACACCAGATTGCAGAGGAAGATGTATGGTGCGATCCCACTTTTACAAAAACAAAGAAACAAGAACAACAAAAAATGCTGCATATGAGTCCATGTTTAAAAATATTTAAAACAAATATAACAGAATACTCACCAAAGTATTAGCAATACAGACAGATTTAGGGGAGAGAAAGGGGAATCTATTTATTTGTACGTGGTTTCATCGAACTTGGATCACTGCCATAAACTGTCATAATCACACAACTGTAATTTTTAAAGAGCAACTAAACTCTTATGACAAAAAAGTATTAATGGAATTTCAAGTATCAGTCACTGAGGAGCATGCACTGTTGCTCCCAGCCCCCCTAAGCAGAGAAGTCAGTGCGGGCTAGTTTCCCACTGAGGATGCCCGGGAAGTCCTCACTGTGCCAACCCAGCTCCTTTGGTCATTGTTTATTATTGCACATCTCCTAATTCAGAATGCAATCTGAACTAGTTAGTGAAAATGCAGTTAAATTGTTCATTTATTCCATATTCTGGAAATGAGCTTTGGGCAACCAATTACACAGATTATTCATTTGTTTTATTGAGAGTTGAGTGTTAATTCCTCATGCAACTTATACCTCCCCCCAAAGAAAACATGAATTAAAAGGACTCGCATATCTCGGCCATCAAGTTTATTCTCTAAAAGTGTTCTAGGCTCCTGGACATTCTTTTATGAATGAAACTGCCTTCTGTCCATCTTGAGACTCTCAACTCTCTTCCTTTCCTCACTTTTCATTTCCAGTCACTTCCAACACTGAGTGCCACCCTGCACCTTCTGGGTTTTTCCATTCCTCCTATCCCTGCTGCCCCTATACCGCTCCCATCCACCCTCTGTAAACACCGTGCCTTCTCAACTGCACTGTGCCTGAGATGTTTCAACCCCTACGAAGATAAGAAAATGGGCTTCTTGGCCTGACTGGTGTGGCTCAGTGGGTTGGGCGTTATTCTGCAAAGTGAAATGTCACCAGTTTGATTCCCATTCAGGGAACATGCCCCAGTCGCAGGTAAGGTCCTCTGCTGAGAGTGTGTGAGAGTCAACCGAACCCATCAATGTTTCTCTCTCCCTCTCTTTCTCCCTCCCTTCCCCTCTCTCTAAAAATAAATAAAACCTTTCTAAAAAGTGGACTTCTTCCAAAACCAGGTTTCGTCACTTAGCTTTGTATCCTTGAGAAGAATCCTTAACCTAAGACCTATGTACTTTCCTCTTTTGTATAATTCAAGTGATATCTACCTTGTAAAAGGGTATTACAAGAATTCGAGATAAGGCATGCAGACTGCCTAAATGGAGCTTTGTACGTCATTCAATACTTTATTATTTTCTTATCTGTGAAAATGGGCAATAGGCCTCTGACTTACTTTGAAGATTAAATGAGATAATACAGAAAGCACCAAACACAGTTACTGTTTCCTTTCACTTCCTTTTCATGCTCCCCAACACCAAGACAAAATGTGGCCACTGCCATCTTCTGACACCTGACTGTACATGCCTTTCCTGTAACATAATGAATTATTTATTAGCAGGACTATGCATCTCTTCATGTCCTTCTCTCCTTTAAAGCCAGATTTGTAGGTATAAACTTATGTGTGATAAAGTCCTTTATTATATATTTCAACAGGCAAGTAAATACCCTATTTTCAACCTAGAATGCAACATCCATAAAATACAAGTGTATTTTAAGGGATCAACAGGGCAGAGTGGTTGTAAGCATGAAATCCTGAAAAAATCTTCAAACCATGGCTGCTGTACAAGTTTACGCAAACATGGCAAATGCAAGGAAAGACTATAAAATCTTGCTAAATGGCATCTGAGAAATGACTTTGCCAGAGATGAAATGTTGAGTTAAAATAAAAAGCAGGAATGGCCCTGGCCGGTGGGACGGTGGCTGGGAGCATCGTCCCCACACAACGAAGGTTGCAGGTTCGTCCCAGCTGGGGCACATGCCGGAGTGAAAAGATGAATGTATGGATAAGTGGAACAACAAATCAATGCTTCTCTTTCTCTCTCTCTAGAATCAATCATTTTTAAAAAATCTGGATCAAAATAAAACAGTGAAAGTGATTATGTTTTGTTTGAAGTTATTTACAAGTTTCCCAAAGCTTATATTAATATATTTTAAATGTTTTACCTAATTTCGTAATAAACGGGATAATAAATATAAATATTATAAATATCTCTTCTTTAAAAAACAGCAGAGCCCTGGCTGGAGTAGCTCAGTGGATTGAGCGTGGGCTGTGAACCAAAGTGTCGCAGGTTCAATTCCCAGTCAGGGTACATGCCTGGGTTGCAGGCCATGACCCCCAGCAACCGCATATTGATGTTTCTCTCTCTCTCTTTCTCTCTCCCTTCCCTCTCTAAAAATAAATAAAATCTTATTTTAAAAAAAACAGCAGAGAAAAATACTAGCTTAAGCAAATATATTAACTTCATCTATGTTTATTCATAGATTGGAAAAAATTATGTTTTTCTTACCCCCATATGACTTCATGATTAAATTTTACAAACCTAAAATAAGCTAACATCTTTCTAAGCATCTGAGGGGAAAAATTAGTTCTTTAAAGATGAAGCCAGGTAATTAAATGGCCTTCATCGGGTCCCTAATATGACAATCTCTAAAAGTAAGTTAAGTATTTATTTTTTGAATGATTTCACTCTGGCCCTGGGAAAAAAAAAACACACCACATAAAGCTGGCTCCAGGAGAAGCTTGTCAATGCCCAAAGGTGCTTCTTCAGCAGGTGGTATCTACCCTTGGTATCAGCATTGAGAAAATGAGCAAAAAACGAGTTGAAGATTCTGAGTCCACAGCCTGCTGGAACCTGACTGCAAAACTTCTCTGAAGTTCTCACGAGGGTATATTTTCTAAAATGCTACCAGAAACACATCATTCCTCTCTTAGGGAATCTTTTTAAATTTTACTACATTTAAAATTTCAACTACCTATTAAGTTTTTTAAAAACCTTATATTTAAATTCTACAGGTCTTTTTAATGCATGCTTATTTTTAGTCTTCAAATTATCTTAGAATCATGACTCTTCTTTAAATACTATTTTGGCCTGGGCACAGACAATGTTGGTTTACACACATCCCAAACGTAAAATCAGCCAGGACGTAATTGGGCAAGGGTATCCCTCAGGTCATTGAAAAGCAAGTATTATTTGTGAAATCAAACCATGGTCAAGAATTCCAGTGAACATGTTGCTTTGTCCAGATGCCCAAGTATAATGAAAAGGAGAGCACGATGATGTCACAAGCCACCCTTTTTCAGATCCTGAGTACTTTTCTTTGAAGTGTGTTCTTTTGGGAACAGAATTACACCGCTCAGTGTAGGCATGGGGCAGAGCCCTAAGTATCAGGCTAGGCCAAAAAGCAATCTGGACTGAGAAAAGACACGACTAGAAAAAAAAATCACTGACTTCATCCTCTTGATGTTGCACATCTTCAGGCAACATTGCTCACCTGCAATGGTGTCAGAGCAGTCCCTGGCCTGGGGAGGAAGGCAGCAACCCTGCTGGGTGCTGACTCAAAAACAAAACGACCTGTAAAGACTGAACCATGTTGCTACACTGCAAATTACTAGTGTCCAACCTGGACTTAGTACAGTATTTTTCTGTTGGCATTCCATTAAACTGGTCCAATTATTTTTAAATGAATCGTATGTGTTGAAGGAGCCTAGAAATAAGCCAAAGATTTATTGTATACTTGGCCTTACAGACATAACATAACATCATTTGCTGTAACTGAAAGTGAACAAAACTTCCTTTTGAAAAATTAGAGCACTCACAAAGCATGGTTTTCAAAAATGACTTCCACATGCTATCATCATTGGAGAGTCTTAGTTTACACGATTGTTTTGGGTTTACTTTTTAAACAGGGAATATTACTGAGACTGATCTAGGTCATTTAAATAGCACTCCCAACTAAAATATATATTATGGTTAAAGGATCGAAATAACAGGTCTCACTATCAAATAATCAAGTGTAATGGTTATTTTATTACCTTAAAATATACTTTTATATAAATGTATAAACCAGTCATTAGGAGCCTAAAATTGAGTAACATTTATGCCAAATGAAACTCAAAATACATTATGTAAATAAGTATCACTTGGTAAAAACCCTCCTGATAAACTCTTATTAACCTCCTGCTATATAGAACGAAATATGCCTCAAGGTTTTTACAGAAAAAAAACATTGTAATTGATATTTGCATTATTCTGTATTAACAAACCAGAGTTATACTATTCCTATAAAAGACTGTTTTCTCACTTTTCTCACTATTGCTGAAGAAAGTAATACAAGTAGCTTTTTAATACTAGTCACTTTCTGTACTTCCTAATTTTCTTAGCCTTTCTCTGACACTAACCAGTATTGACTAGTGAATTCTTCATACAGGTCTCTTCTTCCAGTATAAATTTATCCTTTCATAAAATATTTACTGCACACTCATTATGCTAGGCTTTGTATTAAAGACTGGAAGCCAAGTAAACTCAGACAAATTCCTTGCCTAAGAGCTCATGGTCTAGCAAAGGCAGAAGACAAATGCATTTAAGGTTTACTGTGCATGGTCACTACAATGACACAGAAAAAACAAACAAACAAACCTAGAAGGGTTGTTTGAATCAAGCTGGAAGGTAACAGTTATACTCCATTCCATTAAATTAAGCCTGTGCCTCCTTCCTCAGCGAGGTGATGGCTGGACGGCTTGGTTTGAGCTTCCTTGTCTTGGCAAAACAATGATGATGGGTACAGGCAACATCAAAACATCTCTGGGAATTACAATCATCATCCTGTTTCCTGACTTCACAAGGTTTCGCATCACTGAATTTAAACAGATCAGCCTACAACCTAATCTAAATTGGAAAATACCGAGTCCAGCTGTTGTTAAGAACAGACGTGTACATGGTAAGAGAAACATGAACTAGAAATTTACAGCCTGATACACAAAAGTCATATTTCTAGGTAGAATTTTTACCACACATTTATGTTTTGGCTTTTAGGCATCAGAATAAAAATAAGATGTACCTGAAAGTATAAATGCTTATAATATTATGCAGTACATTTAAAAAGCAAGTTATGTCATAAATGTCCTAAACTGTAACAACACAAAAAGTCGCCCCCCCCCGAAAAACTGAGTACACTGTTAAGAAAAACATTTTTGATACTATATGCAAAATTATCATTAACATTTAAAATGCCAATATGCACCCCCCAAAAAATAAAAAAAGACTTGCCATGCAGAAATGCAGTGTGTACATTTCAATTTATAATGTTACTTGCTACCCATAGTGCCTCAGGAATGGGATAAAACAGACTGAGTTCCTTCAACAATATGTATGTTCTTACCAGTGTTGATACAAAATCAAAGTTTATTATTTGCTTCCAGTACATTAGCCAGTCTTTAAAAGAACCCAAATAAATACCAAAACACTAAAGAAGACAAGTGTCTATTTACGATATTCTAATTTTATAAATACAGTCATTTCAAACAGGAGAGCCTCATTTGACAGGAGGGGGTTACAGGATCGATCTATGCCATTCTTCAGACCATTTGTAGGGGAGTTCAGATTTCCCTGGTCAGGGTGACCTTCCAAGACTTAGCACGGCCCAGCCTGCCTCACTCAGGTGAAATGAAGGCAGCGGGATCCAGCACAGCTGTTTTTCTCCCGCAGCCCAAAGACAAGAATAAGTAACACCAAGCAGAACGCAGATTGCCCAGCCCTTGTCAAATGGATTGGCAGCGAGTTCTAACAGTTCCCTCTCTCATCAAGGAGTGGTTACATTCAGCAGAAGGCTGAGGTACCCCAGATTCTACACCCTGAAACTGTGTGTCCTCGACACAAATCCGCTCATCGCCTTTGTGGACTGTGGGACTGTCACCGAAACCGGGGCTAGCAATAACAGCAGTTTTGTAAAGTTTGATTAATACATTCCAACCCAGTTGAATGTCGCCTTACAGTGCCGAGACTTGAAGACTCTTATGAATCTCCCTCCCCCACAGTCATTGCCTCCCAAATTCCAGTTTATACATTCATTTCCTGGGCAATTTTTCTTGTGGGGAAAACAATGGACTCTTTCAATCTTCTCTTATCAACAAAGGGCTCTAAGACGAAGAAACAATCCTTTCCATAGCATCCTTTCCGACTTCTTTATAAATGATGAGGGGGCGGTGAGGGTAGGGGACAGGCAACTCACCTCTTTCAGCTGCTCCAGCTCCTGTTTGAGGCTGTCATACTCAGCCTCCAGCTCATCATACTGCTGCTTGAGGGTCAGCTTCTCTTCCAAGACCACCAGCCCGTACTCAGCAGCCTGGATCTTCTCGTGGGTCGTCTCTGTGAGCTCTTTGGTCAGCCTCTCTATTTCAGCCTTATAATGGTCCACAGTCTGCAATACCTCTTCTGCGGCCATAGCCCCGGTGGATGGAGGCAGGAGGGGGTCACAGGATCGGGAGACAGACGCAAAGCCGGCGGGATAAGGGAGAAGGAAATGGGGAGGAAAGGAAAAAAAAAAAAAAAATGGAAAAGCAAAGTGTGGCTGGATGAACGAGCAGAGCAATATCCTGACTGCTCCTCTGGCGGCGGCAGCTACACCGCCCGAGAAACTGACGTGAAATGCAACATGAGGAATGCAGGGGAGAGGATCAGGGGCGAGGCAGCAGCTGCAGCATGTGTCCTCTGGGCCGGCCCCTGTGTGTGGTCAGCGGCCATGCGGCATGGCCCTGGCTGCGGTGGCCAGGGCGGCGAGGGGCTCGGTATTCTGCTTATTCAGAGGCGCCGGCCGCCATGTCTCCCAGGCAGCGTCACTGCAGTCTTCCCCCCGCGCTCCGGCTCTCCTCTCACTTGCTCCACCTGCTCCCTCTGGCTGTGCGGCAGCCGGTGCAGAATGATGCAGTCCCGGGCCCACTCCCCCCCACCCTGTGAGCTCGAGGCCGGACCCAGCTGGGGGCGGGGGCGGATGGAGTCAACGCAAGGGGAGGAGGGAAGGATCCAACGGAAACATCCCCAGACTCGTCCCCCCCCCCCCAGGGCACGCAGGGCCACCGCCGACTGCACCACGGGGGCGCTGGACGGAGGCCGAGGAGGAGGACGGGCAGGACTCGCCTGCAGGGAGCCTCCGCCCTGCCCCGCCCGCCTGGGCTCCCTGCAGGGCGGGAGTTCCTCCCAAAGCGTTTTGCTAGGGTGGGCGTCAAAGCCCCCACCCCTCCCCCGACGGCGGCGTGGGCGTCCCTGCCACAGGATCCTGAGCTCTGCAAATTGTCTGGACTACACGCCTTCCCTCAAAGAAAAGCAAACAGTAACTAAACGGCTCCAGTCGCGAGCATCCTTCTAGTCTGATCTCTCAGCATTCTGCCCTGGCCTCCGAAATGCTCTGCTTCCAAAGCCTGCCAGATGCGCCCCAGGGCGCCAGCTTCCGCCCCCTCTCTTCCTCCCTCTCCCTCCTCCCTACGTTGCCCTGGTTCACTCCATACTCAACAAGCTTATTTCCACCTGAGGAAACTCTTTGCTAAAGATTCGTTGCCCTGGTCTGAGCTTTCTATGTCCACTTTATCACAAGATCAATCAATAATCAGGGCACAAAAAAAAAAAAAAAAAGGAAACCCTATGATACATGCACCCAGGAAGCCTCTAGATGCCATTGTTTCTTGCCCCAGTAGGTCTACTCTATGGATTGTTCAGTAAGAAAAGCTTCATCAAGTTTCCTAAATACAGTATCAATAATACCCTACAATAAATATTTTTTGAAATAACAAGAGTTAATAGTTCTTGAGATCATGCACCAAGGATTCTGAGTATGGCACGTGCATTCTCTCCAATCCTAACAACAATTCTCTGGGGTAGAAACTATTATCCACAAATTACAGGTGGTGAAAGACAAAGTTGAGTGATTTCCCAAAGTCAGGCAATCTTAAGCAATAAAGTGAAAATTGAATCATAACCCTGAACTAGTTCATTATGTTGGCTTCACCTTCATTCATTTCTAATACAAACCCAGCAGCTAAATTATTATATGCTCTTAAAACAGCCACTTTAGTCAAGATGAAGAGTGATGATGAAAGTCACAAGAAGAGGTCAAGGCAAAGTTGGTAAGTGAAAGAGAATAAAGAATAGAGAAGAGATAAGGATAGAGAACAAACTAGAGGAAAGGAGGAGATAGGAGTGGGAGAAGGGCAATTTCTGAGTAACTAGAAGGCCATGGGATCAACAGACCAAGGGCCAGACCAGTTCCTTCTCTCTCTCCTGGGTGGCAGCTATTCTACAACTATTTCCCAGTGGTCTGGAGTTGTTCATCTCTCTCTCTCTTTCTCTCTCTCTCTCTCTCTCTCTCTCTCTCACACACACACACACACACACACACACACACACACGAGCTTTCTGACTTAGAAAGCAGGACTTAACTCTCCCATCATTGTGTTCATGATAAAGAAAAAAAGACAGTTGCTGATGGTGTGGGAAGAAAAGCACATGGCAATGCCCTTACAAAGCCTTGACTAATGAACAGCCTCCCCTGTGTGGTTTTCACTGCCTCTGAAATGGACAAGAAAGCTTCCTTCCAGATTCTGACAATTACAACATAATGTTGTCTGATAGGTGAAAGAAACAAAGAAAAGAAAGCACTTGAAACTTGCAACCACCATGAATCCAACCTGGCAAAGAAGCAGAAATAAGGATCACATTATGTCACCTACGCTGCCCTGACCTCACACAGCAATGGAGAAGCCCCTCCTGTGTGCTTCTGTCGTGCCCACCCTCTATCACAGTGATGAATGATCACGAACTGCTGAAGAGAAAAGAAATCAAACCTGTAGCTGCAAGTAGCTAAACTGCCTTGTTCCTGGTGTGCTCTTGGCCCATCCTTACTCCACTGAGGATCATAACACTTGGAGTACATTGCCTGCATATCCCTTTCCTTTGGCTAGAACAAAGAATGTAGTTTGCCTCCATGACTCTTTTTCTAAATGTCATCGCTGCACATTCCCTACGCTCCATCTGTACCATTTTCCTGACTGATATACTTTTATTAATACATGCAGTCTGACTTCATCAGACTGTACACTATTTCAACACTTTAAGATTTTGCTTATTACAACTTTGATCCTTTCTATGTAGGTATTAACTTGAAGAAAGAAAACTTATTCCCTTATACTGTACACCATGCTCTTCTTGTACTGCACAGCTACATTTCTCTTGTTCTCATGTATATGTCATATGTTCATGTATATAAGATAAAAAGATAGAGCTGGCATGGCTCAGTGGATTGAGTGCTGGCATGCAAACCAGAGGGTTGCCAGTTCAATTCCCAGTGGGGGCACATGGCTGGGCTGCAGTCTGGGCCCCCCGTGGGGGGCATGCAGGAGGCAGACACACATTAATGTTTCTCTCACTCTTTCTCCCTCCCTTGCCCTCTCTCTGAAAATAAATAAAATCTTTAAAAAAGATAGAAATATAGGTAGGAGTATAGGTATAGATAAATATAAGTAGATTTAGATATATAGATATATCAATGACAAGTATATAGAAAATCAGTTTTTAAACCATTCTTGGAAGTAGGATTCCTTCATATTTCTTTTTTAAAATTGTATTTTATTTATTTCTTTTTAGAGAGAGGGGAAGAGAAGGAGAGAGGGAAACATTAATGTGTCGTTGCCTCTCACACACCCCCTACTGGGGGCCTGGCCCACAACTCAGACATGTGCCCTGACTGGGAATCGAACCATTGGTCCTTTGGTTCTCAGGCCAGCGTTCAATCCACTGAGCCACACCAGCCTGGACTTCTTCATATTTCTTTATCCTAGCAGCCTCCAATTACCTATGGAAATTTCTTACTTGTAAATATGTAGGAAAAATTGTATTCTGTGATTTAGTACCTCAAACCAAACTCTCACCAACTTTGTCAGCAGAAATATTGTATTGTCTTACTCTTGCTCATTCATTCCATTATTAAGCAGATAGTTATTATGAAGTACCCATTATGTCCTAGGTATAATAGTAGGCATTGTGAAATCAATGACCAGTGAGACATCAATGGTCAATGGTCCCTGACTTTATGGAGCCTCTGTGCTGGGAAGAACACACAAACAAAACAAAACAAAAACAAAAACAAAAACAAAAAACCAGGCAGACAAGAAAAAAGATAAATTAATACAATAATTCCAATTTGTAACATAGATAGGAAGGATACAGCATCGTGGTTAAGAGTAGAAGCTAGTCTGCTGGGGTCAAATCCAACTTAGCTACTTACTAGCCGTGTGTGTCTAGGTTGACTCATTCTTAAAGAGGAGATAACAACCCTGGTTGGTGTAGCTCAGTGGATTGAGCGTGGGCTGTGAACCAAAGGGTCACCAGTTCGATTCCCAGTCAGGGCACATGCCTGGGTTGCAGGCTAGGTCCCCAGTGGGGGCCACATGAGAGGCAACCACACATTGATGTTTCTCTCTCTCTCTTTCTCCCTCCTTTCCCCTCTTTCTAAAAATAAATAAATAAAATCTTAAAAAAAAGAGGGGATAATAATAAAACTACTGATGAGGCTGTTGTGAATAGAATAATATTTGACCCCTAATAAGCAGCATACGTGTTTTGTTTTGTTTTTTAGTTTTTGAGGAAAAACAGGGTAAGATTGAGGTAGGAAAAGGAAACAACCAGAGGATCAGTGGAGATCTCTCTAAAGAAGTGAAATTTACCTTAATATGGCAGGAACGTGAAGGAATTGGACATGCCAAATGCGGGGGGAGAGCTTGCCAGGCAGAGGGAACCACCTGTGAATAAGCCTAGAGCAGAAAAGAGCTTGGTGAGAGCAAAGAATAAAAACCCGAGTTTGAGGCTTACTAAGCAGGTTAGAATAAGGAATTAGGGTGGTGTACACCTGAAACTAATATAATGTTATATGTCAATTGTATCTAAATTTTAGAAAGAAAAGGATGCAGTCTTTCAAAGAGCAGACATTTACAAAGTAAAAAACTTTCCAAGGCAAATGAGTTTCCACCACACAAAAATGAGAAGAGACAAGATACTTCTGTTTAGCTTTATAGCACACATTAGAAAAATCTTTAGACATCAAAATTATGACTAAACCACTGAACAACCATCATGCAGAACTGCCTGAAATCCAGCTGAATGGAAATCCTTCAGCTAAGGATATAAAGAAGACGCCACATCAAGACTGAGCCGGCAGGTGGGCCCCGTGTCCAAGTCTACATACATCCACCTGGTTCCCACTGTTTTCCCTGCCCTGGGTTCCCTGGGGCTCCACCACCAACCCTACTTGTGGGTACACCCGACCTGTTTCCAGTGGTTTTTCCATACAAATGACCTGTCTTGGCTCATGCCTCAGACTTTCCTAAAATGTCTCAAACAGGCAGCATCTGGCCTCGGCCTGCTGCATACCTCTTACAGTGGCCCCAGGCCTGGCACTAAGGGCAGCCAGCCTTAGTTCACTGCTTGGCCTCTCCTGGGGGCCTCCAAGTCCAGCAACCGTAGCAATGATCTGCAGATTGCTTTGTAGGTCATGCAGGAGGCCCCAGGGAGAGCACAGGCAGTGGCTGGCCATGGCCTGCAACTCCTGGGATGCCCCAGAGCTGTGGCACCCGGTAGACAAATTCAGACCATGTCAAAACACCATCCAAACACTTCCACAAGCAACACACTCAGGCAGGAGACTTGGGGCACCAGAGCCCCAGTGAAGTAAGTCCTGCTCGTGGGGTGGGCCCCTGCACAGCTGAGCCTCCATGGTTGAAGCTAGTCCTTGCAGCTGATCAGCTTGAGGGTAAATTCCTCTCAATGATGGGCCAACAGCAATCCAGACTCAACTACAACAGGAGGGTGTACACAGCCCACACAGTGGGGAGAGAGGGGCGAGTACCTGGAGTGCCCAGCTCAGGCAAACAGGGAGGTCATGCCACCTGATCCTACAGGACCCTACTACATTAAGCCACTCTACCAAACCCAAGAGACCTAGTAGCTCTACATAATACATGGAGACAAACACAGGGAAGCTACCAAAATGAGGAGACAAGATGCAGCATTTGAAACACCGGTTAATAGGGATGCTCGATGAACTCAGTGAGAAGATATGAGTGTAGACCCCGGGGCTCTGGTCATAGACATGTTGCTCTTCAAGCAAGTATAACTGATAGGGTTTGAAGGCTCGGCTCCCAAGCCTTTCCTGGGCCCAGAAATCTCCTAGCCCTGCACCCCATCTCTCCATGGGCAACTCCAGGGATGAGCTTCTAGGTTTCTGAAGGCCGCTATGGAAATCTGCTTGTTGCTACCCTTCTCCCCAGTGTGCTTCCCCCACCTGGTCTTTATGCCACCACCGGCCCTCACCCCCTCCACATACTGCCACACACTAAACAAACCAAATCCAAACAAAACCTGTTTCTTCTTCTTTCCCTTGATGTGGTGGCCAGGCAAATATAGGACCCAAGCAATCAGCAACTGAAAACCGGTACCTCTTTCTGAGATATTCCAACCCATCCAGAAAGAGCCTTCCATTCTTCTATTGTAATAAATAAGGGAAAAAAAGATTCTATATTAAGAAAAACAGAAGATTCATGTTTTGCTACATATATCTTAAATATGGGTGAGATCATATAGTTTTGTATCCTGCTCTATTAATTTAATACTTTAGCCTGAGGTATTTTTGTTATCAAAATACTTCCTAAGCATCATCTTTAATAGCTACATAATTGACCATTTTATAGTATTTGAAAATCATTCCTGCCTCCAATGCCTTCATGTGGTCCTTTATGTGGTCCTTAAGGCACATGATACTGACAAATAGAAAACCTGAATTCTAGGGACTTGTTAAAAAGCACAATCTCAACCTCACAGCCCACAACATTGATCAAAGGGAGGATTATTTGAAGGATTTAGCCCACTCACTCTCAGATACTCAATAATTTCCAAAGCAGCACAGAACAAGGCCCGATGAGGAAAGCTGGAAGGCTCACGCAGTGAAAGTGGTCATGTTGTCTGCACAAGGATGCCCTTGAGGTCATTAGCCATGACCTCAGATAGTATCTCTTTTTATGAGAGCCTTCTGTGTTCTGTGGAATAAATTTGTGTCTGGTCTTACAACCAAGAATAGTTGGTCTTCTCCAGTATAATTGATCTGCTTTTATCTCACGAGTACTACAAACTGTACGGCTGATTAGATTTCCCTTTATCTACCAGTTGCTAGAACAGAAAGCTTCAAGGCAAATGTATGGTCCTCTTATAGCAAGGGAATATGTCGAATGACATGTATGTTAGCCTCATTCCTAGTTTGGTTTTATGTCCCTTCCATTATTTTTTCTTTCTTGAAACTGTCTTGTGTTTTACATAGCTCTGCCTGCCACCCTAACTCTTTTTCAGAACTAGGCAGTGGAGCATAGTGGTTCAGGGCCTGGCTCTGGGCTGGGAGGCACTCCTGTCTGCGTGCCCTTGGGCAAGTAAGTTACTTAGCTTTCCTATACCTTAGTTTCCCCCTTTGTAAGAAGGGAGTAATAGTATTGCCTCATAGAATTTTGATGAGAATAAAATGACAAAATATCTGCAAAGATCTCAAATTTGTGCTTAGCTCATAGTCAAGTATCTAAAAGAAGTGTTAAAATAATTAAAAAGAGCCCTGGCTGGTGTGTCTCAGTGGATTGAGTGCTGGCCTGCGAACTGAGGGGTTGCTGGTTCAATTCCCAATCAGGGCACATGCCTGGGTTGTGGGCCTGGTCCCTGGTTGGGGGCACGCAAGAGGTAACCAATAGCTGTATCTCTCTTGCACATTGATCTTTCTCTCCCTCTTTTTCCCTTTCCTTCCCCTCTCTCTAAAAATAAATTAATAAAGTCTTAAAGTAAAATAATTTAAAAGAAACCACTGTAATCATCCTCCTGTTGCTGGATTTTACCTTGTATAGAACTTACTCCAAGTAGAATTACTGGGTCAGAGAGTGTATGTGTTTTGAAGGCTGTGTGCTAATTCTCACACCAATTGAAGTAGCAGATGCTTCAGTCTTACAATGAATTTACAGGGGTGAGAACTATTACTTTTTAAAACCCTTGCTGATTCAACAGGCAAAAAAGAAACATCATCTTATTGTCATTTCAATCTACATTTTGGTGATCACTAATGAGATTGAACCTCCTGTCCAAAACTACTACCTTTAGTTATTTATCATTGATATTTCTTCTCTTTTTCCATCTTGTGCAATTTTCTATTGAGGTCTTTGTGTTTTTTTTCCTTTTATCTATTTAAATAAGATTTACAAAATAAAACAATACAAATAAAATAAAAAAATAAGAGATTCTGTTTCCTCAGTCTTCAGCCACCTCCTGAGCGAGGAGAAGACGGGGCAGCAGAGGGAAATAGTCGTCACTGGCAATGGAAAAGGGGCAACTGGGAGCATGTAAATGGATGTGGTCATTGCATGGGTCCTGCACAGGGGGCTGCCTTCTTGTTAACCAAGGACGGATGTGTAACTCTAAATGCAAAATACACAGCACACTGCTCCTTAATCTAACTTTCTCCTCTTATCATTTTAAAACATGAACAATTCCAGAAAAAGAGTTAAATGTTAAATTTTGCTCTTTAAGTTGAAATAAGTTTCCTTGAACTACAAAACAATTTTAAGAACATAATAAAATCCTTTTGTAGACTGCAGAAGAGTATTTTTGTAACTATAGAAACCCAGCTGATGCCATGGCTATGGAAACACCTTGTACAAATAATTTTTTAGTATGCCAAGTCACACATATCACTATGTCTCTAAAATCATTTCATTTTAGAAATGTTTTCTCTCATTGCCAGTGGAGAGAAGTTAGATGATTCGACATTGCATTGCACTCCCAGCTAAACATTTTAGCTTTCTTGACATTTTAATTTTTTCTTTTCTTTTTGAAATTTTTTAATAAGGAGAATGCACATGTCATAATGGTTCTTGAATCTGTCCTCCACTTTCGCCTAATAAAGTCCCTAAATATTCCAGCCTATTTTCATGAGGATACTGAGATATCAACAGATGCTATGCCTAGCCCATGGATGCCTTAGCCACATGCTAAACAGCTACACAAACCTCGCTGACAATTTATTTCATGTGCAAGTACAGTCTTTGGGTGATTCAGAAAAACCCACTTACAAGCTCTTGATTCACAATTTGGTAAACAGATACGAAGGTTGATTCCAACCCAACTTGTACTTTTCTTTAACTTTTTTAAAAAGTTAAAGAAAACATGTCTTTTTTTAAGATTTTTATTTATTTATATATTTCTAGAGAGGGAAGGGAGGGAGATAGAGAGAGAGAGAGAAACATTAATGTGCAGGGGTCATGGCCTGCAACCCAGGAATGTGCCCTGACTGGGAATCGAACCTGCGACACTTTGGTTCGCAGCCCACACTCAATCCACTGAGCTACGCCAGCCAGGGCAAGATAACATGTCTTAAATACCACTCTGTGACAAGCCCTGTTGTAAGCATTTTACTTATATTAACTAAGTTACCCCTTGTAAGAACCCCAGGAAAGGATTCCAGTCAAGATGGCGACGGAAGCAGACATGGCTCACCACTTTGCACAACCACATCAAAATTACAATTAAAATATAGAACAACCATCACTCAGGAACATCAGAAATCAAGTTAAATGGAAATCTGACGACTACAAAATCAAGTTGAATGGAAGTCTGACAACTACAGAATTGAAGAAACGTCCATCTAGACTGGCAGCAGAGGTGCAGACACGGAATATGCTGGCCCCACACCCACGTGGATCAAAATTTGGAAGGGATATCTCTGGAGTGAGGAGTCCCAGAACCAGACCAGGCCCTCAGTCCAGGGTTCAAGTGCCAGGAAGATAAGTCCCCACAACTTCTGGCTGCAAAAATCAGTGGAGATTGAGTCGGTGGAGGAGGCTGCTGGAGCCCCAAGGAGTTCCTCTTGGGAAACCTACTCATGGACTCACCAATTCAGACTCACTCCCTCTGAGCTCCAGTACTGGGGTAGCAGCTTAAAAGGCACCAGTGGCATACAGGGAGAGACTGAAGTGTCAGGCATCGGAGTAACCAGAGGCCATTGTCCCGTTACTGAGCCCTTCCCCAACAGAGCTGGTAGGCTGGTGCCATACCTGAGACTCCATCAACCTAGCTAACACTGTGTAATCCACCTTGGAGATCCACAGAGACTCTACCCTACCCAATTTACAGGCCCACCCAAGCTGCTTTTCCTATGAAACAAGTAACAGCTGGCTTCAGTGAGCCCTAGTAACAGCCACATTAGAGCCACAGGTTGGCTTCACCTGGGAATCTCCAAGCCCAGCACAAGCAGCTGCCATCTCATATTGCTTTACAGCTCAGGCAGGGTGCCCCGAGGAAAACACAGGTAGGGGCTGATCTTGGCCTGCACCACCCAGGAAACCCCAGGGCCAGGGCATCCAGTGGACAGCTACAGACCATATAGGAGCACCACCGCCCTGCCCATGCACAGCTGATCCTCCATGGAGGCTGGAGGTTTGTGGTCAGTGGTCACAGCTACTCCTTGCAGCTGAGTGGCCTCAGTAAATCCCTCCCATAGATCTGCCAACAGCAACCAAGATTCAATTACAAGAGGAGGGCATACTCAGCCCACATAAAGGGTGCACCTGGAATACCCAGCTTGGGTGTTAGAAGAGGCTGTGCCACTGGACCCTACAGGGCACCTACTACATTAGGCCACATTACCAAGACCCAGAGTCATAGCAGCTCTACCTAAAGCATATAAACAAACACAGGGAGGCTGCCAAAATGAGGAGACAAAGAAATATGGCCCAAATGAAAGAACAGATCAAAACTCCAGAAAAAGCTAAACAAAATAAAGATAAGCAATCTGTCAAATGAATAGTTCAAAACACTGTTTATAAAGATGCTCAAGGAACTTAGTGAGGACTTCAGCAGCGTAAAAATGACCCAGTCAGGATCAAAGGATACACTAATTGAAATAAAGAACAATTTACAGGGAAATAACAGTAGAGTGGATGAAGCCGAGAATCAAATCAATGATTTAGAACATAAGGAAGCAAAAAACAACCACATAGAACATGGAGGGAAAAAAAATCCAAAAAATTGAGGATAGTATAAATAGCCTCTGGGACAACTTTAAGAGGTCCAACATTTGCCTCACAGGGGTGCGAGAAGACGAAGAGAAAAAGCAAGAAATTGGAAATCTATTTGGAAAAAAAAGTGAAAGAAAACTTCTCTAATTGGGTGTAGGAAATAGGCATGCAAGCCCAGGAAGCACAGAGAGTCCCAATTATGATGGATGCAAAGAGGCCCACTCCAAGACACATCATAATTAAAAGGCCAAAGGTTAAAGATAAAGAGAGACTCTTAATAGCAACAAAAGTTAATTACTGGAAGGCTGCCAGATGAGAGGGGAAGAATGGGTGAAGAGGTGAGGGTATTATGAAGTACAAATTGATAGTTACAGAACAGCCATGGGGATATAAAGTACAGTATAGGCAATGGAGTAGCCAAAGAACTTATATGCATGACCCATGGACATGATCATTGGTGGAGGGATTGCCTGATGGAGTAGGGGTCTCTGGGTGGACAGGGGGAAAGGGGAGGATATTGGGACAACTGTAATAGCATAATCAATAAAATATAATTTAAAGAACCCCAGGGCTGGACTTCCGGCAAGATGGAGGCATAGGTGGATGCATCGTACCTCCACGCACAACCAAGATTAGAACAACAACAATTTAGAGGCAGAATAACACTCAGAACTGACAGAGAATTTATCTGAATGGAAGTCGGACAGCCAAGAAGTTGAAGTAGACCCGTTCATCCAGACCAGTAGGAGGGGCAGAGACAAGCAGCCGGGCACAGGTCAAGGCACTCGGAAACAGGGAGAACTGGGAGCATAAGGCAACTGGGAGTGCATAAGGCATCCAGGGTGTGCAAGATCGCAGCGGGTGGACCCTGAGTACACAAGCAGCAGCTGGCGGACCCAGTGAGGCAGCGATTGTGGACCAGGGCAGAGCGCGCAACCCAGGATCCCGGGCGGTGGGGGGGGGGGGGGGCGGTACTGAGGTCCCAGGAGAATGGAGCTACCACCATTGTTCCCTCCCACCCCCGCCCCCACATACAAAGTCACAATCTAGCAACTGGGGTACCCAGCCCCAGTGAACACCTAAGTCTCCGCCCCTCACCATAACAGGAGCCACCAGACCAAAGAAAGAGAGAGAGAGAGAGAGACATGTCTCAAACAGAAAAACAGATCAATGCCCCAGGACTCATCCTTTTGAGCGACCAAGAGATAGTCAATCTATCAGATGCACAGTTCAAAATGCTGGTGATCAGGAAGCTCACAGAATTGTTTGATTTTGGGTACAAATTAGATGAAAAAATGCAGGTTACCATAAAAAGATGCACAGAGAACCAATAGTGATGGGAAGAAAACTGGGACTCAAAACAATAGAGTGGACCAGAAGGAAGAAAAAAACAACCAAACAGGAAAGAATGGAGAAATAAGAATTTTAAAAAACGAGGAGAAGCTTAGGAACCTCCTGGACATCTTTAAATGTTCCAAAATCCGAATTATAGGGGTACTAGAAGGGGAAGAGGAAAAGCAACAGATTGAACACGTATTTGAACAAATAATAAAGGAGAACTTCCCCATTCTGTCAAAGGAAATAGACTTCCAGGAAATCCAGGAGGCTCAGAGAGCCCCAAAGAAGTTGGACCCAAGAAGAAACACACAAACACATCATAATTACATTAGCCAAGGTAAAAATGAAGGAGAGAATCCTAGAAGCAGCAAGAGATAAGGGGACAGTCACCTACAAAGAAGTTCCCATCAGACTGTCAGCTGATTTCTCCAAAGAGACCTTATAGGCAAGCAGGGACTGGAAAGAAGTATTCCAAGTCATGAAAGACAAGGACCTATATCCCAGATTACTGTATCCAGCAAAGCTTTCATTTAGAATGGAGAGGCAGATAAAGTGCTTTTCAGATAAGGTCAAGTTCAAGGAGTTCATCATCACCAAGCCCTTATTTTATGAAATGTTAAAGGGACTTATCTAAGAAAAGAAGATACAGAAAAAAACATGTATAGTAAAAGGACAGCAAACTCACAATTATTAACAACCACACCTACAGCAAAACCAAAAGAAACTAAGCAAACAACTAGAACAGGAACAGAACCATAGAAATGGAGATCACATGGAGGGTTAGCAACAGGGGAGTGGGAGGAGGCGAGAGGGGAAAAAGGTACAGAGAATAAGTAGCATAGATTGTAGGTTGAAAATAGATAGGGGAAGGGTAAGAATAGTATGGGAAATGTAGCAGCTAAAGAACTTGTAAGTATGATACATGGACATGACTAAAGGGGGGATATGGGTGGGAGATGGTGTACAGGGTGGAGGGGAGTGAAGGGGGGAAAATGGGACAACTGTAATAGCATACTCAATAAAATATTGAGTATATTAAAAAAAAGAACCCCAGGAAATTGTCAGTAATCACAATATAGTGATAATAATAATATTCCTGTTTTGCAGATGAGAAAATGAAGGCACAGAGAAGTTATGCACCTTGCCCAAACCTCACAACCAGCAAATGATGTTCATCAACTGTTCATATAAGTTTCTCTCCTAAGCCAGGTACTCTTTCCTCACTTTCTACCACTTCCTCCTCCATCCTCAACGTGTATCTAAGAATTACTAGTCATCTTCTCTACCTACATGCCATAGTGGGCAAAACAGAAGATGAGTAGTCACAAGACTTGGATTCATGTCCTGTGTGACTTCAGTAAAGTCACTTAAACCTATTGGGCTTCAGTTATGTCATCTGCCAGATGGGATTAATAATAACACCTATATCACTCCCAGGGAAGCCATAAAATCAAATGAGATGATGGAGATGAAAGGTCTTTGTGAGGTGAAAAGTCTTGGGCAACTTGCCTTAACTAATTATGAAAATTATTTTGGTTTACACTTTGCTTGCCTTATTTAGACCAAGAGACCCCAATGAAAAGACTAGCAACTGGGATTGTGCAAAGAGCAGACCTCCAACTTACATAACAACAAATTAAGGAATGCATTTTAACTCTTACGCAATGCAAAATGAGTCAAGTAAAATATCATTGGTGATTTTTGTTCATGTTTCCCAGCATCACTCCTGAAGCAGTTAGTAAACTGAAGCAGTTAGTAAATTGAAATGGATAATTGAAGCAAATGCTACACAACACAAGAAGCAGCAAGGGCGTGAGGGACAGGCTGTACAGACTATGGATGCACACAATGAAGCTGCACATGCAGGGCTGAGAAAGGACAACCAACCGAAGGATGTGGACAGGAGGAGGAGGATGGAGGACACACCTACCTCATATCACAACACACTGAATTAATTTCTTTTAATTATTTTTTCACTTCAGGATGAGAAATTTTATCATTCATCTACAAAACAAAATAGTAAGATTTATCTCTAGAAATCAGGTAGAAAAAATATATAAAAAATCATATAGTTATGCTTTAGATAGATGTAAAAAGAAATTATATTTATGTGAATTTCTTTCTTCAAAAAAGGAACTAAATTTATAATGTTATTTTATACACTGTTGGCTCATTAGATTATAATGTAAGCATAGCTGTTGTCTATTTTAGCAAAATAGACTTCAGGTTCATAGAATGAACTGAGTCATCACTGTGGCTTCTATCCAGACCTAAAACAAAGTTGAGATGTAATAATAACTGTGCAAGGATTTTAAGTGTGAGAAGTTTAATAAATCTTTAAAAATTATTAATTTTAATGTATAGAAAAACAAGTAACATTTAAAACCACAGCAAATTGCTTAGTGTTTGTAGTATATGTTTAAGAGCATATTATGAAAGAATTTAAAAGCATTCTGATCACAAAATATGTAAAAATTGGCCAGGATCTTGTTGCTGCTTTAAGGGTCTTTACAAGAAAAGAAATACTGTAGGATAATAAGATTCATTTTAAGTGTAAATCCAGACATATATTGTTTATAAAAGAATGAGAGAGAATGCAAAATGGAAATGAATACACAGTTGATAAACTTCAATGAAACTATGAAAAGCTGCAATATTACTTGCACACACCAGGCCTCCTCAGACCGCTGGGTGAAGGTACCCTAATGTAGTCTAAGGAGGAAGTCCATTTAAGTCCAGGAAGGTAACTTTAATGGTCAACCCATCAGAGAGGACCGTAAGAAATTACTACTCCAGGCAAGAAGTTCCTTGTCCCCAAACCATCTCTGACTTTAGGCAGGCAACTGCAACCACAGAGCACTGTTCCTCAGGGAACTGGAAAGGAAATAAGTATTTATAGAAAAGATAGTATATATCAAGCACTGTACACATTCAGTGTTTTTAGTCCACACACTACACATCTCTGAAGTATTATCTCCATGTTACAGATGGCAAAACTAATGCTCATGAAGTAAAGATATGCAACCAGCAGAGCCAGAATCTAAATCCAGGTTTGCTTTCCATCAAGTGCTCTGCTCTCTCTGGGCCTCTTCTACTTCAGGCTCACATATAAAACGAGACCTCACTTTTAGCCAGACGCCAGCTCTGAGAACAGATTGCAGTTCACCAAGAGGTGCATAGAAAAGAGTAGTGTAGGCAAAGGGGAACAAGGAAGAGAGAAGTATCAAAATGTGAAACTCAGAAGTCTGGTCCAGGGGTTGACGACTTTTTGTTATAAAAGACCAAACAATGAGTGTTTCAGGTTTTACAGGCTGCGTGATCTCCGTCACAACCACTCAGTTTGGCCATTACAGCAAGAAAGCAGCCATAAACATATGGTCACAAATGGAGCAGATGTGTTCCAATAAAACTTTATTTATAGACACTGACATTTGAATTTATTGTAATTTATACATGTTGCAAAATAGACATTTTTAAAACATTTTATTTATTTATTTTTAGAGCAGGGAAGGGAGAGAAAAGAGACAGAGAGAAACATTAGTTGTGATGGCTCTCACATGCCCCCTACTGGGGACCTGGCCTGCAACCTAGGCATGCACCCCAACTGGGAATCAAACTGGCAATCCTTTGGCTCACAGGCCAGCACTCAATCCACTGAGCCACACCAGCCAGGGCTAGACTTTTTCTTTTCAACTATTTAAAACTATAAAAACCACTGCTGGTTCATGGGTCGTACAGAAACAGGCATTGGGCCAGATTGGGCCAACAATCCACAACTTGCTGACCCCTGCTCTGGGCTAAACCAGTCCTCAACTAGTAATTGTTCAAACATTCTTATTATCCAAATTTCTGTGAGTTTCTTCCCAATGATCTACTTTCTTCATTTACCTCACTTTTCCCCCCTCATCATTTACTATTAAAACCTAAATATTATACCATTTAAATAAAACCACCTATGCTGACATGCAAATTTATAAAAATAAAAAAATACAAAAGTGATTGTTTCACAGCATGTAGGGGTCAAGGTTAACTCATTCAGTCATGATAGTGTGTGATGGCTCAGGCAGAACCCAGTTCTATGGGATAAGTTTCAGTCCCAGGTTCACCAATCACAGCATAAACTTGTATAAAACACACCATTTGAGCATTTTCTCTATCAGATGATCTGGAAGTAGTGAGACCTTCTGTACAAACAGAACTGGTTAATAAAATAAACCACGTTGATGAGCAACAAGCAGCAAAACACAACTCCCTTTGCAACAAATGGCTAAAAGGGTTAACTAGGAACTAGACCTAATAACCCAGGAGGATTAATGTGCAAATAACATGATTTTATTCCAACCAACACAAAATTTGATATCACTGATGAAATGCACTAACATTATTACTGATGTTCCCTTTTTCTTTAAAAGTTTTTTCTTAATTTGCTGCATTCTGCTAAGTGTTTTTACTTATATGACACTAGTTTTTCATAAGCATGCCCGGGCCGGCGTGGCTCAGTAGATTGAGTGGTGGCCTGAGAGCCAAAGGATCACTGGTTTGATTCCCAGTTGGGGTGCATACCTGGGTTGCAGACCAGGTTCTAGGTGGTATTTCTCTCCCTGTCTTTCTCCCTCCATTCTCTTCTCTCTAAAAATAAATAAGTAAAAAAATCTTTTTTAAAAAAAGCATGAAATTTCTCCTTGGTAAGATGATACTAATAAAAAGAAACATAATTCATTTTTAAAGTAACTTCATAGCAAATTTTATGAAAGGTATGCAATCCTGCAGAGAGAGCAAACGTTCCCTTTTGAGCTATTCACTTATAAAAATTTAATTTGATAACCCTCAGTATAGCCACCATGATAAATACATCAAGAAAATGAGCTGAAAGGGTTGGACCACAACCCCTTCCTGCTGATATGTTTGAGGATTTAAGACAGTAGACACGTTGTCGTACAGCAAAGTACAAAGAGTTAGTTCATTTGTATACTTGTCACGATTCTCTCTAAGAAATGCTGTCAAAGGAAAACCAGGCTCAAAAAATGAATGAACAGGGGAGGTGCTGAATGCAAAGAAGAGCTTCACTCTCTGGTCTCTCATTTCTGGCAGCAGCAGGAAATGTTCAGACTGCCACTTGGTGACACCTCCACAGTGGATTGACATTTTCTACCGCCAGTGCCCTGGGAGTGGGGGTGAAAAGCCCCTGGTATCCTTCAGGAAAAGCAATATTGTTGTCACTTGTCAATGCCCTTGACAGGCTATAGGACAACCTGTCAGCTAGATGGTGGTACTAAATTAATGAACATTGACCTTGAAGGAGGGGGAGACTAACAGTTTAGCACAGTATAATCAATAAAGAAATTTGCAGGTCTTTTTTAACAGTTGTTAAAATGTGCTCATTACTGAGGTGTTGGGTGTGGGAGCAATTAGAAGACATTTCTCTACCCTTTCAACTCAACAAAACTTCCCATAACTATAGTAGTTAGAAGCCCTTTGAGTCAACATCTCATACAAGATCACAGCAACATAGAAGGGATGTCCCACAGGTTGGCTTTTCATATATGGAGCAACTGAAAAGAAACTTCAGGACTAATGGGATGACTCCTTAACCTACAGCAAGAAGCCACTACTTCCTTCTCCTCAGCACATGACAGGCACCATTCATTCATTGTGGGCTCATGACTATAATTCCATCTCAATCATTCTATCACTCCTAGCTTTTCCACAGATGCGCTGAATTGCAGTTCATTTGCTCCCTGTCTTGTGTCAGTAACCAATTAAATAGCTCATCTGTGACGAAAGATCTTTAAGAAAGCCTATGGCAGATCCCCCTATTCAGTGCCAGTTCCAACCCCTTCTTGCTTGCTATCCTGCTCTCTAGATGCTGGAAAATATGGACTTCGTTTTTTAGATTCCCTGGTGGCCACAGTTACATATATGATCAGGTTTTGCCAAGCAAGCCTGGGAGACTGGGAGGGCGAAAGAAGTCCCAGGGCAAGGCAGCCTACCCCAAGGCTGATTGTGTCTTGTGGCAGAGACCATTAATTCTTCCAGGGCCACTGTGGCCGAGATTCCTCTGATCAAGCCCTAGTGCCACAGGCACCCAGTGCTTAAGTGCATAGGTGAAGGTATGGATTCTGTGCTGACAGACCCTGGTGTGGCTGTGGATTTCTTCAGGCTGTGCAGCATTCAAGCTTGGTCCCTGGTACTCTTGGAAATTCTGTAAGCTACCCCCACCCCCTGAAATAAGTCCCTTTCTGCTTAAATGAAGTAGCAAATTACTTTGTTTGCACCTAAGACAAATGCAAGCCTGCCCCTGCTGAAATGCAAGAATATTTTGAGAATCCAATAGACTTAGATGTGAAAACTGGGTCTACCAATAGCTAGCTAAAAGGCCTTGGGCAAATCCCCTAACCCCTCCATTCTTAAGTGTCCTCTGCCCTAAAAGGGGCAGGGGAGGAGGCCAGTGGCTAGACAGTGGGCTGCCATGAAGAGTCAGTGAAGTACAGTCTATACCATACCATTGGCTGACACACAGCATATGCTCCATACCTCATGGTTTCGTACATAAAAAATATATATAATGTTTATATCAGAGTAGACTATCAAATCATTTAGAGAAAAGTGCAGGCAGGCATCTAGTGGTGGGCAGGGGAAAGTATATAGCTCAAAATTAGGACCAAAGGGAAAAATCAAATTGCAGGAGAGAGTTGGACCACAAATTCATGAATGTGAGGGCACAGTGTCAGACGAGATAATGCCTAGAAACAGACCAGACTACTGTGTTAGAAAGATAAAATCAACTACAAGCTGGAAGTTCATACTTTTGCAAGTAAAAGAAAATCCAACCTCAGGCTTAAGCAAATAACCGATGAAGTTTCTCACAAAGCAAGCCCTGAGGTAGGTTACTGTTGGCACCAGTTCAGCTACAAAATGATGCCATCAGGGACTCCACTCTCTTTCCACTCTACAGTGCTCAGGTGTTTTTTGTTCTCAAGCTTGTCTCCTCAAAGTCAGGAGGGCTGCTTCTGCTGCTCAGGCGTTCCCCAGTTCAAGCCAATAAAAAGGAGGAGTGGACAAGAGATTTTTTTTCCTCCTTTGGTGCCTTTGTCTTGTTTTTCAAAAGAGGAACCCCTTCCCAGGTCAGCTCCCCTTCCGTCTTATTTGTGGGAATTGGTTCATGTATCCACTGTAAATAAATTGTTAGTCAAGGGAGCAAAATTATAGGAACACTTTAATTTTTCTGGTTTTGCTTTTTAAATTTTTTAAAATTTATGAATTTTTAGAGAGAGAGGAGAGACACATCAATTTGTTGTTCCACTTATTGATGCATTCATTGGTTGCTTCTCGTATGTGCCCTGACCAGAGATCTAACCTGCAACCTTGGTGTATGAGGACAACGCTCTAACCAACTGACTTACCTGACCAGGGCTAGGAACATTTTAAGTTTTAAAAATATCAGGTTAGTTGTGTGGTTTAGAAAGGGAGAGCAAGACACTCTTGTTTCAAAGAAGTGGACAAATAGGGTAGATAGAAGCAATCAAATCAGCTCTCTTTTTTGCTGCTATCCCCAGAAATCCTTGTGCAGGGCCAAGGAGAGGGACCACTCTCATAACCATACACCCCGGCCTGGAGATCTGCTGGGAATCCAACCGTGGACTAGCAGAGAGACAGAGTAGGCCCCAGGATGAATGATCTGTGACTAAGAAAGCATGCTGGTAATAGAGCCAATCCCCAAAGTGGAGACAGTATTTTACATTTTAGAAGTCCCAAGTTGTGTGTGTGTGTGTGTGTGTGTGTGTGTGTGTGTGTGTGTGTGTGTTGGGAGGGAGGCTGTTGATTCATGTCTAACCCAGGTTGGAAACTATTTTAACTGACAGAGACTCTAGTAGAAGAGTTGATGAGTATAAGCAAAACTTACTGTCAAAATCATGACATCATTGTGGATTCAGGATATCCAGGATTTAGGACAAAGCTGGGGTTTTGGGGAGCTGAGGCCAACTCCACTAGGAAGAAAAGAGAAAGCCTCGCAGGGGATCTGGTTGGTCACAAAGTAGCTGGTTAACAGTAGGACTCATGTCTCAGTAGGCAGTTGAGAGGAATCTTCATTCAATAAAATTAAGTACATAACATGTGGAGTGAGGAAGGCAGAAGAGGGAGCATTACATCTCTGAACTTTACTCTGGGCTCTGTTAAGGAAACCAACTCTAGATCCTCCCCATGTGACCTGTTGGGGGTCCTAATCCAGTCAGATTTATTTTTCATTAACTTGAAGACTGTGCAGGCCTAGAACAAGGTTTCCCCTGAACAATTGCAGGAGAGAAAAATAACCACTGGCCCAGGCCACCTTTTACCAAGGCTGCAACACCCTCTGGCCTGAGAGGAAACATGAGTCCCATGTGGAGGGTGTGAGACACGACCCCTGTCTTCAGGATCCTGCCCATATAAAGGGGAAGTTTTGATCAGGAGACTCTTCCAGGAGACTTTTAAGAGACACACCACTAACACTCAGACCAAGGAAGCTTCAGGAAACAGTGCTCCTGCCTGTCAGACAGTGTTCCCACTCTCTCACACAGGGCCAGGGCTGCACCCAGAGCTGCCCTTAGTCTAGCCCAGGGAAAGTCAGCTGAAGCACTCTACACATACCACCGGCTCACAGCCTTTGTGTCTCACCACTTAGGTTTTCATGGTCTGACAGTCTGCTGGCAAACAGTGGGCATTATCTGGTTAAGTGATGATCGGTATACATCAAGAACAGGAGAGCTGGTGATACACGGTATTAATAATAAAGCTGTCATGCAGATGGCTACACTTCTAATAACTGTGTTCAGGGCTTTGCTCTTGTCCAAGTTCTCTGCCATGTGCCTGGAAACGCTTTCTGGCCAGTGATTGTTTGCCTTACTAACCCAATAACCTCAATTACAAATATGAACAGAAGCATGAAAATCAGTTCAGAAAAGCAAACTCATTCATGCAAACCACCACTTTCTCATTCCCTTCCCCAGAGTCTGTGAAAGCGTATGTCATCAGGGCACGTAGATCTGAGACAACGCTCAATTTTCCAAGGTGGTAGAGAATGAACATGCATTATTAAAGTCCAGGGAGAAACTCGCTGTTTAACTAATCATAATGCCAAGTAACCGGCAAATAAACACAGGGTGGGGCAAAAGTAGATTTACAGTTGTTCGTATGGAAAACAATACAATAATAAATAATAAAACATGAATAAACTCTGTGTTTTGCATACTCACAACTGTAAACTTACTTTTGCCGCACCCTGTGGTGAAATTGACTGATACGGTTGTTTTCATTATGTTTTTTACTGCCTGCCTAGTCAACTATTGAGGACAGCATTAATTATTGGTAAAATAGCTGCAGGTCATATGACACAAGAAGGAAGAAAGGAAATAAGGGTTTAGCTAATCCATGATATAGAAAGCCAGTCTCTGAATTTACATTAATTAATTTGCAATTCAGATGTAATTGTAATTGATCAAGAATTCAACACAGAATATAATTAATGACAAATCCATGTAATAAAATCCATTTCCCTTCCCAAGATTCAGCAGTACCTATTAAAAGGCAAAATTTGTGGCACGAGCAATATTCCAGAAAAAATAATCCTTGAAAATACAGTATAAAGTATAAGTTAAAATCATGCTGAAATGCCATTTTCACCTCTCTTTTGGCAGAATAACAAAACTTGACATTATATTCTCTTAGCAAGGTTGTGGGAAAACTAGGCTCTCTCATACGTTTCTAAAGGACATGCAAAATGGTTCAAATTTTGTAAGGGGCAATTTGTCAATATGTAACAAAGTTACAGATGCATTTATCTTTTGGCCCAGTATTCCCGTTTCTAGTAGTCTATCTCAAATACACAAGTGTAAATAAACAAAAAATATCTGCTTATATTTGCAGAATGAACCGATGGAGAGTGGATGAAATACTAATGAAAATAGTTACCCATTAGGCAAAATGATGAAAAGGACAGTTTGGAAATGAGACTTGTCGGAATGTGGTTATTTAGTTTTAACACTGAAAAGAACAAGTGTTTATGTAATAATGAACTAAATTAAATTAAAGTCAATATCTAGCTGTGGCTGCTGTGACTCGGTGGAGTGAGCACTGGCCTGTGAATCGAAAGGTTGCCAGTTTGGTTCCAAGTCAGGGCACCTGTCTGGGTTGCAGGCCAGGTCCCCAGTTGGGGGCATGTGAGAGGCAACCAATTGATGTTTCTCTCACACATCAATGTTTCTCTCCTTTTCTTTCTCCCTCCCTTCCCCTATTTCTAAAAATAAATAAATAAGATCTTTAAAAAATCAATTTCTAAAAACTGAAACCAAATGAAAACAAATGAATCTAACTATATTGCACAGGATCTTGACTGAACATCTTGAGAGTGAATATGTTCTAATGATAAAAAGAAATGTAAAAAAAATTCAAACTTCATTAAGAATTCTTATTGTTGGCAATTATATTAACATTTTGATGCAGATATTTGTATATTTGTGTATTTATATAATTTGATACAAATACATATTTTGATGCAGATAAAAAAGTAATTATGCTGATGATGTTAGGAGCCAAGGTTTTCAACCTGAGAAAGGAGATACATGTAAATTAAATCACAGGTTTTAAGTAAAATGCAGTACTCTGAAACTTGAATTGAAAAAATTAAGGTATACTTATGATTTCTTCTTGGGCCCAATGAAAAGCCCTAAAAACAATGGCAACCCAGTAGCAATAAACATTCTTAAAATCTAGATTGCAGTCTTTAAATATCATTTCTCACCTTCAAAAACAAGCTCGAAGGTGAGTTTGGCAAATTCACAGGACACAAAGCTATCGCACAAAAGTGAATATCATTTCTATGTGTTAACAACAAACAACTGAACTCTGACGTTAAAAACACCATCTACAGTAACATTCCAAACAAGAAACACTTAGAAATATTTAAACATAATATATATGAGATCTGTGCACTGAAAACTATAAAACATTTCTGAGAGAAACTAAAAAAGATCTAAATAAATGAAAAGGTACACCATGTTTACAGATGAAAACAATCAATATTGTTAACATGTCTGCACTCCCCAAGTTGATCTACATGAGTAGGTCAGAGTGGAATTGGAATGCAATTCCAATCAAAATTCCAGAAGTCTCTTTTGTAGATATTGAAAAGCTACAATTAATATGGAAATTCAAAGAACCTAACAATTTTGGAAAAAAAGTTCAAAGACTTATCCTATTTGAGTTCAAGACCTCCCACACAGCTAGACTTTATATTAGCATAAGGGGGTACAGATAGATCACTGGAATAGAGCATAGAGCCCAGAGGTAAATCCATGCATATGGATTTCAATTGCATCTCCATGCATACAGGAAATCAATTGATTTTCAAAATAAATTCCAAGGTAATTATATGACAGAAGAACAGTCAATTCAACAAATGATGCAGGAATAACAGCATATCCATACAGAAAAAAATGAATCTCAATTCTATTCTTACACTATACACAAAAATTAACTCCAAATGAACCATAGAACAAAAGATAATAAAACCATAGAATTTCTAGAAAACACAGGCAAAAATATTTACAATGTTAGGGTAATAAAAGTTATCTTAGAAACTAAAAAAATAGAAACCATAAAAGAAATAATGATAACCTGGACTTCATCAAAACATAAAACTTCTGCTCTGAGAGCCCTGGCTGGTATAGCTCAGTGGATTGATCACCAGCCTAGGAACCAAAGGGTCACCGGTTCTATTCCTAGTCAGGACACATGCCTGGGTCACAGGCAGGTCCCCAGTGGGGGGCATGCAAGAGGCAACCACACATTAATGTTTCTTTCCCTCTCTTTTTCCCTCCCTTACCCTCTCTCTAAAAATAAAAAAATAAAATCTTAAAAAAAAAACCCTCTGGTCTAAGAAAGACCTAATTAAGGAAATTAAATGTCAAGCCACAGACTGGAAGAAATAGTTACAATACATATATCTGTCAAAGGACTTGTATCAGCAAGGCAGGGGAGAGCAATTGGGGGGGAGAAATGGGGACAACTGTAATTGAACAATAATAAAAAAAGACTTGTACTCAGAATATACATATTAAGAAAGAGCTTTACAACTTAATATTAAGAAGACAACCCAATTTTTTAAAATGGGTAAATGAATTGAGCAGACACTTTCACCAAGAAGATATATGAATGGTCAATCAGCACATTAAAAAATGCTCAAAATCACAAGACATCAGTGAAATGCAAATTAAAACCACAATGAAATACAACTGTATACCCAGTGAATTGCTAAAATTAAATTCATTTTTCACTAAAAGTCACCAAGCCTGATCTGTGTGGGGGACAGAAATCGTACAAGATGAGCTAGGAGCAGAATGTTGCACCAGAAAGTGAAGATGCTATCAAAGGCTAGTAAGGACACATCACAAAGCAAACAAACAAAACACAAAACCCACGAGCTTGCTTGAAGAGGTTTCCATTGGCCAAAGATGAGATGATTTGATCATCGAAAAGAATTATGATTCCACCTAACTAAAATGAATTAAAAATATTAAAAGGCCAAATATTTTTTTAAGACAAGAAAGAAAAAGAATAAGATTTCATGAAAGAAAAAGGGGCTCATGGACATCGACAACAGTGCGGTAATTGTCAGGGGAGAGGGTCGGAGGTGGAAGAGGATATGAGGGGGATAAATGATAATGGAAAAAATATAATAAAAAGTAAACTATTAACAAAAGAATAAGATTTCATGGACAAAATTAAAGGTTGCTAGGTGTCAACTCATTTCTCTAAAAATTTATAATTAAAGGGAAAAATTGAGAATTTGTATTGCCTTTCAAGTGGGAACAGTATTTCCTAGAAATCAAATAAGTCTACTAGATAAGAGTTCTATATTAGAATCAGGAAATCAACATTTTACAGGTCCTAAGCATATGACTCAAACAATGGTTATCAGTGGATAACAAAGCCATTAGGTAAAAGATTAATGGAAAATTTTATGATAAAGGGATCGAGTCGTCACCTTCTAAACTCACTGATCAATCTTAGCATCCACTAAAAGTGAAACCATCAGATATTACATGCTTTTAAATATTACACAATATGAAGTACACAGCACCACCTATGAAACAGTCTTTGAAAACAAAACAAAACCCTTGAACCCGAATCTAATCAATCCTGATGTCTACAGGAAACATGGAGGATAGAGAAAATATGAGGAATATTCCATCAAACCCAGATTTTGGACATTCTACAGCAAAACTGACCTGGCTTTGTAATCAAGTCAATAGCATTAAAAAAATAAAGTGGTGGGCTATGACACAGTAAAAAGCCTGTGGGAAACTGAATGTAATCTAGGCGTACTGAGGAAGGTGGAATGAGGTGACTGACCATATTAACCATCAAGGAGATGCACTATCAGGAGCAACTGTAGGGAGCATTAATAAAAAATTATAAAACAGAACATCAAAGTAAAGTTAATGTAACTTAATATAAACTGAGTAACTACCAACCGCTCACCAACAGTAGGATGGTGTGTAACAACTAATTAGCTTTAATTCCAGATAAATGAAGCTGAAAATCAACCATAGAGGTTGGTAATTACTTGCCGACTACCTGTACACATGAAAAGTTTTTTTGATCAATAATAAAGTTAGCCAATTCTAGATTTATGAATTGGTATCTTCCTTTGGGTCTTAATTTCTTATTTCCCCAATAAGTTTCAAAACATTTTTAAGAGACAAAAACAAATGTGATAAGTGGACTTTTTTTGTACCCTCATTCAAACAAATTAATAATATGAAGGAGTTCAATAGCTGGATGGACAAAAAATTGACAAACCCACAACCCAGAGCCTTCTTGCAAACATTTGGTAAGAAGAATTCAATGACTAGTCATAGCTACACACAGCTATGGATAATTATGTAACCTGGTTACATGAAACACCTTCTTCCGATAATCATTCTGTTATTAACTGTCCCAATTCATTCATATCTTCAACCTCTATATATCTGCTGGTTCAACCTCTTTAGTTAATTAAAAAATTTTATTCCCTCCAATCATTAAAACACTCCTTTCCACCTACCACCTCTTAGTTCAAGCCTATGTAATCCCTTCCCTGGAAAGTAGCCATCGCCCAATGACTAATGTCTCTGCTTCTCCTCCTGTCTTCTTGAAGCCTATCCGCCACATCTGTCAGGTTGATTTACCTAAAGTGGGAATTTTTGCCACTTTTTTTGCTACTTTTTGCCCAATACCCTTTAGCCCCTCATTTACTGTTTATTAATTAAAACCCATTCTCCTCTGTTAGTCTGCAAAGCTGTCAGTGAACTGCGCTCCGCAGGTCCCAAGCTTCATCTCCTTCCCCTATAATGGGCCTTACTCTCAGGCAACACTCGGTTGCTGGTGGGCTCCTGCTCGCAGCTCTCTCTCCCAACACTCCACTGCAAGTCTGAGATTCGTGCTAGGCCTCGCAATTGTTCTCACTTTGCAATGTCCTCCCAATTTTGTTTGCTCAGTCAGCCCTCTGTCAGCCCTCAGTCAGCCCAAGTTCATTTGTTGAACAGCAGCTCAGGCCTCGTCCGCCCTAGGACAACTTCCCTGAACTCCCAATCTGGGTTTAGTACCCTTATTGCCCCTATGGTACCATGCACATACCTTTATGTTAGAATTTATTTGTTGAACGTTCTATTTGTCTTTGCCTTACATAACAGACTCTTCCAAGGCAGCAGAGAGCACAGAGCTTGGCATATAACAGGTGCTTAACAAATGTTTGCTGACCTAAACTAAATTATAGCAAATTCCACTGGGAGATGTAGTATTAATCAATCAGTGCTTCATTAATATATGTTGATATAGGCATTGTAAAATTATTAAATGATTTGCCCCTCGAATAAAAATAATTGGAGAGTCAAGTGGTTTCAGCAGCATGTTTGCCAGTCTATTTAATTGCTCCCCCAGCTAAGAACTGTAATTGCAATACCTACTCTTCCAAAGTGATCGATGTGCGTGAAACCTTACATGATTTGAAAAATAGTTATTGTAACATTGAAAATGCAAGCCATGACCTACTAAAGATTGCTCTGCTAGCAACATTAAAATTCAGAGTTCTTAATATTCTGACAAATTTTAACATAGACACAGTGACGAAGTAGATGAAGTAATATTCTCTGCTAAGTAGCTGCTGGCAGACATTATTAAACGGAAGATTTTTTCCCTCTGCTGCCATCTTTTGGCTAAGTAACAGTAGAAAATCTTAAGCAGAAAGTAGGGAAGAAATTTATGTTAATCAATACTTCTCATTCCACGCACTTGTTTAGGGGATGACTCTCCTCATATGTTAAATATACTCATAGTCACCTTCCACAGACGTCATCCTCCTCCTTTTGATAAGGAAGAAAACTGAATGTAGCAGACACTGTTGCTCATCTTTCCCAGACCAGATTTTGTTCATCACGCACACAAGTCTTTCTGAGGACTCTGAGCCTCACCCTAGAACTAGGGGATAAAGTTTAACTGGCCTGGGCAACCATGGAAGTGTCATCTTTTTTGCCAAGACACTGTTTTGAGCAATGACATGAAATAAAATTCTAGCCATTGAAGTTGACATGAGGGACTTGCAGGGAGGTTTCCTTAGCTTTTAAAAACAGGGCAAAGCAGAGATAGAATGTATTTTCTGCCTCTGAACATCATCATTCCTATGTGACCCTGAAACCGTGGCAGCCATCTTGGAGCCACGAGGGCGGCCAGCCCAGGAGAGAGCGATGTGCTGAGAAGGCACAATGGACAGGCAGGAAGAACGTGGTTTCTTGACGACATCCCTGAGCAGCTGCTCTAATTCTAGACTTCCTTTATGTGAGATAGTAGATGTGATCGTTTGAGTTATTTTTACTTTTTATTTTCTGTTACTTGCAATTAAGAACATCCTGATTCATGAAAGCTAACTGAAATTAAATAATTTGCAAATATAAAGGTTTGAGTTGAGTAAGTCCTGCTGTTGTCTACCTATTTTTTTCTTACATACAGAAAAGAAGCACAGCTTTGCACAGTGGCAGTATTGTAGCAAATGAGGTTTATCTGAGGCGCGATTATTGCTAATTGAAAACTTTTCCCAGAAAAGAAGCAGAAACTCTGAGTGAACAAATGTTTAAAATGTAAGCTCTTACTTAGGCAATGGAGAGTTCAAACTCCTAAAGAATGAATGTGTAATCCTTGATTAGATTTTTTTATTTTTTAATTATTTTCATTGATTATTTATTGATTATGCCTTCATTGCATTTTGAAGAGAAAAGAAAAGCTATAAGACCATTATTAGGACTATTGGAAAAACTTTAATGTGGACTATGTATTAGCTAATAGGAGAACTTACTGTATAATTTCTAAATTTTCTGAGTGCGAGCATTATATTTGGATATGCAGAAGAATGACCGTATACTTAAACATCTAAAGTTAAAGACTTTCTGTTTTTTTAAAAAGTTAGGGATACAATGTTACATGTCAATTATGCCTCAATTTTTTAAAAAATAGAAGAAGGATTTGCAACCACTAAGCTATCTCACAAAAATGGTCTAAGAAGGGGAACATGGAAAGACAGAATGCATTTAAAACAATTATCCTTAGTGTAGAATATCGGATGGAGAGAGTGAGAGAGAAGTTGAAGCTAATGTGGTAATTATTCAATTTAGGTAAGTGATATAGGGTATTTACTGTGGAATTCTTACAACTTTTCCAAAGTTGTATATTGTTTTATATTGAACTTTTCAATATAAAAAGTTGAGAAGTATCAAAGCATAACTTTCAAACACTTAAAAACATGACTCTCAGATAAACATAAAGTGATAAAGTGCCAAAAGCTTGGTTAAAGGTTTAGTTAAGTCATTACTGAAGGGGACCAGCTGGATGAAACTGGTTCAGAGGAGGATTTGAAAGACTGGATACATACAAGCATACCTCAGAGACCGTGGGGGTTCAGTTCCAAACTACTGTAATAAATGAGTATGGCAATAAAGCGAATCATAATCTTTTAGCTGGTAGAAGGTCCTGCCTTCAATTTGTAAAAAAATCAACACGTGTGAAGCACCAGAAAGTGAGACACGAAAAAATGAGGGGTGCCTGTACAATCACTGGTGGGAGATGGGGGAGCAGTGGAGTTCCAGCATATGACTGCTAAATTAGATACACAACAGCTTAGAGTAAAGCAAAAATTACAAGCTTTTGGGATATGTTTTCTACTGGACAGGCATCACTGACATCAGTACTGGAAAAAAATGATCATTTGTTTAACATTTAGCTCCATAGAGTCTGGGTTCTAACTGAGTGCATTTCTCTAGAGCAGGGGATCCTAAAGAGTGGTCTGGAGACTTTGGGGGGAGGGTGGCTAAAATCCTTTTAAGAGGTCTGCAAAGTCAGGTTTTTTATGACACTAAGATATTGTTTGCCTTTTCACTCTCCTTCTCTCATGAGTGTGTAGTGGAATTTTTTAGAGCCCACATGTTATATTGCTGTCCACTAAACACAGAAGCGGGTATTAGAATCCACCCGCCTTCTATGAAGCAAGACACTAAAGAGATTGTCAAAAATATAAAATAAATACCATTTTACTTATTCATTTTTTTATTTTTGGAATATATAGTTATTTTTAAAAGTATGTTACTGTGTTATAAGTTTATTCATTTTATTTTTCAAAAGGCTGGTATGTATTTTTAAATCTTGTGTTGTAGTTTTTAATGTTACAGTAAATATTAATTTATATAATCCACCTAAACATAAGTTTTTTGTGGTTCTCAAAAATTTATGGAATGTATGGGGGTGGGGTTCCTAAGGACAACAAATTTGAGAACCACTTCCCCAGAAAATGAGTCCTTGACAGAGTTTCTTTAAGTATGACTACGGAAGGATACAAAATCTTATTCTTGCCTTATTTTTAAGTTGTAGATAGTTTTTCTTAACAGGAAATAAAAGTTGTTTTTGAAATAGAAGAAGTAAATTAAATTTATTTCTGCTGTAGAAAAGTAAAAACAAATGAAAAAGGTGTCTGACTGAAACCTGGCTACCACACAGGGCTTTCCGTGGCTTGCAGCCGTGACTTAGGAGGTCTTTCTACTGAACAAAACAACTCCTTATACTCCCTGCAATTTTCAGATTCCAAAATAAGCACTAATAATACTTTAGTTTATATCCTCCAATTCTATTTCTATGCACGTTAAATTTATAGTTTTGTTGCTGCTGAAGGCACTTTCCAAGGTTGGTGGTGAATTGATCTACCTCTTTAATGGCTACAAGGATATTTCATTTTATGGATGCACAACAGGTTTGTTTGGTTTTTCTTTTTTAAAAATCTGTTTTCCTATTCATGGACATTTAGATTGCCTCCACTTTTTCTGCAATACCAACAATGCTATGATGAATGTGTGTGTGTTTGTGTAGACATACAATACAGAGCTTCCCTCCTATGTTCTAAGACCAGGGTAGATGCCTGAAATTGTAGACAGACCAAATCCCATGTATACTGTTTTCTCCTATAGATAATATCTATGATAAGATTTAATTTTAAATTAGGCACAGTAAGATATTAATAACAATAACTAATAATAAATATGCCTCATTATAATATTAATTATAATAATATACTATAATCAAAGTTATGTGACTATAACATAACTATCAAAACAGCTTTTTTCTTTAAGAGAGAGAGAGAGGAAGGGAGGGAGAAAGAGACATCTGCGTGAGAGAAAAACATTGGAAGGCTGGACCCACAACCCAGGCATGTGACTTGACTGGGAATCAAACCAGCAACCTTTTGCTTTGTGGGACAACACCCAACCAACTGAGTCACATGGACCAGGACTCTCAAAATATCTTACTGTACTGTATTCACCCTTCTTGTGATGAGATAAAGCAGGTGAATGACTTGGCATTGTAACACAGCCTCAGGCTACTGTTGACCTTCTGATGGTTTGTAACAAGTACAAGGCTTCTCTTCGGCATATCAAAATTGCAGCGTTACTACTCTTGTTCTTTGGGGCCATCATTAAGTAAACTAGGGTTACTAGGACACAAGCACTGTGGTATTGCCAGTCAATGTGACAATGATTCATGTTCTAGGTGTCCTGTTCATGGAGCAGGACATCACAAGGTTCTATCACTCAGAGTGGCATGCAATTTAAAGTTACAAATTGTTTATTTCTGGAATTTTTATTTTTATGTAATATTTTCAGACTGTGGTTGACTACAGATGGCAAACTATGGAAGGCAAAACCATGGATGAAAGGAATACTGTGTGTATAGATATAGATATAGATATTATACTGTATATATATTATACTGCATATATGTATATGTATATACACACATAAATAGGTATTCCTGTATGTATTCTGTCATTTTTATAGGGAGAAGATACCAAACATTTACATATTACTCTAGCTCACTATGCCAGGAAAATTAATGAAGGGAAACTTAAAATGCATGAGGATGGTGTCAGGTGTTACTTAGTCCTTCTTTAAGTAAAAGCCTTAACTCATCAGCCTTCCCTAGGGGCTAGCAAGGGGAAAACATATTCCTTTGTCCCTACCACTTACTCCCACCCCAAGCCCACCTCTCAGGCAACAGAATAATGCTGTTATACCCTAACCCCACAGGTTTAGCCTGTGGCAAGTCTTTTTAGTTCCATGATTTTCCACAGAAATTGTACTGCCCCCTAGAGGGAAATTTGGAAAGTTTTCAAAGTTTTTTTTACTGTCTCAAGGACCAGGATTTCCAAGTGGAGGAGGGATTTACATACATTGGCACTACTATCATTTAGTAGGTGGGGATCAGGGACACTAAATGTGTAGAACAGTCTCAAAATGCAAAATTGTCCCTCTGTGAGCATGAACTTCGAATGTCCTGCCACACATTTATGGAGGTTAAAAAAAACAGTTTAAAATGATCCGAGCTTAAACCTAACTTTGTTTCACATATAAGCAAAATCCTTTTGCTCCATTTTACCAGACACTGAATAGGTTATGATATTTGCATTGGTGATGTTGAGGCAGGATAGCAAGAAGCTAGGAAAATTCCTAGGCAAGTGGAATAGGGAAACAGAGAAGATAATTTTAAAAGGTCAAACAATTTGACCGATTTACAGCCAGCTAGTGAATTGCAAGATCTTATATCTTCCCTAAACAAGGACACTTGAAAGCAAATGCTTTATACTTCTCCTCCCTGACCAGAGAGAGAATAAATAACTTAAATCACCCTGGTCAGGGAGATAGAGAACAGAGACCCAATTAACACCATTTGTGCCAGCCAAACCCAAGGATGGATGAAGTCAAGGGAACAAATGACAAAAACCCAATTACAACCAGACAGACCCAAGATAAAAGTAAATCAGTGAAGCTGGCCAGAGAATAATCCACAACTCCCCTATACACTCATTTGATGAGTCAGTATATTAATAACATACCTGGGAAGCTGATGAATATTCTCCTGAAACTCTCCCCTAAGATTCTTGCCTACCCAGAGAAGAAAAATAAAACCTTTGAGACAAAGGATACCAGCGCAGGTTCACTCTGAAGTACACCCAGCCCATGCCTTTTCTCTCGCATGAACCCTCTAATTTCTTTCTCCTAAACCCTAAGGGTCCCCACGAAGCCTTGCAACAAGTAGGGAGCAGCAGCTCATCCCGGTCTAGCTCCTTGAACCTGTCTCCAAGGCTCCCTGTTCTCTGACTTTCCAAGGAGTCAACAGCAGCCCCACCGTGGCTCACTTCTTCACTACAATGCTTCTAGGGAGCCAAAGCAGAGCACCACCTAGGCTCTCTCCTGGTGCTTCTTCTACCCTAAGTCCTTCCTTTGTTTCACTGCCCCCAGCTTCAATAGACACACTCTCAAAATCAGCTGGACTTGTTCTGTGAAATCTTTTCTGCACAAAGTCAAGAACCCACACACCACAGACCAGCCTGAAGCAGACCTGCTCTGGTCCTGCTACAGTATAGCATTGCTGTTTCTGTGTGCATTGGTACCCATCGCATTCTCACTAGTCTGAGTAGAGGCCCAGGCAGCTCACTACTCTGATTATTATGCCTTCTAATCGCATCATCTCATTTACATATCAGTACATTTAACAGATAACACTATTTACATATTTGCATATTAATAGTTCCATTTACACATTAACCTATTTAATCTACTCATGTCCTTTACATATTAACATATTCAAACATTTACATATTAACTATATGTTATTTTTATAACAAATTAAGTTTTTACTGCTACTGTATGTTGCAATTTGAGCATTATATTGATTTTTTAAAAATAATGTGTGTCAAGTGTGTTGTAAAAAGTGTGTTGCAATGTATTTTTACTGAAAGGAGGTCCATGAGAAGACAACATTTTACAATACTGAGCAAAACAGCCTACGTGCCCATTGTCTGAGACACTTCCATTCTGAAATACCACTTTGGTTTTACTGTTCCACGATCAAAAGGCCATTGAAGTGGTTTTCCTAAAACCAAAGAGATCCCAAGACCATTCAAATTTCTCCTCCTAGCCCTGGCCATAGTGACTCATGTGCTCGGGTGTCTCCCTGCAAAGCAAAAGGTCACCAGTTCAATTCCTGGTCAGGACACATGCCTGGGTTGCACGTTCAGTCCCCAGTTGGAGGGCATCTGAGAGGCAACTGATCAATGTTTCTCTCTCACATTGATGTTTCTCTCTCCCTTTCTTTCTCCCTCCTTTTTCCTCTATCTAAAATATAATAATAATAATAATAATAATAATAATAATTACAATAAACAAATCAATCCTTCTGGTAACTAACCATTGACTGGGCTTCATTTTCCCTTTATCTCCTGTCCTGGTCTTTATGTATCTGGACATCTTTCTCATCTGGGACTCTGAGTTCCTCTCTCACAATGTGGGGACTGAAAAATATTAAAACTTTCCCTCCCACCTTCTAAATTCTTCTAGGCTGGGCTAATAACCAAATTAACAGAGACATATTAACAGGAGAAAAATCAAAGTTTAACACATGCACATGGATAATTCACATAGACATGAAAATTCTAGACAGCGAGGCAATACTGGGTATACAAGACATTTTTGGACAAAGAGAAAGGGAGCAGAGCAGGGTTTCAGATTCCAGAAGAGAGAGCAGCAATTCACAGGCAGTTGAGGAAGAAGGGAACAGACAGGGCAGGCGAATCCTTTCTAGGAAACAATGGGACACAGCAGGCATCTAGCTCACAGGCGCCTGCCTGCAGCCCTCTTGTTTACCTCACTTAATTCAAATTAGGCTAGGTCACCATCCTAAGGCCTCTCCTTCCTGAAGCAGGTTTCTCTGAATCTCTTGGGCAGGAAAGGGGGGAGGGTCAAAGGTTCTTTCTGAATCTTTTGTTTCTTAAAAAAAGCAGCTTAAAATCAATATCCCAGAAAGCAGCTTTAGGGTGGCAGAATTTTGGTACCTTCAGAGAAAACCCCTGTAATGTTCCACGTTTGACTTGCTCACTAAAGTGCAAACCCGACAGGGCTGGGTTCTGTCCACCACACTCTCTGGCACATGGGATGTGCTCATTAAACGTGGGTTGAATTAAAACAGGGAATTTGGCCCTGGCTGGCGTAGCTCAGTGGATAGAGCGCAGGCTGCGAACCAAAGTGTCACAAGTTCGATTCCCAGCCAGGGTACATGCCTGGGTTGCAGGCCATAACCCCCAGCAACCGCACATTGATGTTTCTCTCTCTCTCTCTCTCTCTCTCTCTCTCTCTCTCTCTCTCTCTCTCTCTCTCTCTCTCCCTCCCTTCCCTCTCTAAAAATAAATAAATTAAATCTTAAAAAAAAAACATAGGGAATTTGAACCAAAAGTCCTGCCTGAAGATAATGGAAATACATAAGCTGTGTGTTAAGAGTTCTCAAGTATCTGCAAATAAGTCATCCAAAAGTTACAAGTAATGAAAAAAACAAAAAGGGGAACTGCACATCCTTTCAATGCCAGGGCAAAGGCCACCCAAGGCTTGTGTGGGATTGTAATTGGAAAAGATACCGGCATTTGGGCTGCCTGTCACTACCAAATCCAATAAGCAATGACAGTGATTGAATCTTTTATGGGCATTTTATTCAGATGGCCAGCGATATGAAGATGGCAGGTTCATACCCTAACAAACAACCTTCTCTTCTCTTTCCTGGCCAGATCTTTTATAAGGGGGTGGGGGAGGACAAACAAGGTGTGGTGAGGGCTTTGAGATTCAGAAGCTGCAACATTCCTGTCCTAGGCAGTTAGCTGTTCCCAAGGTGGGGGGTGGTCACACAAAAGGCCCGGATGCCTCCAACTTGTCCCCAGATGGTAATCTCTGGCCAGTGCCCCAAGAGGTTGACTGTTTTCCCCAGGAGCCAGGATGGGCCTTATCTGTAGTTTCTGAAACAAAAGCTTAACATACACATTATTTGCTAGACTCATAACTTTACCTTAAGCTAAAATTTTCTAAGTCTTGAGTCCCCTATCAGGATAGGAGTGAACATCTATAAAGATCCAGATGGTAAATATTTTAAATTTTGCAGCCCGAACTTGTCTGGGTATTCAGGTCTGCCACTGTAGAACACAAGCAGTCACAAACAGCAAGTAAAGGTGAAACCAGAAAAGACACCGGCATTCAGGCTGCCTGTCACTACCAAACCCAATAAGCAATGACAGTAGTTGAATCTTGATGGGCACTTTGTTCAGATGGCTGGCCAGCTGAGAAGATAGTGGGTTCACACCCTAACAGATCATCTGGTTTTTTTCCAGGCCAGACTTTTTATAACCGGGAATAATCAAAGCGTGGTAAGGGCTTTGAGATTCAGGGAAGATTGGGTGAAAGAAGTTGCAATATTCCTGTCCTGGGCAGCTGCCCAGGGGCAGTGGTCATCTGTCTCTCCCTGGAACACAAAGGTCCAGATGCCTCCAACTTGTCCCCAGGCAGTAATCTTTAGCAGTGCCCTAGGATGTCAGCTGTTTTCCCAGGAGCCAGGATGGGCCTTAACTGTAGTTTCTGAAACAAAGTTTTAACACATACATTACTTGCTGAGCTTATAATTTTTTAGCTTAAACTAAAATTTTCCAACTCTTGAGTCCCCTATCAAAGGAATGATGTGGCAGAGTCCTAATAAAACATTGTTTTACAAAGTACACAGGGTCATAGCAATGTTAAGTTTACCCCATTATTTATTATTGATCAAAGGTCCCAAAATTACTAAAGTTACTTGTTGATTTGGAGATTTTAGACTGGAACTTGTTGGTGGACAGAATGTGGAACAAGTGCCAATAACTTCCATCCAAAGATTTGTGTCCAATTGGATATTAGTCAGTATTACATCCTATAAGTGCTATAAATAACCTTGCTTCTTATAGCACTGAATTGGTCATACCATCTTTACTGGTTCCTTCATTAATCAATTAGTTAAGTAAAGTCTTTGGCATGTGTTCATCTTATATTTACCCGAAAGTCAAGGGTTTACCTTTGTGAAAATTTTTTATTTCAAAGATTTTATTTATTTATAGAGAAACAGGAAGGGAGGGAAGAAAAGAGGGAGAAAAACATGGATTGGTTACTTTCCACACACTCCCAACCGGGGTCCTGGCCCACCAACCATGCATGTGCCCTTGTTACAGAACAAACAAGGGGGGCCTGGGATGATATACTATTATTGAAAAAAAAAAAAGCCCCCAGGTCCGTCATGTCTGCCGTCAGAGGAAAGACGTCTCTCAATGCCAGAGATTTGTGAAAAGGAAAGGAAGTATTTATTTAATGCTATACAAACTTAAAGTAGTGACCTAATATCTTTATCAAAAATCCTAAAGTCCCTAAAAACACCCACAAACAGACACAGTCCTTCCTTCCTTCCCCCTTTGCCCAGTCCAGAGTACCGTATCTCAGGGAAGGAAATAGAAGTCCATGGCTCAGGCAGTCCTCTGGTTCTTCCCAGTTAGTACTCCATCTCAACTGGGAGACCTCCCTGGGTTCCTGGCACCCTCAGCTGAGTGGCCGGGATCTCTGCTAAAACCAGGTGGTGGTTCCCCCTTCTAAAGCTGCAGGGGTCCCCACTCTGTCAAGACCGCGTGGTTCTCTCTCTCAGGGTTGCGGGAAGGGAGAGTCCCCACTCTGTCCAGGCCTCGTGGTTCTCTCTCAATGGCTGCCGTGTCTGGGTTTAAATCCCCCTCACCAGTCTTCTTCTGCAGCCCCATTTCCGACTCCTCCTACACTTGGGCACACTTGCCCTCAATCTGCTGTCTTCTCCAGCTTTTCTGGTCGCCATCGTGGGTCTGGGCAGGTGTCACCCCATGCCATGGAGCCTATCTTCTCCCAGCTCCCACGCAGGCGCTGTAACTCAGGGGACCTGCCCCCCAGTCCCATCTGTGGGGGGAGACCCCTTTCCATCCCCCTGGCCTTGAGCATGGCCATAGCTATTCAGCATATTTAAGCAACCAGCCAAATGCTATAGGTATGCTAAATGACCATGCCATGGATTAGCTGCAAAGCTGCCCTGCATGTTCTTGCTCTGTGTGCCCCTTCCCCCAACTCACACCTGTGGCGGAAGGGGTGAAGACACCTTAAAATCTCCTGGACACCTTGAGTTCTGGACCCCAGTTCAAATGCCTATTTGGGATCCCCCCTCTTGGCTGCACCCTGTAACACCCTGACCAGGAATTGAACCAGCAACCTTTAGGTTCATAGGCTGAGCCACACAGCTTGGGCTATTCTTTTTTTATTTTCTTTTTTAAGATTGTGTTTGTTTATTTTTACTTTTTAAGATTTTATTTATTTTTAGAGAGAGGGAAAGGGAGCGAGAAAGAGAGGGAAAGTAACACTGATATGAGAGAGAAACATCGATGGGTTGCCTGTCACCCCCAACCACACCCCCCACACCCCCCCAACCACAGACCTAGCCAGCAACCCAGGCATGTGCCTTAACTGGGAATGGAACCGACTACCTTTTTGGGTGGCAAGATGATGCCCAACCCACTGAGCCACATGAGTAAGGACTGAAAATTATTCATTCACATATCTTGCAAGTCTACACAGAAGGGTCACGGGTCTTCCCCAGTATAACAGGGAGAAGACTGGCGATTATATGTGCTGACTTTCACAAATTTTGAAAAGGCTGGGTTAAAACTATGGAATAGTGATGTAAAGAACTGAATCGAAGTTCAGATTATTTCAAATCTTCCTACACAACAATTGGGATGAGGCTCATATTAACAACAGTTAAAATAAATCCATATTTCAAACAGTATTGGTGATTTTGAATATTGTGATTAACTTCTTATAAGATAGGTTATAGATTTTTGTTATTTTTTTTCTTGTCAAACTGACAAAGAGCTTCTACTACTGTAAAAGTATTTGTCAGTGATGCCATGGCTTCCCGTTTGCTGAACATGCCCTACTAGAGTTATTTTCTACACTAGCAGCTTCTCTGTAGGAGTCTTCTGATGCCTCTTGTCCATTGTGTAAAGGTAGGCATAGTTGAAACTAAGTAATGTTATCTGTATTCAGCCACCCACCCACAATCTGCTATATGTTACTACACTCTGGAGGGGTTCAGAGAGGAACTTTGCCACCATGTGAAGCTTCTAGTCTTTCTGGGGAAGGTGACATGTGACAGATTCAGAGTAAAGAACCCACTGCAAACTGGCAGTATATTAAATATCAGTAAAGTTTAAATTCTTGCTTGCATTTTCAATAAAAATAAAATGAAGTAGAAATTCTGGTATTTTCTTCCTGGATCCCAATGGCTTTTCTCGCACACTCACGGGGTATACACAGCCCATGGGAGTCTGGAAAAGGATGTAGTTTCAAGTCTGAGGTTCGGCCTTCACTACATGGGTACCACCACTTGGTGGCAGCAATGTCCCACAACAGTGAGATCCATTTTTCAGGGATTAATAAACCATTTCTAAGAGTAACTGTATGCCCTGACTTCTGTGGCTCAGTGGGCTGGGTGTCCTCCCAGTTCAATTCCCAGTCAGGGCACATGCCTGGATTGCAAACCTGGTTCCCAGCTTGGGGTGTGCACAAGGCAACTGATCAATGTTTCTCTCGCACAGTGATGTTTCTCTATTTTTCCCTCCCTTTTCTCTAAAAATAAGTAAATAAAACTATTTTTCTATTTTTTAAAGATTTTGTTTATTTATTTTTATACAGAGGGGAAGGGAGGGAGAAAAAGACGGAAACATCAACATGTTTTGCCTCTCATGTGCCCCCTACTGGAGACCTGGCCCTCAACGCAGGCATGTGCCCTGACTGGGAATTGAATCATCGACCCTTTGGTTCACAGGCCAGTGCTCAATCCACTGAGCTACACTAGTCAGGGCAAATTTTTTTTAAAGAGTAACTGTAAATAGTTAGAGGCCGGCAAGGATGACAGTCACTCTGCCACATACAGATCCTTCTTCCTCCTGAGGCACGACACAGCATCGGAAGAACTCTGAGACTGCACTGCTGTTACTAGCCAGAGCCTAGCATCCTGGTTGCCAGGAAACTCCTTTTACCACTTAGGTAGAATAAATAGTAAACTGAGGCAAGGAGGAGGAAGAAGACATGTCTCACATGCTAACTCAGTAGTCCTGAGCCTGATCTGATAATATTGCCAGGTGTTCCAATATTATGAGAAACAGTATATTAGAAAGGAAGGAGGGAAGTCCTTGAAATTCTATGTAGCGTTTCCACTATCTGGGAAAGAAAGCCTTGAAACTGTGCTTTCATCCCAGGGCCTGGAATGCAAGAGAGGGTCCACAGTGCCCAAAGAAGAAGCCCATAAAACAACTTTGGTTAATTGCCTACCACTGGTCACTATCTGTTTTATGAGGGAGTCCCTGATGTTTGCAGAAAGAGCCCATAAATAACTTTGTTAACTGCCCCAACTTTAATTAACTGCCTCCTGTCACATATTTGTTTTACTACAAGATGAACAAATGGAGTCTGGATCAAGATAAGGATTTGGGCTAACAGACCCCCCACACATGCCTAAGTTTAGGTAGTTACATTCCCCCAGGAAAGCTGGCACCACATTTACCCATTAATCAATATGTAACTTTTTTTCTCCTATCCTACCAACTATATAAGTCCTCAAAACAAAGGACTTGTTCTGTCTTAGGGGCTCGGGGCACTCTTGGTACTCTTGGCTCTCGGGCCACTGGGCCTCAGGCCACCTGGGGGTTTGCCATCCTGGTCTTCAGTTGCTCTTACTTTTGCTGCCCTGCTTTGCCTTGTAACTTTGCCTTTCACCCCCCCTTCCCGCACTCTACCTAGTCCTGTTTTCTTCCATGGGAATGGCTCACTAATAAACTGACTACACACTACTAGATTTGCTGATCTGTAATTCTTTACATACATCAGCAAGAAGAACCAGGTCTCTTGCATCAACACTCCTGCCCACTGACAAAGTGGAACTTCACCTAGGCCCCATGTTTCTGAAAAGCAGCAATGGTAACACCTCCTGCAGACTTGTGTTTTCAGAAATCCTCCTGTTCTTTGTGTTCTAAGAAATGGTTTATTCATGAACTTCCAGCCAAGAAGGAGGCATAGGTAGATATACTTTGCCTCCTCGCACAACCAAAAGAAGGACAACACCAAAGTTAAAAACAAAAAATAATCCAATCTGCCAAAATATCGAACTGTATGGCAGTCTGACAAACAAGGAATTAAAGAAGTATTCATCCCGACTGGTAGGAGGGGCAGAGATGGGCAGCCAGTGAGAAGAGGATGCACAGCAAAGCGGTGGCTGGCAGACCAGGCAGTCCCACATTTGTGTGTGGGTAAACCAAGAGGAACAACAGGGGAATGAGACAGACCATGTAACCCAGGGTTCCAGTGCCAGGAAATAAAGCCTCAAAACCTCTGACTGCAAAAACCTGTAGTGGCAGGAGAAACTCCCAGCCTCACAGGAGAGTTTCTTGGACAGACCCACAGGGTCTTTGAATGTACACAAGCTGACCCACCTGGGAATCAGCACCAGAAGGGCCCAATTTGCCTGTGGGAAGTGGGAGAAGTGACTGAAAGCTGGCCAAGAGCCAAGCAAGTGACATTATTCCCCTTTGGACTCCGCCCCCACATACAGCACCACAATGCAGCTGCCCCACCCTGGCAAATACCTAAGGCTCCGCCCCTTACTATGTAACGGGTGTGTCGAGACAAAATAAAAATATGGTCCAAATGAAAAAACAGATCAAAGCTCCAAAAATAGAACTAAATGATAAGGAGGTAGTCAGTCTATCAGATAGAGTTCAAAACAGTGGTAATCAGGATGCTCACAGAAATTGTTGAGTATGGTCACAAAATGGAGGAAAAAGTGAAAGCTATGAAAAATGAAATAAAGGAAAATGTACAGGGAACCAACAGTGATGGGAAGGAAACCAGGACTCAAATCAACGATTTGGAACAGAAGGAAGAAATAAACATGAAACCAGAACAGAATGAAGAAACAAGAATTCAAAAGAATGAGGAAAGGCTTAGGAATCTCCAGGACAATTTTAAATGTCCCAACATCTGAATCATAGAGGTGCCAGAGGGAGAAGAGGAAGAGTAAGAAATTGAAAACTTATTTGAAAAAATAATGAAGGAGAATTTCCCCAATCCAGCAAAAGAAATAGACTTTCAGGAAGTCCAGGAAGCTCAAAGAGTCCCAAAGAAGTTAAAGCCAAGGAAGCACACACCAAGGCACATCATAATTACATTACCCAAGATGAAAGATAAGGAGAGAATCTTAAAAGCAACAAGAGGAAAAGAGATAGTTACCTACAAAGGAGTTCCCATTAAGACTATCAGCTGATTTCTCAAAAGAGACTTTACAGGCAAGAAGGGGCTACAAAGAAGTATTCCAAGTCATGAAAGGCAAGGGCCTACATCCAAGATTACTCTGTCCAGCAAAGCTATCATTTAGAATGGAAGAGCAGATAAAGTGCTTCCCAGATGAGGTCAAGTTAAAGGAGTTCATCATCGCCATGCCATTGTTATATGAAATGTTAAAGGGACTTAATCTAAGAAAAAGAAAATGATCAAAAATATGAATAGTAAAATGATAACAAACACACAGCTATCAACAACCGAACCTAAAAATGAAAACAAAAGTAAAACAAAGTAAGCAAACAACTAGAACAAGAACAGATTCACAGAAATGGAGATCACATGGCGGGTTATTGGGGAGAGGGAGGAGGGAGAATGGGGGAAAAGGTACAGGGAATAAGAACCATAAATGGTAGACATAAAATAAACAAGGGAGGTAAAAAATAGTATGGGAAATGAAGAAGCCAAAGAACTTATATGAACTCAGGTGGGGGAATACAGGTGGGAAGGGGGTGCAGGATGGAGGGGAATAAAAGGGAGAAAAAAATGGGACAACTGTAATAGCATAATCAATAAAATATATATGTATTTTTTCTTACAAAATATTATTTATTTATTTTTAGAGATGGGGAAGAAGGGAGAGAAACATCAATGTGTAGTTGCCTCTCAGGCGCCCCATACCTGGGACCTGGTGCACAACCCAGGCATGTGCCCTGACTGGGAATTGAACTATTGACCCTTTGGTTCACAGGTAGTGCTCAATTCACCAAGCCACACCAGCCAGGACTCAGTAAAACATATATATTTTTAAAAGAGAACACTTAACATGAAAATCTACTCCCACACACACACACACAAAGAAAGTAAGAAAGAAATGGCTTACTCAGAGAAACACCCTTCCCTATAAGACTTAGATGAAACTCGCTGTCCATTCTCTTTCATGATACCCATAGATCTCAGGGATGACACCTCTGTTTACTTGTGATAAATCTGCTGACAAGACCAGACACAGATCCTCCAACTTTCCATTCTTTGTCATAATTGGTTAGCAAGGACTACAACTATTTGTTCCCATGAAACTAGCTAACCGCAGAGAAAAACACTTCCTGTTCAGCTACCTGACTGAGACCTCTGATTACAAAACAACCCAACTATAAATCACCTCACCTGTTGCTTGTTTATCCCTGTCTACATACCCATATTTTGCAGTGTATAATGTGTATTTTTTCCCCAAAATTTTAAGGGAAAAATAAGGGTGTACATTATACATGGATAGTACCTGTAATACCTTGTACCTGTTCTCGTGTCTTGTAATTACTTGTTAAATAAAATTTCTTGTGCCACAGTATGTTAAAAAATAACTGTTAATATTCCTTTATAATACAAAAAACAAGTCTCTGAATATAAATAAATAAATAATTGAATTAAAACAAAATATTTTTTTTCCTGAAATTTTGGACCAAAAACATGGGTGTGCATTATACAGGGCAAAATACAGTCAGTCTAAGGCAAAACTAACCTTCAGAGATGCTCTGACTTTTGAATCTGGAATGTTCTCCTTATTGCAATAGCCTCAATAAAATTGAGCACTTTACTTATCCAGTTTTGTCTTTGATACAGGCCTTCATTCCTCCTTAAAGAAGCGTCACCTTCACCAGCCTGGCTGGTGTGGCTCAGTAGATTGGACCACCTGTGAACCAAGGCGGCACTACTGCAATTCCCCTCAGGGCACATGCCTGGGTTGCAGGCCAGGACCCTTGTAGGGGACATGTGAGAGGCCACACATTAATGTTTCTCACCCTCACTTTCTCCCTTCTTTCCCCTCTCTAAAAATACATAAATAATTTTTTTAAAGAAGAAGCTTCACCTTCTTTTTTTCAAACCTAACCTTCTTCACCAAACCTAAGCATGCCATCCATCCAGACAGGCAGACAGGTAACTACATACATACCTTGCACAGTATCTCCCAGGCAAACTTTGTCCTGAAAGAAGTAACTTCATTTTTAATAGTCAAACATCACAAAACATGTCTTCCTTAATATAATATAATATTTCTGCCAACATTTATATTTACAAAGTCTTCTATGTACCCCTGCAGCATAATAAGATATTTTTAACAAAAACACATCCAGGAAAGATCTTTCACTTCAAATACTATTGATGTCTCTTCTGTCAGTTGCAGGTTCCATTGTGTCCCCCACCAAGAAAGATACACTGAAGTCCTAACCCCTGCACCTGTGAATGTGGTCTCATTTGGAAAATAGGGTCTTTGCAGAGGCAATTAAGATGCCAGTTGAAATAAGGTCATACTCAAGTGTTGTGGGCCCTTGTTCCAATATGACTGGTATCCTTATAAGAAGAAGAGAAGAGACACAGAGAGTGGCAAAGAGAGAATGCCACATGTGGGTGGAGGCAGTGATGGGAGTGATGCAGGTACAAGTCAAGGAACACCAAGGATCACTGGCAACGTCAGACACTAAGAGAAAGTCCTGGAAGAGGTTCTTTCCTAGAGCCTTCAAAGAAGCATGGTCCTATCAACACCTTGATTTTAGATTTCTGGCCACCAGAACTGCAAAGAAATTAATGTCTGGTATTTAAGCCCTTCCGTTTCTGGTACTTTGTTATGGCAATGCTAGGAAACTAACATAGAGTCCCTGTTAACATTTTTTTAAAGATTTTATTTATTTATTTTCAGAGAGGGAAGGGAGAAAGATAGACAGAGAGAAACATCAATGTGCGGTTGCTAGGGGTCATGGCCTGCAACCCAGGCATGTACCCCAACTGGGAATTGAATCTGTGACACTTTGGTTCTCAGCCCACGCTCAATCCACTGAGCTATGCCAGTCAGGGCTAAAAAAATTTTTTTTAATTGTGAAATAAAGTGTCCACAAAAAAGATGCATAAAGGACCATTGGTAATGTCAAAGGAAAAATCACACTGGACAAAATTCAACAGGCGAAAAAGACTTTACCAAGGCTACTGCAATAGGGGAGAGAAGCCGGAATGAGTCTGAACTCAACTCAACTCAGCTGGGGTAGGGTTTTTTAAGGGCTGAGATGATGGGCTAGTAGAAAAGTAGCAGAGGACATTAGGGAGAAGTCATAGGACATATGTATTTGCTATTTGGCTTTATCCAAGAAAAACAAATTTATTATATAATTATGACAACTTGGAGCAAGGCATCTTGAGATTATGCTCCTACTTTTTCACAGACAATAAGAGATGGGTGCTATTTCCTCTGCTTGTTACATGCTGTTTAGGGCAAGAGCAGAGAAGACTTAATGCATTTGACAATCCAGCATGGAGTTACTGTCCGCCATGACAGTTACCGATATGTGTTATGTCCTTACTGAGGTACCAGGGTGTAAAAGAATGTCCTCAGTAGGAGCCTGGAATACCCCAAACCGCAACTTTGGACACTTGGATAAAGATTTCATCTGGACTCCATATGATTCCACCTGGACATCCACCGCTTGTGGGCTATAAGAACTCAGAGCTCTGCAAGGGACATAAAGGAAAGAATAAACAAATGGAACTTCATCAAAATAAAAAGCTTCTGCATGGCTAAAGAAAACAGCAGTAAAATGAAAAGGAAACCAACTGCATGGGAAAATATATTTGCAAATGATACCTCAGACAAGGGTTTGATCCCCAAAATATATAAAGAACTCATATGACTCCACTCCAGGAAGACAAACAACCAAAATTAAAAAAAACGGGCAAAGGACCTGAATAGATACTTCTCCAAGGAGGACATACAGAGGGCCGAGAGACATATGAAAGGATGCTCAGCATCATTAGCCATCAGAGAGATGGAAATTAAAACCACAGTGAGATACCACCTCACACTGATCAGAATAGCCATCATAAACAAATCAACAAACAACAAGTGCTGGCAAGGTTGTGGAGAAAGGGGAACCCTAGCACACTGTTGATGGAAATGCAGACTGGTGCAGCCACTGTGGAAAACAGTATGGAATTTCCTCAGAAAACTAAAAATGGAACTGCCTTTTGACCTGATAATTCCACTGCTGGGATTATGCCCTAAGAACCCTGAAACACCAATCCAAAGAACCTATGCACCCCAATGTTCATAGCAGCACAATTTACAATAGCCAAGTGCTGGAAGCAACCTAAGTGCCGATCAATAAATGAGTGGATCAAAAAACTATGGTACATTTACACAGTGGAATTCTATGCAGCAGAAAGAAAGAAGGAGCTCCTACCCTTTGCAATGTAGCATCCAGCAAATGCGAGAACAAATATCGGAGACTTTCAGGGTATCAAAGATGTTACTTTATTGGCCAAGTTTAACCTGCGCAGGGGCGAACTCTCAAAGTGTCCAGCAACACAGTGCCCACAAGGAGCTGCAAATGAGACCCGCGCCGAGCGCTTACAACTATGTCCTTATATAGGGGTGGGCAAGCAAGCGTTATACAGAAGCAGACGTGGCAGTTAGCAATTCGCTTACAAAGACCGCACGCGGGAATTTCAAACGAAGCATTCTTGCATAAGGCGGGAAGGCAGGATGTTTGTTCATTAACCTAGTAATCTCCTGCCTCTAGCTAGCTAGGTTCCTATTTTCCCATTAAAAACTACAAAGCATTGCTTATCTAGCCTACCCAGGGGAGAGCATCTGCTCGACACAGGATGTTTGCTTAACTGCACTATCTCTCCCTTATCATTTCCTTTTAGCTGCAATGTGGTTCTTGTCTATTAAGGTTAAATTTAGTTCTTAATTTCCTTATTCCCAACATGCAACAGCATGGATGGATCTGGAGAGCATTATGCTAAGTAAAATAAGACAGGGGGGTAAAAGACAAATACCACATGATCTCACCTTTAAGTGACACCAAATTAGCAAAACAAACAAGCAAGCAAAATATAACCAGAGACAATGAAATAAAGAACAAACTGACAAAGACCAGAGGGAAGCAGGGAGAGGGATAATGGGGGAAAATAGGGGAAGGTTGATTAAGGAACATGTATAAAGGACATATGGACAAAGCTAAAGTGGGTAGGTTCAAGGGTGAAAGGCAAAGATATGTTGGGGGACAGGGGGCAGGGAACAGAGACAACTGTACTTGAACAAAAAGAAAAAAAAGAATACAGAAAAAAAGGAGCTCAGAGCTCTGACCACACAATGCTGGAGCTTGGCTGTACCGCGGGTCACATTCAGCACCCTGCTGGACTTCCAGTCCAACAGACACATGCCACCACTGTGGCCACCTGGCTTGAGACCAACGCCCACCTCTCCACCTGCAGACGCGGTATTGCACTGAATGCTGGCTCTGCTCACTTCTATCATGTAAGCTCCCCCTTTCTGTGTGTTAACCTGTGTGTGAGTCTATCGGCTTATTGAGGAGCTCTCTCTTAATAAACCTGGCTTTGTGGAAAGACACAAATGTGTGTGAGTTACTCCTTTGGGGGATGCTCCCTTGCTCACAACACAAGTCACCGAGAGTTTCCCGGGTTCTCGAGAAAGATTTCCCTGGATTGTAAAACTTACAAGAGGTGTTTGAAAAGATTTACATCTCAAAGAAACAGAAGAAGAATTTACAATTATGGTTTTCTAAAGCAAATACTCTACAAAAAGGAAGCTGAGGAACCGAAAGTTGGGAAGGAGCCTTAGTTTAGTAGGGAAGAAGCCTTAGTTTAGTCAGGATAAGGAGAACATTAAAGCCATCTTTGTCAGTGGCCTTCGACTGCACAAAAGCTGTTGTTCGTTACTGACCCTGTTAATTATTTGGTGATAAAAATGTTTTAAGCCTTTACACCTAACAAGATAGTTCAGAGTTTTTTAAAAATAATTTTATATATATCTCACTAGACTTTATTTACCTGTTTAAGAAAGAAATTAGTTGAGGACTTGGAGTTGATGTAGTATAATTTTCCTTATCTAAAATAAAATGAGAAATGGGCTCCTGATAAGCATTTTAATGCAGAACAACTCATTTTTCAATAACAGACTACTGATGTACAGCAGGAGATACCTACATTTCTAAAATTGTTATGTTTTTTAGAAACTCTTAGATCATAGGTACAAATTTCCTTTAAAGAATAACCTCTCCACTAACTAAGGGTTACTTTGTACCCACATTCTGAATCCCAGAACAAGGTCCTGTTTAACGAGCTTTCTCCCTGCGTTCCCTTGTCTATGCCCACTCTCATCAAGCTCCAGGACAGATGGGCCATCAGTTCAAAGACCAACAGCAGGACCATCCCCACTGGCATGCTTCCTAGAAAGTTACCAAGTGAATAACGAACATCTGTTCTCAAATGTACAACCCAGTTCCAAGAAGGAGACAGCTGCTAGCCACACGCCCTCTGACCCAAGGCAAAGATTTTAAACTGCTGATGGGAGCCAAGAATTAAAAAATAAAAACAAAGAAACCAAAACACAACAGAATAGAAAATAACAACGCATTGCATGCTGTGAGGGTAAGTACCGATACAGGTATGCGTTCACAGGCATGTGTGTGTGTGTGTGTGTGTGTGTGTGTGTGTGTGTGTGTGTCCTGGGTCACAATGTAAAGTGTATGCCTCTGAGAACTGTTCTAGGAAATCTGCAAGAGTTACTTGAAGAGAAGCGGGGGAAAGTCAGTTAATACTTTACGTTATACATAACAACAGACCAGGCTTCAAGATCTAGTCCCATCCCCTCAATTAACCTACTAACTGATATCTCTGGTACTCCAAATCACTCCAGGAGTTTTTGGCTGCCTCACGTTTGGTACTTGAAACTCAAGCTCATTACATTACCACTCTCTTCCAGTTTCTCTCACCTCCTGACAAGCGGCCTCTTTCACTCACTCCCAGCTGGCCTGTAAGGAATGAAGTGAGCAGCCCTGGCTGGTGCGGCTCAGTGGATTGAGTGCTGGCCTGCAGAACAAGGGTCAATGGTTTGATTCCCAATCAGAGCACATGCCTGGGTTGCAGTCCAGGTCCCCAGTTGGGGGTGTGCAAGAGGCAACCACACATTGATGTTTCTCTCCCTCTCTTTCTTCCTCCTTTCCCCTTTCTCTAAAAAAAAAAAAGAATAAAATCTTTTTTTTTTTTTTTTTTTTTTTTTTTTTTTTTTTTTTTAAGATTTTATTTATTTATTTTTAGAGAGGGAATGGAAGGAGAGAGAGAGAGAGAGAGAGAGAGAGAGAGAGAGAGAGAGAGAGAGAAACATCAATGTGCGGTTGCTGGGGGTTATGGCCTGCAACCCAGGAATGTACCCTTGCTGGGAATTGAACCTGGGACACTTTGGTTCCCAGCCCGCACTCAATCCACTGAGCTATGCCAGCCAGGGCTGAATAAAATCTTTTTAAAAAAAAGGAATAAAGTGAGCAGATAAAAATAAAGAAAAATCATATCACTCTTGTTTCTGTAAGTAGATAGGTGTAGACAAATAAAAATAATCTCAAGGGATAAGAGAAGGCATTATAATTTCAAAGGATTAAGAGAACATCTTAAACCAAGCTCCATCATTTTTACAAATGAGAAAAAGTTATTGCCATTGATATTATGTGATTTACTTGAGCTCACACAGCAATTTAGTGATAGATTTAGAGCAAGAAACTTGGTCTTCATATTTTCAGACAAGGATTCTCTCTGCTAACCCTATGCCCTTGACAGAGAGGTGTGTGAATAGTACCGCGGTATGGATATGTTTTCACTAAATTTTCCTCAAGAGTCTGCACACTGAGTTGTCTGGAATATAGCAGGCAGATAGTGAGTGTAGCTGGTATGTCAGCTCCATTCTTTCTCAATTTACTTGGAGTCAAAGCATTTTTAAAGAAGAGGCAGAGTCCAGTTTGACACCACTAATCATATATCAGTTGCCTGAGTGGGGCTGGGAGATGGTGACTCCATGGTGTTCTGAGCAGTGTTTCCATATCTGTGGCCCACTGACCCCTGATGGAGAATGCATCTGTGGTTTATGAAAACACTCAACTAGAAAAAAGTGGTTGAAACTTATAAATTTTCTGTCAATTACACCTCCATAAGGCTGAAGTACAAGAAGAAGGAGGTAGAGGAGGAAGAGGAGAGGGAGGAAGAGGAGAAAGAGAAGGAGCAGGTATTGTCTTAAATTCCAAGACAAAATTCTACAAGGTGAAAGGCCTAGTGAAAGTCTGAAGAAAGTTCTATTTTTCTTTTTTTATGGTGAGAACATTTAAGTCCTACTCTCTTAACAAATTTCAATGATAAAGTACAAAGTTATCAACTATAGTCACCATGTTTTACTTTACATCCTCAGAACTTATTAATCTTATATTTGAAAGTTTGTACCCTTTTACCAGCCTCTCTATTTTCCTCACTCCCCAGCCCCTAGCAAGCACTTTTCTGTTCTGTTTCTACCAGATTGACTTTCTTTTTTTTTTAAGATTTCACATGTAAGTGATACCACACAGAATTTGTCTTTGCCTGGCTTATTGCACTTAGCATAATGCCTTTAAGTTTCATTTATGTGTGATGCAAATGGTAAGATTTCCTTTTCTCTCCTGGCTGAATAATATTCCATTGTATGTATATATCACATCTTCTCTCACCCATTCATCTGTTGATGGATATGTACTCAGGTTCTTTTCATATCTTGGCTATTGTGAATAATGCTGCAGTGAACAGGGGGTGCAGATTCTTTTCTAGTTAGTGTTTTGTTTCCTTCAGACAAGTACCCAGGAGTAGGATTGCTAGACCATAATTTCTTGAGGATCCTCCATACTTTTTCATAGTGGCTACACGAACTGACATTCCCACTAGCTGCGCACAAGAGTTCTCCTTTTGCCACATCCTCACAATGCATTATCTCTTGTTCTCTTTTTTTGTTGTTGTTATTCTATTATAGCTGTCCCAATTTTTCCCCCTTTGCCCTCCTCCACCCAGCCCACTCTCCGCTCCCACAGTCAGTCCCCACATCATTGTCCATGTCTGTGGGTCGTTCATTCATGTTCTTTGACTGCTCCCTTCCCCTTTTCTCCACCCTTCTCCTCTCCCCTCTGGCCGCTGTCAGTCTGTTCCATGTTTCCATGTTTCAGGTTCCATTTTGCTTATAAGTTTATTTTGTTCATTAGATTCCTCTAATAAGTGAGATCATATATATGATATTTGTCTTTCACTGACTGGTTTGTTTCACTTAGCATAATATTCTCCAGTTCCATCCATGCTGTCGCAAAAGGTAGGAGTTCCTGCTTTCTTTCTGCTTTGTAGTATTCCACTGTGTAAGTGTACCACAGTTTCTTGACTCACTCATCTACTGATGGGCATTTAGGCTGTTTCCAGCACTTGGCAATTGTATATAGCACTGCTATGAACATAGGGGTGCATAGGTTCTTTTGAATTGGTGTTTTGGGATTCTTAGGGAATATTCCCAGCAGCAGAATTGCTGGGTCAAAAGGAAGTTCCATTTTTAATTTTTTGAAGAAATCCGTACTGTTTTCCACAGTGGCCACTCCAGTCTGCATTCCTACCAACAGTGCACTAGGGTTCCCTTTTTTCCACATCCTCGCCAGTACTTGTTGTTTGTTGATTTGTTGATTTTTTTAATGATGGCTATTCTGATCAGTGTGAGGTGGTATCTCATGTTGGTTTTAATTTTCATCTCTCTGATGGCTAGTGATGCTGAGCATGTTTTTACATGTCTCTGGGCCATCTGTATGTCCTTGGAGAAGTATCTAATCAGATCCTTTGTCCATTTTTTTAATTAGATTATTTGTCTTCCTGGTGTTGGCTCATATGATTTCTTTATGTATTTAGGAGACTAAACCCTTTCTGGAGTTACTATTGGCAAATTTGTTTTCCCATACAATTGGTTCCATTTTCATTTTGACGATGGTTTCTATAGCCTAGCAGAAGCTTTCTAATTTGATATAGTCCTATTTGTTTATTTTTTTCCTTTATTTCCCTTGCCCTTTGAGATATATTGGCAAAAAATATTGTTACATGGGATATCTGAAATTTTACTGCCTGTGTTTTCTGCTAGGGTTTTTATATCATGACTTATGTTTCACTCTTTTATCCATTTTGAATTTATTCTGGTGTATAGTGTAAGTTGGTGGTTTGTCTTCATGATAATAGCCATCCTAACAGATGTGAGGTAATATCTCATTGTGGTTTTGATTTGCATTTCCCTGATGATTAGTGGTGTTGAGTGCTTTTCAATGTACCTGTTGGCCATATTCATGACTTCTTTGTAAAAATGTCTATTCAGATTTCTGCCCATATTAAAATCAGATTGTCTGGTGTGGCTCAGTGGGTTGAGTGTCAACCTGCAAACCAAAGGGTCGCTGGTTCAAATCCCAGTCAGGGCACATCTGTGGGTCGCAGGCCAAGTCCCCAGTGGGGGTTCTGCAAGAGGCAACCACACATTGATGCTTCTCTGCCTCTCTTTCTCTCTCCTTCCCCCTCTCTCTAAAAATAAATAAATATTTTTAAAAAGATTAAAAAATAAAATAAAATCAGATTGTCTGGTTTTTGTTATTGAGTTTTATGATTTCTCTATATGATTGTCAGATACATGATTTGCAAATATTTTCTTCCCTTTAGTAGGCTGCCTTTTTATTTTATTGAAGGTTTCCTTGGCTGTAAGGAGCTTTTTAGTGTAAAGTATTCAGCTTGTTTATTTTTGCTTTTGTTGCCTTTATTTTTGGTGTCACATCTAAAACATTATCTCTAAGAGTGATGTCAGGAGCTTACCTCCTATGTTTTCTTCTAGGAGTTTTATGGTTTCAGGTTTTATTATCATCTTTGATTCATTGTGAATCAGTTCTTGTGCATGGTTTCATTCTTTTGCAAGTTTTTCCAGCACAATTTATGGAGACATTGGCCTCTCCACATTGTATAATTTTGGCTCCTTTGTCATAAATTAATTGACCATGTGAAAGAAAAATGGCAAAATAGAGTTAGTATTATCAAGAGGGCAATTTAAAATGTAGCTGGGAGGCCTCCAGGAAGCTGAGCTAAGACACCCCCTCCTAGTGAAACTGAACTTTTGAACTGAGCTAAACCAAACAATACATCATGACACAGTGTCTGGAACTAGCTCTGTATCACTGAACTCTGTTAAAAATTTTAATTTTTTACCTAGCAATAGATGTAAACAAGTAATCATTTATAGCATAATGTAAGTCAACCTGCCAACACCAGTCACAACTCTTTCAAAGCAACATGTATTATCCCTCTGGAAGCCGCCCCCCCTCCCTTTTTCTCTGACCCTCTTTATAAACTCTGACCCTTTCTTTCTCCCTCAAAACACAGTTGGGTTTCTACCTAGATTTGTGTCTCACAGGTTTGCCATTCTTAAAAAGACTCCCAAATAAAGCTTTTGCTTGGTTTCAGTTCCTGGTCGAAATTGGTTGACAACCATATATTCATGGATTTATTTCTGGGCTCTCAATTCTGTTCCACTCATATGTGTCTGTATTTATGTCAGTGCCATGCTGTTAGCTTACTGTAGCTTTGTAATATAGTCTGAAATCAAGGAGCATGATGTCTTTGCCTTTCTTCTGTTTCTCAAGACTGCTTTGGCTACTTGGGGGTCTTTTGTGGTTTGATTATTGGTTCTATTTCTGTGAAAAATGCCACTGGAAAATTAACTTTTAATTTTTAAAACCTATCTGCACACTGACTAGTATGGTTCAGGAGATTGAGTGCCAGCTCGTGAACTGAAAGGTCACTGATTTGATTCCCAGTCATGGCACATGCTTAGGTTGCAGGCCAGGTCCCTAGTTGGGGGTGTGTGAGAGGCAACTGATTGATGTATCTCTTACACATCAGTGTTTCTCTCCCTCTCTTTCTTCCTCCCTTCTAAAAATAAAGAAATAAAGTCTTAAAAAAGAAAAACCTGACTGCTTAGGCTTTCGTGGGTAAGTGCTTCTGGCTAACTTAATTGCTCATTTGTAAAGGAAAGAGCTTATGGTGACTTCTTGAGTGAACAAGAATAGAAGTGTTAAAATAAAATATAAATGGAAACCAAATTTGGAAATTCCCTGAATAGCAGAACCAGCTAAGCCATGTAACTGAAACCTAATATAGCTTATTCTGCAATAGAAGCAAAACTTAACTAGGGCTGTTTCTTATAAATGCCCCTGGAAATCATTGAAAAAATATAAATTGTTTTCCAAAAATGGCATAAGAGGACCACTTTTAATCAGTTCCCTCTCATTTGGAAAAACCCCAATGTTATAATCAATCATTATAAAGATTAAATAGCTTCCATGTTTTTACTATATAAATTGTCCTATAACAACATGCCTCTGAGCTTCATAATACTATTGATTTGAAGATTTGAAGACTTGCATGTAGGTGAGCTATTCATCTATACACAATAAACACTTATAATTACAAGTATATTGATTTTTTAAATTTTTAACAGTTTCTGAACTTTGGGAGGGGCCACCTCTCAATTTTGCATTAGATTGGCCATAAGAATTGAAATCTGGATTCTGTCTAGTTACACTGTACAAAACATTCATTATAAAGAGAAATTTATAAAAACTTTGATTTGGATCAAGAGAAAGGAATGGTAGAAATGATGTGTATTGCTTATTTAAAATAAATTAATATATATTACTAATAATGTATTATTTTTTCAATTAATTCAATTTAAAAATGGATAGGTCTGAAATAGACATTGTTTCCTAAGAGGACATACAAATGGCCAACAGGTACACAAGAAGGTGCTCAACCTCACTAATCAGCAGGGAAATGCAAATTAAAATCATTTTGCAATATATGCAAATACCAAATCATTATGCTGCATATCTGAATCTAATAAAATGTTTTATGTCAATTATATCTCCATTTTTTTAAAAAGTTAATTTTGAACCATGTGATGCTGAAGCAGAAATCCTCTCATGCAAGCTGAGCATCTCATCCCACCTACATTTTAGGATGAAACCCTTAATGAATGAGCCTGAATGAGAACTTCAGTTGTCTCATTCCAGGGACTTCAGTCACTGATTCACCAAATATTTATTAAGCACCAACTTTGTGGCAGACACAACTCAGTGCTAGGTAGACAAAGGGAACAAGACAGATATGGTCCTAGCTGTTGCCAACCTCACAGTCCAGGGAGAAACAGCCCACAAAAACCGAACAAGGAAAATATGTCATAACAAGTAACATTTAACGCTTTTATTTGAAAAACCATGGGGTGATTTGAGAGAGAATTAAGAGGAGGAGGACTGTCTAAAACAGGTTGGATGGGTAAGAAAGGTCTTGTACAAGATGGGACATTTCAGTTAAAAATTTGAGGATGCACCCTGTCTGGCGTAGCTCAGTGGATTGAGCATGGGCTGTGAATGAAAATGTCGCAGGTTCGATTCCCAGTCAGGGTACATGCCTGGGTTGCAGGCCATGACCCTCAGCAACCACACATTGATGTTTCTCTCTCTCTCTCTTTCTCCCTCCCTTACCTCTCTAAAAATAAATAAATAAAATCTTAAAAAAAAAATTCGAGGATGCAAAAGAGCCTGCTGTAGGTAGCTGAGGAAGACAGGGAAGAGCATGTGAACTCTGAGATAGGAAAGAACCTGTATGTTCCAGGACTGGAGATGTTACCAGACAGGGGGCCTGGACTGAGTGGGTCTGCCTCGGGTCAGTTGCAGTGTGTGAGTTCTTGTCTATTTGTAGGAAAGATTTCACAACACGAATCCAGGTGACTATGAAGATCCATTTATTAAGACTGGGGGCAGTGAAACAAGAAGTAACAGGAGAGCCTAGCTGGACTGCTTTAGCTCACTGGAAAGTCAGAGAAAAGGGGACTTTCGGGACAGGTTTGGGGGATCAGGCTGGGGATCAGTTGCCCATGGCCTTAGAGTCTGGAAGACGTGTGCCTGTGAAGAAAGCAGTTGGGGGGAAGAAGGGAAAGACATGGCGCTGGCTGCTCCCCAGAGGGAGAGCGCACACTGGGTCCTTTGTCTTGAGGCTTTTATCTCTTTCCTGCAGATGGGAACCTTAGGGGAGGGTTTCAGCAGAATATTCATCAGCTTTCCAGGTGCATTTTAATATGCTGATATGTGAAGCATAGGTGGGGTTTGGGAATATTCTTTGGCCTGCTATACTGTTTTACTTTTATCTTGAGTCCATCTGGTTTTTAATGGGTTTTTTGTTGTTGTTGTTGTTGTTGTTGTTGTTGTTGTTGTTATTTGTTCCTGACTTCACCTGTCCTCGGGTTTAGCTGGCACAAATGCCATTAATTGGGTCTCTGTTCTCTGTTTCCCAGATTTAAGCTGTGTATTCTTTGGTCAGGGAGGAGAGGTATGAACGATTCACTCCCAAGTGTCCTTGGTTAGGAAAGATAAGTTCTTGAGATTCACTAGCTGCTGTAAATTGCTCAAACTGTTGGGCCCTGGTCAGTTTTATTATTTCAGTTTCCCCATCCCACTTGCCTAGGAATTTTCCTAGCTTCTTACTATCCTGTGACAGAGAGAAGGCCTATATACTTATAGCTTGATGAGTAAAGAGTACAGCTTGCTTTGTTTTTAGTTGTCAGTCCTCTTGCTGAAAGGAAGGAGTATGTTGCAGTTCATTAAGTAAAACAAATGAGAGCCCAACTTCTCTGATCAAAAAGTTGGGCAGAACACCACCTAAATGAATGCCTTAGCATGTAAAATGCTCTGAACTGTGCCTGGCCCCTAGTAAGTGACATATGTTGGCTTAAAAAAAGCAAGGATATAAAGCCTTGTTCCTGTTTCCCTAACCTTCCACATGTCCCTTTAGGGACTCAGAGAAATGCTTAGGGTTCCAAGGAAGAGAGCTTGATTATTATTGCACTAACGCTTCTGCCTCACAGAGGAACTGTGACGTTTATAAAATCAACTTAATTATGAACAGTCTTTCTGGAGGGGACTTCATTAGTTAGGAATCCTGATTAAAAGTTATAAATGGGTCTTGATTCATGGATATCTTTAACAAAATATAATGCTAAGAGAGGTGAGCAATGTGAAGTCTCAGACAAGGCACAATTGATGGGGTAAAGGAAGCAGAAAAGGAGGGCAGCCAAGAAAAGATGGACAGATGGCAGCCTGTGGTCTGCTCCAGTGTGTCTCAAACATACTGCGACTTTCAGGCGAGAATTGCCTGAAACACTTGTCAGAACAGCCCCAGAACTTCTGGGTTAGCAGATCTCAGGTGGGTCTTGAGAATTTGAACTTCTAACAATTTTCTTGACGCTGCACTTTGAGGACCTTTGGTGTAGATCCTGGACAAGGGCAGGAGGCAGTTTGGGGGTTGGTGATGGGACTAGTTCAAAGTGCAAGTCATGCCCAAGTATGAGGCACTCTTTGGCAGAGTTAATCATCTCTAATAGAGGTAGGTGAGGGTTGGCTACTTGCTGCCCACCCCTGCCGCAGTGCTCCCCACCCTGCCCTCCACTGGATTACAGTGAAGACAAGCCTGCAGTCAGCAGACATTTGTTTATAAAGATACAAAACAGTTCAGAAACCCTGCTCTGTAAGTCTGATGAGAGAACTGTTATGTTTCTTTAGGTGCTCAGAGTGGCACCTAGCCTAACAAGTTAATTTAGTTAATTAGGACAAGTGTTAGCCTCAGGGATCCCAAATCCTCTGAACTGATGGCTGGAAGCAGGGTGTTTAGGGATCAAGATCTGGATCCCCTCCCTAGGGCTCTAGGCTTCCAGAACTCTGAATCCCTGCACCTTGTTAATGCAATAATGAAGATATTTTGAAAATATTTCAGCCCATCCATATTCCTTGAATATCATTAATTGCATTCATTTGAAAAATTCTAATATTCATTGTGATCATTTGTAAAGCTTCTGGCATTTCAGAAATAAAGATAGCTCACACTTTGTAGTGGCCACTTCTGGATTATGGCCCCCAGGGTCAGAATGCCAAATAAATCCCCTTTGCACATTCCTGTAAACCTACTTGATAGCATACTGTTTATGCTAATGTATTTGAATGGCAATTACTTTGTAAAAGTCACAAGATACAGTAAAATTTCAAAAGTGAAAAAGATTTTAAAGAAAACAGGAAAGACTAATTTTCACAGATTCACTAGACAGTGGGACGTACTCTGATTTAACTTCGCATGTTGTCGAGGCCTAAGGATGACCCAGAAAAGACAATCTCTTGAAATTCTTTAAGTTCATACTGCAATAGTTCCTACTCCTGCTCTCCCTCCCTCTGTTCCTCATCCTCCCTGTCCCTCCCTTGTAAGACACCCTTTTAATAACTTGTGATGTAATGTGCTTGTCCATGCTATCTGCAGTGCTTTATCCCGAGCCAGATAGATGAGGGCCAGTGAGGCAGAGCCCCAGAGCATAAACCTGTGAGCAGGGAGTGTTACCATGTATTAATATTATCTTCCAAACAGTCAAGTTATGAGATTAAAAGATGCCAAGAATAACGATAGTTCTATAATTTTAGAAATATTTGTTTACTGACCTGCCAACTGGTTTTATTATTTTTGTAGATCTATAAAATAAGTTAATTACAAAATATTTTTGCAAGAATATTTTTTCTAAGGAAAAAAAGACATATGTGCATGTATTAAAGCAAAACCTAAGCCTTGGATGGTGTGGCTCAGTAGATTGAGCGCCAGCCTTCGAACCAAAGGGTCACTGGTTGGACTCCCAGTCAGGCCACATCCTGGGTTGTGGGCCAGGTCCCCAATAGGGGGTATTCAAGAGGCAACCACACACTGATGTTTCTCTCCCTCTCTTTCTCCTTTCCTTCCCCTCTGTAAAAATAAATAAATAAAATCTCTTTTTGTAAAGCAAAACTTAAAACATTTAAGTGGATTATACAAATATTAAAAAATACATTAGCAAAATAATTATTTTAGATATATATTCATATACCTACTCAGTTACTTTTCTTCAGCTTTACTGAGGTATAATTAAAAAAAATAAAATAGTATTTATACTTTATATATAAATAGTATGTACACTTTATATTTAAAGTGTACAATGTGATGATTTGATATATGTATGCTTTCTGAAATAATTACCACAATCAGGTTAATTAACATATGCATCACCTCACACAGTCTCCCCCACCTTTTGTGTGTGTGGTGAGAACATGTCAGGTCTACTCTCAGTAAATTTAAAGCACACAACAAATTATTTAGTATCATCACCATGCTGTCACTGTCCCCAGAGCTTATTCATCTTAAAACCGAAGCTTTACACTCTTTGACCAGCATCTCCACATCTCCCTTATTCCCTTAGACCCACCCACCTTCCCCTGGTCCCAGTAACCATAATTTTACTTTGTTTCTATGAGTTCAACGTTGTTGTTGTTATTGTTGTTGTTGTTGTTGTTAAGATTCCACATATAAGTGAGATCATGCAGTATTTGTCTATCTCTCACTAATTTCACTTAGCACATTGTCCTCTAGATTCATTCATATTCTTGCAACTAGCAGGATTTTCTTCTTTCCTCTGACTAACACACACACACACACACACACACACACACATCCTCTTTATCCATTCATCTGTGGACGAGCACTTATGTTGTTTCTGTACCGTGGCTACTGTGAATAATGCTGCAGTGAACACAGGAGCACGGACATCTCTCGGAGATACTGATTTTGCTTCCTTCAGATATGTACCCAGAAGTGGGATTGCTGGATCAGAGAAATTTTATTTTTAATTTTGTGAGAAACCTCCATAGTGTTTTCCACAGTCTTCACCAATATACATTGCCACCAACATTATCTGTTGTCTTTTTTATCATAGCCACCTTAACAGGCATGAATAATATTGCATTGAGGTTTTTATGTGCATTTCCTGATAATTAGAGATGTTGAACGTCTTTTCCTGTATGTGTGGGCCATTTGTATGTCTTCTTTAAAAAATGTCTATGTAGATCCTCATCAGTTTCTTAACTTTGTCTGAGTCAATATCATAGCACTGGCATTTTTTAGGGAAAAAAACTTTTTTGGAATAACATTATTTTTTTTAAAGATTTTATTTATTTTTATTTTTAGAGAGGGAAGGAAGGGGTAGAGAGAGAGAGAGAGAGAGAGGGAGAGAGAGAGAGAGAGAGAGGGAGAGAAACATCAATGTGCGGTTGCTGGGGGTTATGGCCTGCAACCCAGGAATGTACTCTGGCTGGGAATCAAACCTGGGACACTTTGGTTCCCAGCCCGCGCTCAATCCACTGAGCTACGCCAGCTAGGGTGGAATAACATTATTTTTTAAAGCTTTTTAATAAAATAGCCTGCAATCTTCAAAGTTGTATATCAGCTTTAATAAATTTAAAAAGGCTGATATTTTTGACTCCTCTTTCTAGACTGGGTGCTGAGGTACCTGGTAAATACCAAGCCAATTACTTTCAATTCCAATTGTTTTTCATATTAAAATATATTAAATTCTCAAGTCCTAAATTTCTCAAAGTCCCTGTCTGTTTGCCCCTATTTAGACTACCTCTCTGAGGCCAATACTTTTACTGAGCAAAACATGTCAAATAAGTTATTTCTGTTTATGATTAATTTGTTTCCATTTTTATTGTATCCACAAATTTGGATGTTGCAAAACCATAGGCCTTCTCAACTCCATTCCATTTGGTACAGAATAAAAATTTATCCAATTAAAGACAAAGCCCCAATTAAAGACAATTCTTAGAAGTCAAGGCATTTTAAATCAAAATATAGAATTTCAAAATTAAACCTATTTCAGCTGTCACTCTTAAAATCTGTCAGCTTTTTGTTGTTTTTATAGGAATAAATTCCAGTGTCTTCTTATTTGCAGTTTTATATTCAATAATTACAATTTGCTAAAAAGCTTCAAAAGCTGAATTTCTTTTTTGGAACTTCACTTTTTAAATATTTGGATTAAAGTTTTTTTGTCTCATTTTAAACACAAAACACTTGAAAATAACCCCATAACCAAAAGGTTCACTGTCTTTATAGGACACTTGAGTTGACTTTAAAGAGTTTTTGTGAAACTCAGATATTTAAATTTTTAATTAATAATAGTTCTTATTTGAATTCAAAGATGTTTCACCAAAATTTTGTGCCTTAACTAATCTGTGTGTATAAAAATTTTATAAATTTTTACATTTTTAGCTTCTATTGTCACTGGTAGATTATTGTGGTTTTAAAAACAATTATGGCCCTGGCTGATGTGGCTCAGTGGATTGAGTACTGGCCTGTGAACTGAAAGGTCACCAATTCAATTCCCAGTTAGGGCACATGCCTGGATTGCAGGTCAGTTCCCCAGCTGGGGGTGTGTAAGAGGCAACCAATCAATTTTCTCTCACACGTTGATGTATCTCACCCTCTCTTTCTCCCTTCTTTCCCTTGTCTGTAAAAATAAATTAATAAAATCTTTTTAAAAATAAAAATAAAAACAATTATGAATTATGCATGCACCTCAACCAATTCTAAGAACATTTCTGATCCATGGGTTTCTTAATTTAATAAGAATATTGTTTTACCATAAAGCTGTACTGCCTCAAAGTTTATATTTCTATTATCAGCAAAAAACAAATTATTTTACTTCAATGCTAAATTTTTAAACTAAAACTAAAATTCACAATACAATTAGATATTTCACCTTTGACAGAATTAGCTTCTAAAACTGTACCTTGGTTCCATGAATTGGATGAAAAAAAAATCACACTATTATTGGAATGAACTTAAATGTTCAATGACACCAACATAATGAACATTATTGAACTGGCTGTGAAGTTCTCTTTCTGCTAAGACAGCCAACACAGTAATGATAGCACTGTATCTTTCACATGTGCACAAGAAAACTTAGATTTGGAAGTAAGCAAAATTAATCTAGAAGAGTCATCATTTGATGTAACTGAGAAGTCATACTTCACAGACTGATAAGTAAATAAACCTCTTCGTGTGTCCTCTTCAGGCACAGTCCTCTTAAAAGAACTAGTAACTAACGCCAGAAGTAGATGGTGATTTTTCTTCAGCAAATTTGGGTCTTCTACGTTTCATGTAGTCTGTGGTATTACTGTAGCCACCACTGGCTATAGTAAATATTGATAAATATTTTGTGCAATTTATACATTCATCATTAACTTTCTTTGGATTTATATGCATGTATATAAACAATATATAATAAAACCACTAAAGCAATAGTGACCAGACTACTCTGTACACAGTGTGGCAGAACTTCTTAGCTTATTTTCTCCACTTATTTCATAGACGACTCACCTATACTTCAGTAGCCTGGGGTCTCTGCAGTTCACCAAAGGAAGGACAGGCCAGGGCAAAACTGGCAGAGGTATCATGTGGTCAGCAGCATCCAGTCCTTCTCTCAGCAACTATCAAAGTAAGTACTCTATTATGTTACCATTTTTTTGTATGTGGTGAGAACACCTGAGATCTCTCAGCAAATTTCTAGTTTACGATGCATTCCTGTTAAGTATAGTCACCATGTTGTACATATGGTATCCAGAACTTATTCATCTCATAACTGAAGGCTCATACCCTTTGACTAGTGCCTCCTTTTTTCACCTCCCTTTTGTGCTCTGGTACTCACCATTCCACTTCTGTTACTTTGAGTTCAACATTTTTTATTATTTTAGGTTGCACGTGTGAGACCATAAGCATTTGCCTTTCTGTGTCTGGCTTATTTTACTTAGCGTAATATCTCCAGTTGTCACAAATGGCAGGAGGCCCGTCTTTTTTTAAGGCTGAAATATATATATATATATATATATATACACACACACACACACACACACACGCACATGCACGCACACACATACATACACTGAGATATATATATATATATATATGATATACTGGAATATCATATATATCTTCTTTATCCATTCATCTGTTGGTGAACACTTAGGTTGTTTCCACCTCTTGGCTCCTGTGAATAATGCTGCAGTGAACACCGGAATGCAGATATCTCTTTTGAGATAATGAGTTCATTTCCTTCTGGGTTATATTCCCAGAAGTGGAATTGCTGGCTCACATTGTAGTTTTATTTTTAATTTTTCGAGGACTCCATATTGTTTTCATAGTGACTGACTGCACCAATTTACATTCCCACTAATAATGTACAAGGGTTCCCATTTCTCCACATTCTTGCCAGCACTCATGATCTACTGTCTTTTTGATGATAACCATTCGGACAGGTGTGAGGTGATATTTCATTGTGGTTTAGTTTGCAATTCCTGATGATTAGTCATGTTGAGTACCTTTCCATGCACCTGTTGTCTATCTGTATATTTTCTTTAGAAAGTATATATCCATTCATATCCTCTATTTTTAAATTGGGTTGTTTGTTTTTTTGTGATTCAGTTGCATGAGTTCCTTATATAGTTTTGGAAATGAACTCCTTACCAAATGTTCATTCCACCCAAAGTCATCTATAGATTCAATAAAATCCCTATCAAAACTTCAGTAGCATTTTGCACAGAATAAAAAAGTTAACCCCAAAATTCAGAAGAAACCACAAAAAAACCTGAGTAGGGAAAGCAATGTTGAGCAAAAGAACAAAGTTGATGGCATCACACTTCCTGATTTCAAACTATATTACAAAGCTCTAGTAACCAAAACAGTGTACTACTGGTATGAAAACACATAGACCAATGAAACAGGATAGGGATCATAGAAATAAACCCACATACATATACAAACCAATGAATTTTCAACAAACACACCAATAATACACAAAGGGGAGAGGATAGTTAGTCTTTCAATAAATGGCAATAGGAAAATTATCCATAAGTAAGAATGAAACTGAATCCCTACCTCATACCATACACAAAAAGCAACTCAAATTGGATTACATACTTAAATATCAGACCCAATCCTGTAAAAGTCTTAGGAGAAAATATAGGGGAAAAGCTTTTTGACAATGGTCTTGAAAAAAAATTTTTTTTGAAATGACACCAAAGGCACAGGCAACAAAAGCAAAAAAAACAAGGGGGACTACATCAACTAAAATGTTTCAGTACAGCAAAGGAAACAACAAAATGAAAAATCATCCAACAGAATGGGAGAGAATATTCACAAACCAGAAGTATTCTTTTTAAATAGGAAAGACCTTGAAAGAAGGTAGATGGTAACAACAGACTTATTGAACTTGAATATTCTTTCATATGAGATAGATTAAAAACTAAATAAACCCTGGCTCATGTGGCTCAGGTGATTGAGTGCCAGCCTGCAAATCAAAAGGTCATTGGTTCAATTCCAAGTCAGAGCACATGCCTGGGTTGCGGCCAGGCCCCCAGTCGGGGGTGTGTGAGGCAACCAATTGATGTTCGTCTTGCACATTGATGTATCTCTCCCTCTCTTTCTCACTCCCTTCCCCTCTCTCTAAAAGTAAGTAAATAAAAGTTTTAAAAACTAAATAAAACACATATTTGAAGGCCCAGAGTAACTGTTTAGCCAGTAAAACTAATTAGAAAGCAACCACTCTTCTCCTTTACCTTTGATTTTTATAGACTATAGCTAAAGTGAGGTTTAGATTAAGAATTTGTCAACTTCAGGAACATTTACTGAGCATTTTTAAGTATCAAAAGCAATAAAAAGAAGTAAACTAATGTGTCCTACCCTAAAGGAATTACCACTTCCTCAGGGGATTCAGACACTGCCTGAAAAACTATTGCTATAATTGGGTTTGGAAGGTTACGCTAACAACGTGAGTGGAGCGTAATAGGATCTCTGAAGTGGGGCTGGATGAATTCTCTCTGGAATGGTCAGGAAATGCTTCACAGATGAGGTGATATTGGAGCTGGGCTTTGGAGTAGGATGACTAGGATTTGTTCCATCAGCTGAGGGAGCAGGAAAAGAATTTTCTAAGTAAAGGAGACATAAACATGAGCAAAGGTGGGCAGCTCCTACATGCCAGAGGCTGCTGTGTTTACCTGGGGGAAGTGAGGTTTAATATGGCTGGAACAAAAACATATATGAAATAGGAGCAAGGGGGTGAGAGTGAAAATAGCTTGGTTTGGAAATAAACAAAGAGCAACCAAATGAAAACAGATGAAGGCTATTTTATTCAGAGCTTGCTGCGGCAAGGGAGTCAACTACCATCACTTGGGTTTTGGCACAGACTCAAAAGTAGGCAGAGGAGTGGGAAAACTTTACAGTGGAAAAACAGAAGCCTTCAAGCCTGCCCTGATGTTCAGGCTTTGGTCAACAACTGCCAGCCTCCCTAATTTTTCCCCTGGCTTTCAATTAGGGACCAACCAAAGAAGACCATACATGCTCCCCTAGCCAATCATATAGGATGCCCCACTTCTAGTTAGCCAGCGTGCAGCTTCCCCACGCCAGCACCGTCCAATAAGGGCACACATGAAGCCTTCTGCCTTTTCCACTATAAAGCTTTGCCACTCCTATGCCTACCTGAAGTCTCTATTAAAATGCAAGTGATGGTGGCTGGCTCCCTTGCTATAGCAAGCTCTAAATAAATAGCTTTTGCTTGTTCTCTGTTTATTTCCACACAATCAGGTCTAAGCTGCCATAGACCACCTCGAGTCTTCCACTTCAACTCTTACCTTCTCCAGTAATAAGTTAATACCAATCATCTAAATCTTACAAAACACACAAAATAACACAGTGCTTATGATGAAAAGCTTGGCACTGTGTTTGTAACTGCCACTGGTTGATGTTCCAATCCATGATCCTGTCTCTGTAGCATATGCTTGGCTGATTTCCAGCTGTCTGAATTTAAACACTCCCCTAGCAGTTTATAACCAATGACTGAAGTCAGTTGGTATATAAATACCCAACTCCCTCAACCCTCTGTGGAATGACTGGGAGCAGGCTTTCTACAATGACTCCCAGAATTCCCAAGCATGATTATGCTCACAGTGGCAGCTGGTTTGATACCTCACCCTTTCCTTAACTACCTTCCTTCCCATCTTTTTTCTTTTGCAGTAGTCATAATCATGCTAGCATGAATTAGGCCTTCCTTTCCATCTTTCCACCTCACTTCTCAGTGCCCCTACCAGTGTTTCCTAGGATCACCCTCCAATAAATTATTTGCTACCAAATTCTTGCCAACTGGTCTACTTCATTGGGAACCCAAGTGAATACAATCTTAGGGATAGAAATAACCCAAATCACCTTTATTCTAATAAGTAGCAAATGGAGAGAGGAGACCAACCCCCCACCCCCATATGTTTCCTCTGGTATATCTCTTTTAGAAAAATTTTTTAAAGTGGAAAACTTTGTAATTCCATTTGAGCAACAAAGTGTGTGTGTATGTGTGTGTGTGTGTGTGTATAAAATCACAAAGACAGACAACAGAGGTATAACCAGAGGGAAAGGGGGTGGGGGATAGATGGCAATGGGCAAAGGGGGAGAAAATGGGGGCAGAAAGAGACTTTGCCTGGGGGGATGGGCACGCGCTGCAGTGTGCAGATGATGTTTTACTAAGTTGTACACTTGAAACCTATACCCCAAAAACTTCAATTAAAAAAAATTAACCCTAGTCCTGGCTGGCATAGCTCAGTGGACTGGGTGCCGGCCTGAGAACCAAAGGGTCACAGGTTCATTTCCCAGTCAAGGCACATGCCTGGGTTGCAGGCCAGGTCCCCCATTGGAGGTGAGCAAGAGGCAACCACACATTGATATTTCTCTCCCTCTCTTTCTCCCTCCCCTCCTCTCTCTCTAAAACCAAATAAATAAAATATTTAAAAGAAAAAAGAAGAAAATTAACCCACAAAAAAGACATCTGCTTCATTAACAAACATTCTCTGTTAATAAATAAATTCTATCACTCAATGCAATTATTTAAGGCTTTTGAATTAACACAAAACTAGATATAAAAGATTTCAGTGCATATGGTTAAAGATAGAATCCATAGTAAAATCATGTGGTGGAAGAGTCTAGTCACTTTTTATGGAATGGAAGAAAACTGGACCAAGTATCTATCATTTATGGTAGACAGGAAGAGTTTTACCATTGGTTAAACAAAGAAGCAAATATTTTAGTAACTCAGGGCTCATTTATACTCTTAAAAGTTATTGAGACTCCAATGAACTTTTATTTATGTAGTTTATATTTATCAATATTTACTGTATGATAAAACTAAAAACTTAAACATATTTATGAATCCATTCTAAATAGCAATAATAATCGCAAATAATACATTTTTATTTTTTAAAAAATCAAAAACAACTTTCTGAGAGGTATTGTTTTACATTTTTGCAAAACTCTTTGATGTCTAGTCAACCACAAGACATCCGATTCTCATGTCTGCAATTGATTCAATCTGTTATGACACCACATGCCACATAGTCTCTGGTGAACTCCACTTTACACAAAAAAATGAAAGTGAAAATAGCAAATAATGTCTCAGCATTAATTTGAAAATAGTTTTGACCTTGTGGAACCATGAAATGATTTTGGGAATGTCCAGGGTCTCTGGACTGTACTGGAAAAAACTGCTGCATTAAAATATACAAAAATCAGGCCCAGGCCAGGCAGCTCAGTTGGTTAGAGCATCGTCCTGATGCACCAAGTTTGCAGGTTCCATCCCCAATCAGGGCACACACAAGTATCAACTAATGAATTCTCCACCCCCACCACCTTCCTCTCTCTCTCTCTAAAATAAATAAATAGATGTTTTTTGTTTTTTTTTATTTTAATCATTGTTCAAGTACAGTTTTCTCCCCCCCAATAGATGTTTAAATATACTCAAATCAGGAAAGCAGAAAGTACATACTCCATTTAACATGATTACACTGCAGGAGGTAGACACTGAAGCACCCAGTCTTTCCACCCTTGGACTTGGGCATCTTTCTCACCAAGGAAACCATGTCATTATCTCCTTATACTACAGTAACACCCTTTTGTTAATTGATAAGTCTCTAGCACCTGTGGCTCATATTCTTCCTATTTATTGTTCCTGCACCTTGTGCCCAAGAACAGGAACTTTCCAGCTTCTGAAGCACAGAGGCCCTGGGGGAATGGGGCAGGGGAAATAAGCCAGCAACCAGCAGGAACTTGACGTAGGTCCAGCATTCAGAGCGTGACTAATTTTCACATGACTTTGGACTTTGTTGCACTTCATTCAGCCAGATGACCACATTTCTTTGTCTGGATCTCTCAGAGCAAGAGGCAATCTTGTTTATCAGCTCAGAACAAGACTTTGGGCACAGCATACATGCAAAGTACAGTCATAGTAGATCCAGCAAGAGTTCCTCTTTATACAGTACTTCATCTGTTTTTCCCTTTTTAATCTTGGCTGGACAACAGAGAAGTGATATTGTTTATATTCTATATTTTTCATTAAAAATATTTCACTCTTTTGGCCCTGGCTGGTGTAACTCAGTGGACTGAGCACAGGCTGTAAACCAAAGGGTCCCCGGTTCGATTCCCAGTCAGGGCACATGCCTGGGTTGCAGGCCAGGTTCCCAGTGGGGGCAACATGAGAGGCAACCACACATTGAGGTTTCTCTCCCTCTCTTTCTCCCTCCCTTCCCCTCTCTCTAAAAATAAATAAAATATTTTTAAAATCTATTTCATTTTTTAAATAAAAATTATACTGAAGGTGTACAACATGATTTCTATACATATACATAGTACAAGGATTACTAAAAACTAATTAAAACATCATCTCTTCACTATTACCATTTTTTGTGTGCAATAAGCACCTGAAATCTACTCTCTTAGCAGACTTCCAGTATTCAATAAGTATTAGTAACTATAGTCATTATACTAGGTCTCTACAGACCACAACTTTATATACTTTAATCAACATTTCCTTACTTCTCCTATCTCCCTGATCCTAAAAAAAACTAAAAATAAAACTACCACATGATCTAGCAATCCATCTTCTGGCTATATACCCAAAGGAAATGAGTTTAGTACAGTAAGGCTTCACTTAACATCATGGCTGGGTTCTTGGGACTGTGGTGAAATGACTCATGACTCATAGCTGTTACTGGACTAAAGGGGTCTGTTTGTGTGCATCAAAGTCCCCCAATAAGACACAAACAGGAGCTTGCAGGAAAGAAAGGATATATTAGTTGAGGAGGTAGCACCATGCCCACAGTCTCAGGAAGGAGATGGGAACTCCAGATGTACACATTGACCCCAGGCTCAACAAAACTGTCTGAGCCAAAGGAAGAAGGAACGACCCATATTGTATCCGGGTATGCTTGTCCAGAAAAGTAATGAGGATGAAGATCCACTGAACAAGCTGTAGACCAGGGGTGTCAAGCTCATTTTCACCAGAGGCCAAATCAGCCTTGTGGTTGCCTTCAAAGGGCCAAATGTAATTTTAGGACCACATAAATGTAACTACTCCTTAACTAGGGGCAAGGAGTTTGGCGCTGCTGCTGTGTAGAAACAAGGTGCTGGGCTGGATAAAACTAGGTGGAGGGCCGGATTCGGCCTGAGGGCCTTGTATTTGCCACCTGTGCTCTACACATTATTTACCTACATACTAGTCACCACTTTAAAAAATCCACAAACAGTTAAGATAAATGAGAACTAAGTGATGCATATATATACAGAAGAATACTATTCAGCCTCTAAAAATAAAGGAAATCCTGCAATGCACACCAATGTGGATGAACCTGGAGACAGTATGCTAAGTGAAAAGATACAGACACAGAAAGAAAAACTACTGCATGATCTCACTTATATGTGGAATCTGAAAAAGTGGAAGAGATGGAAGCAGAGAGTAGAAGAGAGACATTTTCTAATTCCAAAATTATAAAAGTAAACAAAACTCACAGCAAGCACCATTGAAAAGAAACACAACAAATATAGGATAGTGGTGGCTTCAAATAAGGGAGTAAGCGACATAAAGGTTGGAGAGGGTACAAGGGCATTTAATGTCAATATTTTTTCTTCTATTTGAAAACAAACCTGGCAGCAAACATGACTGTTAATACTAGGTTATTGTGGGTGGTAGAATTTGAGTGTGTAAGGGCAAATAGAAATTAAAAATAAGAATCTTACCTCTCCTGTTAAAATTGAGAAAAGAGATTCCCCTCCCTTTTCTTAGAGCATATCCTTTAGGAAACTTGTAACTGCAAATCCTTTCTCTGTCCCTCTGAGATGTATGCAAACCTTTGTAAAATCCTTTCACAAAAAGGAAAAAGGACTCAAGGACATGGACAACAATGTGGTGATTGCTGGGTGGCGGGGGTAAAAGGGGACTAAATGGTAATGGAAACAAATACAAGTATGCCCTGGCTGGCGTGGCTCAGTGGGTTGAGCCCCGGCCAGTGAACCAGAGGGTTGCTGGTCCAGTTCCCAGTCAGGGCACATGCCTGGGTTGCGGGCCAGATCCCCAGTAGAAGGTGCTGAAGAGGCAACTATACACTGATGTTTCTCTCCCTGTCTTTCTCCTCTCTCTAAAAATAAAGAAATAAAATCTTTTAAAATATACGGTAAAAAAGGCTTTTGCCACTTGTAACAGCCAGAAATGTGTTTTCTCTGGTTGCTACAGGCCATATCTCTTTGAAAGGTAAAATCAAGTGAAATAGCACCCCTGTCTTCCCGTTCCTGTGGGAGAGTAGAAGCCTGGCTTTGGTGGGCCCCTTGCTCCAAATTACAAAACCTCCTCTCATAAATGAATGTGCTGGCAAAGGTAGGTTTATAGTTGTGAGTATGTGAAACACAGAATTTATTCTTGTATTCTTATTTAGTAATTATTGTATTTACCATACAAACTGTAAACCAACCAACTTTTGCCCATCCCTCTATATGAGAAATTGATTTTTCCTTCTTATAAAACCAATTAACATGATGGGCACTCCAATTTCCAAGTGAATGTAGCATAAACTATGATTGACAAATGGTGTTTACAAGTCCTTCTACTGCACTGGCCAAAAAGTTCATTTAGTTTTTTTCCATACGATGTCTCTAGTAGGAGTTGTCTTTAACTTCCTTTGAAACAATTTTGTTAGATTGTTATTGTGACAGCTGTCATGTAAGCGTGCATTTAAAAAAAACTTATCAAAATTGGTGATTTTTTTGTGCAGCCATTTTAATACTGAAGATGAAAGAAAATATGCAACATTTTTTATATATTATGCTTTATTATATCAAGAAAGGTAAAAATGCAACTGAAATGCAAAAAAAACCTTATACAATGTATGGAGAAGGTGCTGTGACAGATCGAACATGTCAAAGTAGTTTGTGAAGTTTCTTGGTACTGTTGACATTTTGGCCTAATAATTCTTTGCTGTGGGGCTGTCTTAGCCACTGGAAGATGTTTAGCAGCACCCCTGGCCTCTACCCACTAGAAGCCAATGGTGGGAGGTAGCTGACATATTCAAATATCCAAGTTAATGAAGTTTTTGGTGAAAATGAAAAATGTGTCTTTTATTTTATGGAACAAACCACACAGACTCTTTGGCCAACCCAATACTTGAGGACCAGTTATTGTTTATCTTGAGGACGTGTTTGTAATGGGCTGCATCTACCTGGCCGTGGAAAAAAGTGAGGTTTCTTCTTGTCTTTGCTATCTTTTAGTAGATTGCCTGTGATGTGCATCACATCCAGGTGTAATGCTTACTCAATGATAAAACTTTTGTTTTCTATTACATTCATGGAGATGTTTATTGGGTTGGGAGATTTCATTTTTAATTATCTTTCCCCAACAGGTGCTTGTTATTAAGGGACCCAAGTTTTGTCACCCTGAAGCATATTGATTTTAAGCTATTTTTTTTAAGAAACAAGACTCAGAAAGAAACTTAGACCTCCCCAATTTTTCTACTCAAGAGATTCAGACAGAGAAACCTGCTTCAAGAAGAAGATCTTAGGATGCCCTTTAGCCTAATCTGAATGAAGTATGGCAGTGGGAGGGCTTTCGGCAGGTGCCTGCCAGCTGAGTCGCCTAGCAAGGATTTTCCTGCCACGTGTGGTTCCATCCTTCCTCCACTGCCTATAAAACACCCATTTTCACATCTGAAACCTAAAAAAACCCTTGTTCCCATCTTTCTCCTTTGCCTAAAAGTCTTATACATCCAATGTTGCCTCACCGTCTTTGGAATCTTCATAGATTTATCATGTCTGTGAATTCCACAGGCACATGTATTAAACTTTGATTTTGTACTGTTAATGTCTTTGTTAATTTGATAGTTAGCCCAGCCTACAACTTAGAAGGTAAGAGGAAAAGTATTAATATTTTTTAGCTTCCACATTATAATATTCTTTGTACTTTCTTGTTTTCTTTTCAAATTAGGAAGAAAAATGTATATTCATGAACAACTTTTCAAAAATGTTGTCTACTTTTCTATACTGCTCTTTCCTATGAGCAAACTTCAATTTGTTTAGCCAGTATGCCATTTTTCCCCATGACCTTCATTTTTGCATTTAAATGTCTGAAAAACTCCATTGAGACCTTAGTATTAAATATATGTTTAAAAATTAAGAGGTTCAAGAAGAAGTTTTAAATCTAAGACCGTATACTAGAATTCATAGACAATTTCTTATTTTCCTATAAAATAAGTTTTAAACATATAATGTGATTTATTTTTTCCAGCTATATTGAGATATTGTAATTAACAAATTAAATTGCTAATTGACAAATTAAAATTATAAAATGTCATACTTTGATATATGTATACATTATGAAATTATGGCAATCTAGCTAATAACATATAGCTACCTTGTGTGTATGTGTGTGTGTGTGCGCGCGTGATAAAAGTGGTGTGATTTAAATTTTAAAAAACAATGCCTGCCTTTTCTGCCAAATTTCAGCTTCTCTAATATCAGAGTCATTGTCTTATTTACTGCTGTAACCCTGCCTCCGAACATGGTGATGGGTACACAGAACATGTCCAAGAATTTTTTAGTTGAATCGATGAGAAGTTGGATACGTAAGCTCTCATCACAAAGCCGGACATCAGTTATGACTTGAAAGGACTTTGGTGGAGGATGCTACAATGCACTCTTGGAGCTCTCTTTGCATACAGGCTCTGTACGTCTCCGCAGCTTGTGTTTAGGTATCTGTGGAATTCACCCTTTATCTCTGTCCCCTCTGGTTCTTCATTTCTCATTCTGTCTTCATCTGTCACTGCCCTTCTTCAATGTTCTTTTTTCTACTCTTACTGTGTTTTCTTGGGAGCATATTTTTCTTTGAGCCACTGGCTTAGTAGTGTGGGAGCTAGAAAAAAATTAATAGTTTTCCTGCCACCTTCTAAGTTCTTCCAGCTGGGCTAATAAACAAATTGACAGAGACAGATTTAACAGAAGAAAATCAGATTTTTAATACATGTACATGGGGAATTCATATAGGCATGAAAAATCCAAAGACAGTGAGTGAGGCAATATTGGGTATTTATGACATTTTGACAAAGGAGAAAGGAGAGGATGGGCTATTAGATCCAGAAGAGAGAACAGAGAGACAAGGTTTCGGAAGAGGGGAACAGACACAGCAGGCAAATCCTTTCTAGGCAACTCGGAAACAATGGGACACAGCAGGTATCTAGCTAAAAGGCGCCTGCCTGAAGCCCTCTTGTTTACCTTACTTAATTCAAATTAGGCTAAGGTGAGCATCCCGATTCCCTTCTTAAAGTAGACCTTTCCATCTGAATCTCTTAAGCAGGAAGGGGGAGGGTCGAAGGTTCTTTCTGAGTCTTTTGTTTCTTCATAACAGCTTGAAATCAGTATCCCCCAAAAGCAGCCTCAGGGTGGCAAAACTTTGGTTCTCTTCAGTAGAATTATATACTCCTTATTTCTAACTTAAAAGTAGACAGTTAAACAGTATATTAAACTTAATTGTGCAATAATTTGTGTAACTATTTCTATTAATGGTCATTGATAAAGGGATCTTTGTCCTTCTTAACAAAGTTTAGTCAAGCTCTCTATAAATTTGTTAAGTAAAAAAAAAGTGAAGACTTCAGTTTCAGGTTCTACTTGTAAAGAGCCTGAAAGTTGTCACTTTGTCCTAACAACAAATAAAGAGCTGAATAGACCCAAAAGTTAACAATGCCTCTTGGATACTTAAGAGAGGTGAGGAGACTGGACAAACCACTCCATGGAGATAACTCCAGGAGATAAAACAGGTTCTCACCATAAATATCAGAGAAAATCCCCTTGTGCACTCGCAGGAGGTGCGAAAAATGAACCATTTTGAAATACGCCAGAGTACTCTGTTCTCAACCAGGCCAGCCTCAGGAGAAACTAGTTAAACACAGCCTAACTTGCTGGGATATTACCAGAGCCTAAATGAACTATGAAAAGGTAAGTACCCCCAACTCCAGCCCATTCTAGCCATCCTGTCCCACCTAAGCAGGGAGAAAAAACAGTGTAGGGGACCTCACTTTAGAGATGCAAAGGAGTCTGGGAAATTTTGAACTCTCTGCAGCTGATGAATTCTTCGTGACTCTTGAACTCTATGCAACCTCATGCTTGGCTGACTGCCCAGAAAGCGGGAATGCTGCCCAAAGACAAATGTCCTGACCCCAGGAAGAAGGTTAGTAAAAGTATAGAGTGTAACAACTGTCTGATGTTATCCTTTAACTTTTCTTTTAACTTAGTGATATGCTGTCTCTTTGGAGGTCTACACAATTACCAGCTGTCTGGTTTTGCTATTAACCCCCTTTAAATAGGGACCTCAGTACTCAGAGGGGTGTGGATTCTTCCTGGCCTGCTATCATTGGCAGCAGTTGCTTTGCTCATGTATGTAAGTTTCTCATATTAATGCTCTTATGAATTCAAATAGGCTGCATGTCAGTTCTTCAGAATCCATCATGAATTTAGATTTTTGGAGCTTTCCCCGAGCAAACAGAAATGATTGTGAATTTCATAGGCAGGAGGCATAGGCTCACTGACATCGAGACCTAATCACAGGTCTATAGAATGCTTCCCCTCTCCCCACACTTAACCACCACAGTGCTAAAAGACTATTTATAGCAGTTCTTTTTAGCTAGTACATTCTGTTACTCGATGAATAAAAAATTACATGGCCAAAAGGCAAAAACACGATTTGAAGAGACAGAGCAAGCATTAAAACCAGGCTTGGCAGCAATGTTGGAATTATCAGACCATGAATAAAACACCTATGATTAACATGTGAAGGGCTCCAATGGATAAAGTGGATAGCATGCAAGAACAGGTAGGAAATGTAAGCATAGAGTTGGAAATTCTAAGAAGAAATAATAAATGCTAATAGATCAAAAACACTCTAACAGCCCTGGCTGGTGTGTCTCAGTGGACTGAGTGCCGGCCTGTGAACCAAAAGATTGCTGGTTCTAAAATAGTTCAAAAAATACTATAACAGAAAGAAACTATTGGGCTGATTAGTAGAGTAAACACAGTCTAGGAGAGAATTACTAAGCTTGAGGATATCTTTTTTTAAGATTTTATTTATTTATTTTTAGAGAAAGGGCAAGAGAGGGAGAGAGAAAAACATCATTGTGTGGTTGCCTCTTGAGTGCCCCTTACTAGGGACCTGGCCTGCCATCCTGGCATGTGCCCTGCCTGGGAATTGAACTGGCAACCCTTTGATTCACAGGCCAGCACTCAACCACTGAGCCACACCAGACAGGGCAAGAGCTTGAGGATTCTTAATAGGAGCCTCCAAAACTGAAAAACAAGAAGAACAGAGAGTGGAAAAAAAAAGAATAAAATACTCAAGAACTGTGGGACAACTACAAAAAGTGTAACATATGTGTAATAGAAATAGCAGAAAAATAAGAAAAGAGGCAAATGAAGAACTATTTGAATAATAATGACTGAAAATTTCTCCAAATTAATATCAAACACCAAACCACAGATTCAGGAAGCTTGGGAAAACCAAGCAGGATAAATGCAAAAACAAAAACAAAGAACACTACACCTAGACATACCATTTTCAAACCCTAGAAAAAACCAAAGATAAAGAAAAAATCCCGAAATAAGTCAGAGAGGAAACAACACTTTTAAAACAAAGACAAGAATTACATCTGACTTCCCTGAAAACATATTACGAAAATAGGGCAGGGTGAAATATTTATAGTTTTGAGACAAAAAAAAGCACCAATCTAGAATCCTGTACCCTATGAAATTATCTTTTCCCAGGGTACAGAATTAAGTGCAGAAATAAAGACTTTCTCAGACAAATAAAAATTGAGAGAATTTGTTGTCAAGTAGACTTGCCTTGCAAGAAGTATTTTAAAAAGTTCTTTCAAAAGAAGAAAAGTAATACGTGAGAAACATGCATTTACATTAAGAAAAGAAGAGCACCAGAGAGGGAATAAATGAAGGTAAAATAAAAACTTTTCTTTTTCTTAATCTTTTTTTTTAAATGTTTTATTTATTTATTTTTAGAGAGGGGAGGGAGATAGAGAGAGAGAGAGAGAGAGAGAGAGAGAGAGAGAGAGAGAGAGAGAGAGAGAGAGGGAAAGATCAATGTGCGGTTGCTGGGGGTTATAGCCTGCAACCCAGACATGTACCCTGGCTGGGAATCGAACCTGGGACACTTTGGTTCCCAGCCCGCGCTCAAGCCACTGAGCTACGCCAGCCAGGGCTTCCTTTTTCTTACTCTTAATTGATATTACAGATACTAGATTCTTTTTTTGCAGTTCTTTTTTAAATATATTTTATTGATTATGCTATTACAGTTGTCCCATTCCCCCCCTTCACTCCCCTCCACCCTGTACACCCTCTCCCACCCATATCCCCCCCTTTAGTCATGTCCATGTGTCATACTTACAAGTTCTTTAGCTTCTACATTTCCCATACTATCCTTACCCTCCCCCTATCTATTTTCAACCTACAATCTATGCTACTTATTCTCTGTACCTTTTCCCCCTCTCTCCTCCTCCCACTCCCCTGTTGATAACCCTCCATGTAATCTCCATTTCTGTGGTTCTGTTCCTGTTCTAGTTGTTTGCTTAGTTTCTTTTGGTTTTGCTTTAGGTGTGGTTGTTAATAATTGTGAGTTTGGTGTCCTTTTACTATACATGTTTTTTCTTTATCTTCTTTTCTTAGATAAGTCCCTTTAACATTTCATAAAATAGGGGCTTGGTGATGATGAACTCCTTTAACTTGACCTTATCTGAGGAGCACTTTATCTGCCCTTCCATTCTAAATGAGAGCTGGATTGAGTAATCTGGGATATAGGTCCTTGTCTTTCATGACTTGGAATATTTCTTTCCAGCCCCTTCTTGCCTATAAGGTCTCTTTGGAGAAATCAGCTGACAGTCTGATGGGAACTCCTTTGTAGGTTACTGTCCCCTTATCTCTTGCTGCTTCTAGGATTCTCTCCTTCATTTTTACCTTGGCTAATGTGATTATGATGTGCCTTGGTGTGTTTCTTCTTGGGTCCAATTTCTTTGGGGCTCTCTGAGCTTCCTGGATTTCCTGGAAGTCTATTTCCTTTGCCATAATGGGGAAGTTCTCCTTTATTATTTGTTCAAATATGTGTTCACTCTGTTGCTTTTCCTCTTCCCCTTCTGGTACCCCTATAATTCGGATGTTGGAACGTTTAAAGATGTCCTGGAGGTTCCTAAGCTTCTCCTCGTTTTTTTGAATTCTTATTTCTTCATTATTTCCTGTTTGGTTTCTTTTTTCTTCCTTCTGGTCCACTCTATTGTTTTGAGTCCCAGTTCCCTTCTCATCACTGTTGATTCTCCATGCATCTTCCTTCATCTCTTTTATGGAAACCTGCATTTTTTCATGTAATTTGTGCCCAAAATCAACCAATTCTGTGAGCTTCCTGATCATCAGTGTTTTGAACTGTGCATCTGATAGGTTAGCTATTTCTTAGTCGCTCAAAAGGATGAGTTCTGGGTCACTGATTTGTTCTTCTATTTGAGCCATCGCTCTCTCTTTTTTTTCGGTCTGGTTGCTCTTGTTACAGTGAGGGGCAGAGCCTTAGGTGTTCACCGGGGCTGGGCACCCCAGTCGCTAGGTTGTGACGTTGCATGTGGGGGCGGAGGTGGAGGGAACAATGGCGGCAGCCCCACTCTCCTGGGATCTCCTTCCCTTCCCTGGGATGCTGGGCTGCGCCATCTACCCTGGTCCATAATCACAGCCTCACTGAGTCCGCCAGTTGCCGCTTGCAAACTCAGGGTCCACCTGCTGTGCCCCCCGGATGGCTCACTCTGGCTTATTTGCTCCCAGTTGCCTTAGGCGACCAGCTCTCCCTGCACTCCTCGCTGCAACCCTCCATCGTCTCCGCTCCTCCTACTGGTCTGGATGAACGGGTCTACTTCAACTTCTTGGCTATCCGACTTCCATTCAGATAAATTCTTTATCAGTTCTGGGTGTTATTCTACCTCTAAATTGTTGTTGTTCTAATCTTGGTTGTGCCTGGAGGTACGGTTAGTCCACCTACGCCTCCACCTTGCCTGACGCAGTTCTCAATACTAGCTTCTTTAAACAACGTTTTTTTCTTTTCAAGGGCAGCATTAATTGTTTTTGTTTTTGGGTTTTTTTTTTTAGTTTTGAACATGCGCACCCTGCCGAACAGATGGTCCCTCCCCGGTTCTCACATGTGCACCGCCCTCCAAGGAGCATGGCAGGCACTGGCTCTGCCCAGCCCCAGGATGCCCCCTCCTTCCCGCACCTCCGCCTCCCGGCCACCATGAGCCCTCAGGGACAGCCTCTGCGAGGTCTCTCCTGCACAGCGCTTGCTCAGGCGGCACCTGGGTGATCGGACTGATTAGTGCCAGGTGTCTGTCCAGGGGCTGCTCCACCCACTCCCCCTCCCAGGGCCAGGTGTGTCCCTGTCCCTGGCAGCCCTGGCGGGTCAGTCAGGTGCTAATGGATGTCACAGTTTTAATTTGCACTCCTCATGGCGGCGTCCCTCTCTGGAGGTTATCTGCCAATGCTCCCCTGTGCGTTTGTGGGAATTCTCTTTCTCGTTGAGTTGCGGAGCAACGCTGCACGCTCCAGATGTGGTTCTCTGGTTTCAAACGTTGCAAGCACAGTCTCCCATCTGCCAGTTGCCTGTTAATTTTGTGCAGAACGCCCTTCGGGAACAGACACCCTGTGTCCTGAGGAAAGACAGCTACTCATTCTTACACGTCTGGTGTGTGCTTTTAAAACTTGTTTTTACAATGATCCCAGCCAGTTCCACAAAGATCCAACAGAGTCCCTATTTCCTCGCCGCCCCCCCCCCCCCTTCTTTAGGTTCTTAACCATTTGCCGCCCCACCCGCTTCGTTTTCGGTGTCTGGTGCAGAGCCCTGCCCTCTGCCCTGCGGGTAGACAGCCAGCCGGCCGCACACTGCCCGCCCTCCCAACCGCGGCGGAGCCCTCAGGTGAGCGAGTCACTCAGGTTGTGGGCTTCGCAGAAATGTTCTGGCTTCTGTTGGCTGTGCCCCTGAGGGAAAAACACACCAAAGCTACCCAGGACAATGAAAACATCGTCCTGTTTTCAGGACGAAGAAGAAAAGTAATATGTGAGAAACTTGCATCTACATTAAGGAGGAGCACCAAAGAGGGAATGAATGAAGGTAAAATAAAAACTTTTATTTTTCTTACTCTTAATTGATAATACAGATACTAGCTTCTTTAAAATAATAACAGCAATGTATTTGACTATGCGTGCTTATATATATATATATCTTATATACTATATATATTTATGTATACTTTTATATAAGTGAAATGAATAACAACAATGAATAAGGGGGTGGGAGAAAAAATTAGGATTGTTGTATTATTATAAGATAGTCACATTACCAGGAAAGAGATATATTGTTAGTTGCAACTGAGCTTGGATTAGTTGTAAATGCATATTGCTAACTCTAGGGCAATAAAATAAAAAAGGTTAAAATATATAACATGCTAAGAAAGGAGAGACGATAAAAATGTGAAGTGCCCAGTTAAAATGACAAAAAGCAGAAAAAGAGTGGAAGAAAAAAAACTGGAACAAAGGACAGGACAAAGAACAAGTATGGTAGATATTAATTCACTCTATCAATAATCATTTTGAATGACAATGGTCTAAGTGCACCAATTAAGAGACAGGTTGTCAGAGAGGATCAAAAAACAAGACTCAACTATATGTTGTCTACAAGAAACCCACTTTAAAAATAATAACACATATAGCTTAAAAGTAAGTAGATTGAGAAAAATACACCACACTAAACACTAATCAAAAGAAAGCAGAAGGAGCTACATTGATTTCAGAGAGAGCAAACTTCAAATCAAGGAAAATTTGGGGTGATAAAGAGGAACATTGCATAATGATAAAAGGGTCAATTCTCCAAGAAGGATTTAAATGTTTATGTAACTTAACAACAGAGCATCACATTATGTGATATAAAAACTGATAAAAATGCAAAGAGAAATAGATGAATTTATTATCACACTTGGAGACTTCAGTACTTTTCTACCAGAAGTGGACAGATCCAGGAGGCAGAAAATCAGTAAGTACATAGTTGAACTCAAAAGCACCATTAACCAACTGGATATAATCCACATTCATAGACTACTTCATTCAACAACGGTAGAATATATATTCTTTTCAAACTAATATGGAACATTCACCAGGATAGACCACATTCTGGGTCATAAAACTTAACAAATTAAAAAGAATAGAAATCATACAATGTCTGCTCTCAGACTAAAATAAAATTAAACTAAAAATCAATAATTAAAAAGATAACTGGAAAATACCAAATTATGGGGAGATTAAACATCACACTTCCAAATAACATATGGGTCAAAGAAGGAATCTCAAGAGAAATTTGAAAATATTTTTAACTAAAGTGAAAACATTTTATCAGAATTTGTGGGATGCAGTGAAAGTAATGCTTAGGTGTAAACTTGTATCATTGAATGCATATATTATAAAAGGAGAATCTAAAATCAATAACCTAAGTTTTCATCTGAGGAAACTAGAACAAAAAAAGAGCAAATTAAATGCAAAGTAACAGAGAAAAAGAAATAGTGATAGAGCAGAAATCAATAAAATCAACAACAAAAGACACCAAATAGCCACAGCAATCTTGTTGGAAGAATCACTCTCCCTAAGGTCAGACTATATACTACAAGTCCACAGGAATCAAAACAGCACGGTACTAGCATAAAAACAGATATACAGATCAATGGAACAGAATAAAGAGCCCAGAAATAAAACCACTCCTTTATGCTCAATTAATATTTGACAAAGGAAACAGGCACATGCAATGGGATAAAGACAGTCTATTCAATAATAAATGGTGTTGGAAAATGGACAGATATGTGCAGAAAAAATAAAACTAGACCACCTTCTTACATCACACACAAGAATAAATTCAAAATGGATTAAAAACTTAAATGTTATACTCAAAACCATAAAAATCATAGAAGAAAACATAAGCAGTACAATCCTCAGACCTTTCTCATGGCAATATTTCTTTCTGATATATTTCTTCAGGCAAGGGAAACAAAAGAAAAATAAACCCATAGGACTGCATCAAACTAAAATGCTTTTGCAGAACAAAGGAAACCATCAACAAAATGAAAAGACAACACACTGAATGAGTGAACATATTTGCCAATGATACATCTGATAAGGGGCTAATATCCAAAATTTATAAAGAACTTATACAACTCAACACCCCCTCCCCAAAAACAATCCAATTAAAAATGGACAAAGAACCTGAATAGACACTTCTCCAGAGGACATATGGATGGCCAATAGACATATGGAAAGATGCTGAATGTCACAAATTATCAGAGAAATGCAAATTAAACCACAATGAGATATCACCTCACATCTGTCAGAATGCCTATCATCAATAAATCCACAAAAACAAGTGCTGTTGAGGATGTGGGAAAAAGAATACTCTTATACACTGTTGGTGGGAATGCAGACTAGTATAGCCACCATGGAAAACAGTATAGAATTTCCTCAAAAAATTAAAAATTGAACTGTCTTATGTTCCAGTGATTCCACTTCTGGGAATACATCTGAAGAAATCCAAAAACCTTATTCAAAAGTATATGCATCCCTATGTTCACTGTAAAACTACTGGGTTGTCCAAAAAGTTCATTTAGTTTTTTCCATACAATGGCTCTAGTAGTTTAGTTGTCTTTAACTTCATTCAATGTTAGATTGTATGTGACAGCTATTATATTAGTGTGCATTTAAAAATATATTAAAATTGGTGAATTTTTGTGCAGCCATTTTAATATTGAAAATGGAAGAAAATATGCAACATTTTTGACATATTATGCTTTATTATTTCAAGAAAGGTAAAAATGCAACTGCAATGCAAAAGATTTGTGCAGCGTAGAGAAGGTGCAGTAACTGATTGAACATATCAAAAGTGGTTTGCAAAAATTCTTGATACTATTGACATTTTGGCCAAATAATTATTTGTTGTAGGGCTGTCTTAAGCACTGGAAGATGTTTAACAGAATCCCTACCCTCTACTCACTAGAAGCCAATAGTGGGAGATAGCCAATATACTCAAAATATCCAAATCAATAACATTATTGGTGAAAATAAAAAAATGTGTCTTTTATTTCACAGAAAAAACTAAACAAATTTTTGGGCCAACTCAATACAATAGCCAAGATTTGGGAGCAGCCTAAGTACCCATCAATAGATGAGTGGATAAAAAAAAGCTGTGGTACATTTGCACAATGGAATACTACTCTGCCATAAAAAGAAGGAACTCCTACCTTTTGCAACAGCATGGGTGGACCTTGAGAGTGTTATGCTAAGTGAGAAAAATGAATACCATATAATTTCACTTAAATGTGTCATCTCATGAACAAAATAAAAACAGACTCATAGATATAGAGAACAGACTACAGCTTTCAAAGGGGAGGGTGGTTGGATGGCTGGGTTAAAATGGTGAAGAGATTATGCAAAAAAAAAAAAACCCCAAAACTCATAGGTACAGACAACTCTATGGTGACTTCCAGCGGGAAAGGGGCGTGGAGATAGGTAGAAGAGGGTAAAGGGGGTCAATTGGTGACAGAAGTAGACTTGAATTTGTGTAGAGAACACATAATATGATATACAGATGATGTATTATAGGTTATACAGTTGAAACCTATATAATTTTATTAACCAATGTCACTGCAATAAATTCAATAAAGTATTTTTTAAATGCCAAGATGTTATTGACAAGATACTGAACAAATGACTTTTTAAAAGCAAAGGGAAAAAGTGAACAGGACCATTTTGAACCTCAGCTTCTTGGTTCCTGGGCTCATGTATTTGGCCACGATGAAGACATCGCCATATACAGGGTCTGGCAGAAGCCTGCTTGAGTGTCGTTGGTAGGGTAATAAATGGGTGTAATAATTTATAGTTTTAATTTGAACATTTCACCTAAAATGTCATATGTTGTGCTTGAGTGTGATATTGTTATGTTATAGAGTTACATACTTATGATTTTATAATAAAAGATTTTATAATTAAAAAGAAGCATTATTTGTGCTGGACCGTGTATTGTCTACTGGTATAAGTCATGTTCATCCTTTATGACAACACCTATTAGATAATTTTTGTTTAGATGATTAGTAACTAGGCCATTTTACTATTTTGTCAAGCCAGATGTGTCTGGGTTGTTGGGGCTTATAGTAATGCTAGTGAATTTTGTGCATGTAATTCCATCCCCTTATGTCCTTCACTATAAACAAGTTCCTAGGCCTGAGGTGATTTGTACAGAATATGAGTGAATAGACTATGAATGTCAGTGAATAAGGCCTTCTGGTTAGTGCTGGTAAAAGCATGTTGGTGGGAAAGGCAAATCCATATCTGTTATGTTTCTGTTCCTACGAGGACAAATTGCAGCTCTTTCCATCATAGGAAATATCCAGTGTATTGAGTTATCTTTAAGTGGTTTGTTAGTTCAGCAGCTCAGCATGGTTTTGACTTAGCACACAGGTAACCAGCAGAAGCAAAAGGTAGATGAGCCTCATTGGGGGGAACCCCATGCAGAGCCTACCCCACCATTGCTGTGTTACTGCACATACGGGCCTACTAAGCAAGCATCAGGGTGGCTAGGGAAAGAGTTTGACATCCACAGGACTGGCTGTATTGTCCATCTGACAATTGAGAGCCTACTGTGCTGTGGATGCCCTCTGATGAGCATTGATATTGGTCACAGATTTATCATACTACGCCCAATCTGAGAGGTCCTCCACATAACTTTCCCCTCGGATTTCTTTATTAGCAATCTCAATCTTTTTCTAAGTTTCTGACCAGCAGCTCAACCAATTAGCCACAGTCCATAAATCAATGTTGACTTGATATCAGGATATCTATCCATCAATAGCCAAAGTTAATAATCAGATACAGACTCCTCAAACACTCTGTTACTTGTTTAATAGATTAAACCAAGCACCCTGGCTGGCGTAGCGCAGTGGATTGAGCACGGGCTGCGAACCAGTGTCGCAGGTTCGATTCCCAGCTAGGGTACATGCCTGGGTTGCAGGCTATAACCCCCAGCAACTGCACATTGATGTTTCTCTCTCTCTCTCTCTCTCCCTTCCCACTCTAAAAATAAATAAATAAAATCTTAAAAAAAATAGATTAAACCAGATGGGGCATTCTGGTAATTATTTAATGCTGGGTTTTTGCTGGTCTGTCCTAGTAAGTTGACAGATGCTAAGGTGAAGGAACTAGTAGTTGCTGTTTCTGCTTCATATTTAATCCCACACAAGGATTTGCTCATAAAAAGGCTGGGGTGTTGCAGTATAAGCAACTCAAAAGTGACTTAAAAGAGTTATTCTCATTTGTTTCTAAGGGCAGGATATAAGCAGGTTGGTTGCAATGAGTTCATTTTCTATTGGTCTCATACCATGCCACAAGTGCCTCCGAATATTTATCTTTTTAATACTACTTTTAAGCATTTTCTGACAGACATTTAATTCTTCAGCAACTGCTTCACATAGTGGTACATACTAAATCGTGTGTTTTTGGTAGGGTTTCATGTCCTTATTAATGTCCCACTTATTAATTACATAATGATCCTTTCATCTATCCACAGAGGAAGCATACCAGGAGACCGAGGAGCCCAGGAGTTGAGCCACAGAGCTGGGTCTGAATTCTGGCTCTGTCACTCACTTTAGACACGTTAGATAACGTGTCTATTTTATGAATACGTATTCATAAAATAAATATTTATTAAGAAAATGAGGTAGGAATTGGATATACAATGGTGAAGAAAACTGTTTCCTGTTTAACACTGGGGATAATACTTGCATTTTAAGATTGTATGTGTGTTAAATGAGAAAATATATGCCAAGTGTCATGTAATATATTGGCGTAGCACTTGACAAACTCTCAAAAATTCAGTACCTCTTAAGTATACCTACAGATACTTGAGAGTACTTTTTTTTGTAGTATCCTCTGTTGTTCGATTCAGTAGCCACGAGCCACCTGTGGCTATTGAGAATTTGAAATGCTAATCTGAATGAAATGTCCTATACATGTAAAATACATACCTGGATTCTGAATTTCAGTACCAAAATATGGAATGTAAAATATCTTATTAATAATTTTTACATTTACATATGGACAATGTATTTTAAATGTATTTTTTTAAAGATTTTATTTATTTTTAGACAAAGGAGAAGGGAGGGAGAGAGAGGGAAACATCAATATGTGGTTGCCTCTCACACATCCTCCACTGGGGACCTGGCCTGAACCCCGGGAATGTGTCCTGAGTGGGAGTCAAACCTGCAAACCAGAGGTTTGCAGGCTGGTGCTCAATCCTGAGCCACACAAACCAGGGCTATTAGATAAAATGTATTATTAAAAGTAATTTCTCTGCATCCAAGGAGCTCCTAATTTATCTAGGAATTGAGATTAACTGCAATATATGTCATATACTGCATATATGCAATATATAATTAGTACTTATACAGAAGCATAAAGTCAGCAAAATCTTGGAAACAGAGTTGCATATGTTTATGACATATGAAGAGTTTTGGGTCACTGGGTACTTCAGACAGGAAAACTTGGGCAATTTCCAAAGGCCCATGATTCACTGTTGTGCTCACAGATGCCTGGAGTACCATCTGAAATATTTTGGGAACTGCTGGATCCTGATGTATTGCAAGTGCCAACTCCTGTATCTTTTCCTGCCATGTCTTCTACAGCAACTTTAATTGTGGTTAAGACGACCTCCTTCTTAGTGGCATTGACCCCTCTGTCTTAACAAAAGGAAAAGCATGTGCAGTAGTCAGAAAGGTCTAACATTTTAATTTTCCATGAAGTTTCCCATGGGCACAAACATCTTTTTAGGAACAATGATGTGACATATAGCATCTTTTCATATGTCTGTTGACCATCTGAATGTTCTCTTTGGAGAAGAATCTATTCAGGTCCTTTGCCCATTTTTCATCTGGCCTGGGTTCTTATTTATTATTTTTATTTTTTTGGTGTTGAGTTGTGAAAGTTCTTTATAAATTTTGGACATTAACCCCTTATCAAATGAATCATTGGTGAGTATGTTCTCCCATTCAGTGGGTTTGTTTCCTTTGCTGTGTAAAAACTTTTTAGTTTGATGTAGTCCCATTTATTTTTTTCTTGTTTCCCTTGCCATAGGAGATATATCAGAAGAAAAATATTGCTATGAGAAAGGTTTGAGATTTTATTGCTTATGTTTTCATCTAGGATTTTTATGGTTTCAAGTCTAACATTTAAGTCTTTAATCCATTTTGAGTTTGTGTATGACATAAGAGGTCGGTCTAGTTTCCTTTATTTTTTTTTTGCGTAGCTGTACAATTTTTCCACCACCACTCATTGAATAGACTGTCTTTACTCCTACTATATACACTCTTGCCTCCTAGGAAAATATTGACTATAAAGGAATGGTTTTATTTCTGGGCTCTCTATTCTGTTCCGAAGACCTATGTGTGTTCTTATTGCCAGTAACAGGCTGTTTCAATTACTATGGACTTGCAGTATAGTCTGCTATCAGATATTGTGATTCTTCCAACTTCTGTTCTTCTTTCTCAAGATTACTGTGACTATTCAAAGTCTTTCATGGCCCCATATAAATTTTTAGAATACTTGTTCTTCTGTGAAATATGCCATTGGTATCTTGATAGAAATTGCATTGATTCTATAGATTGCTTTAGGTAGTACAGACATTTTAATAATGTTCATTCTTCCTGTTCATGAACATGGTTGTATGTTTTCACTTATTTGTCTTCTTCAATTTTTTTTTAGTGTTTTATATTTCAAGTACAGGTCTTTTGCATCCTTGGTTGAATTTATTCATAGCGTTGTTTGTTTTTAATGCAATTGTAAATGGGTTTGTTTTCTTAGTTTCCCTTTCTGATAGTGCATTATTGGTGTAAAAGAATGCAACTGATTTCTGGATATTTCGTATTTTGCTACTTTACTAAATCCATTTATTAGTTCTAGCAGTTTTTGGTGGAATCCATATACAATATCATGATGTCATTTGCAATGACATCTTCCTTTCCAATTTGGATGCCTTTTCTTTTTCTTGTCTGATTGCTGGGACTAGGACTTCAGTATTATGTTGAATAAGAGTGGTGAAAGACATCTCTGTCCCATTCTCAATCTTAAGGGAAATACTTTTCACTTTTGCCCATCATGAATTATGTTGCCTGTATGCTTGTCATATGTGGTCTTTATTATATTGCAGTATGTTCCCTCTATTCCTACTTTGCTGAGTTTTTATAAGTGGTTGCTGCATCTTATCAAATGATTTTGAAGTGATCATGTTATTTTTATCCATATCTATTGGTATGATCACATTACTTTTATCTCTCATTTTGTTTATGTGGTGTATCACATTTATCGATTTGCAGATATTTTACCAATCTTGCACCCTCAGAATAAATCCCACTTGAAGGAGGCACATTTTGGATATGGAGTTCAAAGCAATCAGAGCAAATTTAACATAACAAAAATGCTGCCACAATGACAGTAACAATCCCCTGACCATTGGGTCCCCAGTTACAACAGCCTGGAATCCCAAGCAAATCAATTTGGAATTAGATTTTAGAGTAGGAGAGAGGGAGGAAGCAACTGAAGGGACTTAGTAAAGAAAATGCTAAATTTCCTTTCCTTCCCCTTCTTTTTCAATTTGGGTCAACAGTCTTGGTTTCTATTATTATTTTTAAAATTCCATTATTTAATAGACTAATCTATTCTACCTAGGCAAAACAAAAGGCATGAGAAATTTAAACAGATGTCAAACTAAACCTCAGACATTATTTCATTAACCTTACCTCCCCTACCAATACATTCTTAAAGGTATATCCATTCCCTTTATGGAGCACCTTTTCGTCTTGAAGTCCAAATCTTGATGTTCAGTCCCAAGCTACTGTCATGTAACTAAGGAGGACTTTCGGATCCTAATGACCTTGTGACTGTTTTTGATGTGATAGTTTTCATTTACGTACATAGTTTAGGTAAAATCCTGACTTATACTCCAAATCTCTAATCTGCAGTCTAAACATAATATAGAGAAGCTTTAAAAACTTCTCTGAGTTCCACTTTTAAATATCTAGAGTTAGAAGGAAATCAAACTTCAATGATCTCCTTGAGACATTATTTGTACTTCTATCTCTGGATTCTCTTGAAAAGAACCTCAAAGAAAAAAAATTATTTGCCAAGTCCAGTAGAGTTAGTCTTGACCACTTTCATCTAAATTAAAGATAGGCAAGAAGGGCATTAACCTGGCTATAATAAGGCAATATAAGGCATTCCAAAGTCAATAGGAAAGCTTTTAAAGTAATTGTTTTTCATCTCTTTTATTCTCCCGTAACATTTATGCCTCTAACAAATATCCGTTGACTTTTGGACACTTGCTTTTTTTTCACATCTTCTAGATTGGAGTTTCCTAAGAACTTGTTTTTACACATCTTTGCAGCTTCTATCTTAGTACTGTGCTTTCCACAAGCTTTGTACACTATAGGTATTTAATATTTGCTCATTTAACTCCAGGAAATAAAGCATATGTAAGATGTTGATTGATGTCACCATCCAGATAAGATTTCTCTATATTTTTACTCTAAAACTAGCTTTCATACATTATTGTTTTCTGTAGCTAACTCTTTAGATGGATAGTTTTCTCATTTGTTCCTGAAATTAACCTTTGAAATAGTTTTAACATGTAAAAGCAATACCTAACATAAAAATAACTATTAAACAAATACTGATAGCAGTCAATCCAGTATTGTTAAGTACTTACATACAACACTAATGGCTTGATTTTTAAAAAAGATTTTATTTATTTTTAGAGAGGGGAAGGGAGAGAAACATCAATGTGTGGTTGCCTCTTGAGCACCCTCTACTGGGCACCTGGCCATCAACCCAGGCATTACCCCTAACTGGGAATCCAACTGGTGACCTTTTGGTTCACAGGCCAGCACTCAATCTACTGAGCTGCACCAGCCAGGGATGGTTTAGGATTTTTTTAAAGTATTTAAAAGTTAATATTGACTTTTTGGCAATCATGCAAGACTGAACATATGCATTTAATTGTGCCTGTTCCTGCATCACCACTGTAACCATTCTGAGATATTTTTTTACAATCGTAAAAATTGAGGAATTTCCAAGTATTATTCCAAAATTGAAACAAATTTTTTTTCATTTTAAAAAACTGTTGTTCAAGTATAGTTGCCTTCATTTCCCCCTGAACACTCCCCTGAAACAAATTTTCAAGTATTTTTCATGTAAAACTGAGTCTAATACATGGCTACATAAATAATATTTTTATGAAAAACATTATCAAAACAAGAAAATTGAGAAGTCTGGTATTTTATACTTTCATAAATCTCTTTAATTTCTGACTTTAGAGAGAACAGCTGAATTCTCAGGTCAATCTGTGCATTGTCTGTTGTTGAGTTCTGTTGTCTTGCTTGATATATGTTAAAAAAATCTAGTCTTATAAATATACGTAGCTTTTTCTGCATACAGAGCAAGTGCTCTTAATAGCCTTTTCAGACATCATATTCTTCTTTGATACTGTACCAAAATTGATAAGCAGTTGTTTCCAAAAGTTTAGTTGTAATATGGAAGCTGAGTCACATGGAACTTTTCTCATTCTTCTACTAAAATCCATTGGTCTAGTTGTCTTTTGAATGGCTATCTTAACACTTTGCATTTATCATCATAAAATACTGGTTCACTCAGTTATGCAGATCTTCCAAATACTGACACATTTTAGCATGCATCCCATCACAGTGGCATGCAGTCAAGCTCAGGATCCCCAGATACAAGTTTTCTAAAATCCTAACTTTTCTTGGAAAGCTCAGATTTTAGCATTAGCAACGATACTTTTATTCTTGAAATGTCAGGATGCAGTTTGAGAAAAAGGTCCATCAATGATTCATTGAAGTTAAATTGAAGTTTAGAGAACTAGGTCAGTTTATAAGCCAAACATCTGTTTTCCTGTTTTTCCTCAATGGCCACCACACATCAGTGCTTCTGCATCTCTGCTTCAGATTAGGCTCGGACACATGCAGTTCTTTCTGTGTACTTGGTATTTCATCACAGGATATTGAAAAGCTGTATACTTAAGAGCTGAAACTTAATAACAATTTTCATTGCCTTAACAGAGACATTCTTAAATGAGAAAAGATTTGTTAAAAAATTCTGAGTTCCCAGCAGTAAAGAATACAATGACCAATATAACTCAAATACTCACAAGATGAGCACAGCTGCTTAACATTGTGAGTGCAGTCTTCTTGACTTCACAATACTTTAAAATTGTGCCAAAATACACATAAAAGTTACCATCATAAGGATTTTTAAGTGTACAGTTCAGCAATGTTAAGAATATTCACACTAGGAAAACCAAAACTATACACCCATTAAACAATTCCGAATTTCCCCTTACTTGCAAAACCGTAGTTTAAATGAATAAACTATATACCATTAAGATTTTATAAAAAATAGGCAACACTTTTCTAGTAATCATAAACTAATACACAGAAACATTTGAAGTTATATTTTGTCTTCCATGCTTCCTTGCACTTTCCTGAACCAAGTACAATTTTTGTTCACCTAAATACCTGCAAATATTTACATGTTACAGCCTAATTATCATTTCTCCTTTAAAAGCACCCGAATGGCATCAGCATCATGGTGGTGAGAAAAGACCCATTTGTACTCGTTAAAACTGCTACAAATCAGACATCTGTAATTCAAAAAAAGGTTCCTCTGCTAAAAGAGGGATGTCCAAGAGATGCACACATTGGGACAGCTGAAGGGCATATTAGAATGAGTAGGGGAAGGGATAGGTGGAAGGACAGGGACAGTGGTCCAATAGGCAGTTGAGCACCTGTCCTGTCCCACTGAACGAGAAACTAAACTGTAACACACACACCAGCAAAGTAAGAGGCAAAGAACCAGAATATTTGCCTAAGAAACCGGCTTCCTTTCCATCCCCCATTACCACACAATGTGGTGGCAACAGCTGAAGGCATTCAATAGCACAGTGGTGCCAGGGGCCATTACTAACAAGCAAGTAGTACTGCAGATTGGTGAACATGCCTCCCTTCCCCCAGCCATTTTGGCGGAACATAGCAGAGGCAGTGGAGATGTATCAATCAGCCCAGAGGGTTGGCCAGGGTCAGCTGCTATTTGTAACAAGGAAGCAGCATTGGGAGACTGAAAATCTATTGTAGTTACCCACAACCCAGTCACATGCCCCCATATCCATGATGTTCCCTTAAGACTGAGGTAACCCAGACAAAAAGGAGACATCCACTCCATGATGAAAGCAATGCAGGCCCACAGCTATCCTACCAGTAGTGTAGGAAAAACAAAACTTGTACCACAGCACCATCTACTGGAAAAGAAGAGACCTCTACTCATTAACCTGAATTAACAGCAAATCAGTATCTAAGCAAGAGTTCACTAGCTCAAACCCATCAAGTACCTACAAAGTAAGATGGTAGTACAGAAAGAAAATGAAGTCTCCAGACCAAACTCACAGAACACTTACTAAGGGAGCCCTCTTGCTTATGGATGGGTAGGCAGAATGATGCAGCCAATGTGGAAAATATGGCCTTTCCTCAAAAAAAAAAAAAAAAAAAAAAAAGAACTGCCTTATGACCCAGTGATTCCATTCTGGGAATATATTCAAAGAAACCTGAAATATTAATTCAAAGAATATATGCACTCTGATGTTCAATGCAGCGCTACTTATAATGACCAGATTTGGAAGCAGCTCAAGTCACCATTAGTAGATGAGTAGATAAAAAAGCTGTGGTACATGCCTTGGCTGGGTGGCTCAGTTGGTTGGAGTATCTTCCCATATATCAAAAGGTCATGGGTTCAATATCCAATCAGGGTACACATACCTAGGTTGAGTTCTCTCACATCCATGTTTCTCAGAAAAAAGTCAGTCCCAGAAAGATAAATACAAATTATTTTATTCATATACGTAATATAATAAAATAAATAGAAAGACTCATAGATACAGAGAACTGACTGACATGTCAGAGGGGAGGAATACCGGAGGGCTGGGTGAAATACGTGAAGGGATTAAGCAAAAGAGAAAACCTAGACAATAACACGGTGATTACCAGACAGAAAGGGGGATGGGGTCAAGAAAGAGAGGGTAAACAGAATAAATGGTGATGTAAGGAGACTAGACTTAGGATGCGAACACACAATGCATGCAATGTATTACACAGATGACGTATTATGGAACTGTATCCTTGAAACCTGTGTAATCTCATTTACCAATCTAAACCCAATAAATTCAATTAAACAGTGGTAAAGGACCTGTACACTGAAAACTACAAGACACTGTTGCCCTGGTTGGGTAGTACAGTTGGCTGAAGGATCAACTGGTACACAAAAAAAGTTGGTGTTCCCGATCAGGGCACATGCCTAGGTTGCAGGTTGGATACCTAGCCAGGGCACATACAGAAAGCAACCGATGTTTCCTCTCTCTCCCCTTTCCTCTCTAAAATCGGGAAAACATATCCTTGGGCGAGGATGTTAAAAAAAGACATTGTTGAAAGAAGTTGAAGACACAAAGACACGGGAAGATATTGTGTTCATGAATTGCAAACATTAGTATTGTTAATAAGGACATATTATCTACAGAAGGGGTGTCAAACTCATTTTCAGCGGAGGCCACATCAGCCTCAGTTGCCTTCAAAGGGCCAAAAGTAATTTCAGCTCCTTAACAGTTAAGGAGTAGTTACATTTATACAGTCCTAAAATTATTTTGGCCCTTTGAAGGCAACTGTGAAGCTGATGTGCCCCACCCCCCCCGTAAAAATGAGCTTGACACCCCTGATCTACAGCAATCTTCAGATTCAATATAATCACTATCAACACCCCAATGGTGCTTTTCACAGAAATAGAACAAAAAATCTTGGAATTTATATGGAATCACAAAATTCCCTGAATAATCAATATAATCCTAAGAAAAAAGAAAAAGCTGAGGAAACACATTCCCCAACTTCAAACTAAAACTATATGACAAAACTACAGCAATCAAAATGATACGGTATTGGAGCCCTGGGTGGCGTAGCTCAGTGGATTGAGCGCAGACTGCGAACCAAAATGTCACAGGTTTGATTCCCAGTCAGGGTACATGCCTGGGTTGCAGGCCATGACCCCCAGCAACCGCACATTGATGTTTGTCTCTATCTCCCTCCCTTCCCTCTCTAAAAATAAATAAATGAACAAAAAAGAAAGCCCATTTCTTTAAAAAAAAAAAAATGATATGGTATTGGAAGAAAAACTGGCACACAGATCAATGGAAGAGAATTGAGAGTCCAGAAATCAACCTACATATATGGACAACTAATTTTTGATTAAGAAACCAAGACTATAGCATGGAGAAAAGAAAGTCTCTTTAATAATTAGTATTGGGAACCTAGACAGTCACATGCAAAACAACAAAAATAGACTACAACCTCACACTATACACAAAAACTAACTCAAAGTAGAACAACTTGAATGTAAGACCTGAAACAATAAAATAAACGCAGGAAAATGTAGGCACTGAGCTTGTGGGTACTGGTTTAGGTGTTTTTGTGAACTTAAATCCAAAGGCAAGGAAAACAAAAGAAAAAATAAATTAACAACATAAAAGCTTTGGCACAGTAAGAGAAACCATCAACGACTAAGGCAACCTCTTATATAAATGGGAGAAGATATCTGCAAAGGTTATTTCCAAAACATAAAATGCATCCAAAATATATAAAGAACTCAACAATCAGAGAACTCACACAACTCAACAATCAAAGTAACAATCCAACTTTAAAAATGGGCAGAGTACCTCAATATGTTTTTTAAAAGCAGGGATTCAGGTGGCCAACACATGAAAACTGATGTCAAACATCACTACTTATTAGGGAAGTCAAAACTACAATGAGATATCACTTCACACCTCTTAAGACTGGTTATAAGAAATAGCAAGTATTAGAGAAAATGTAAAGAAGAGTGAACCCTCCTACACTGTTGATGGAATTATAAATATGCAAACAGTAGAGGTTTCTCTAGGACCTAAAAATAGAACTACCATGTGATGCAGCAATTGTTCCTCTGGGTATTTTACCTAAAAAATAGGAAAACACTCATTTGTAAACATTTATGTACCCCTAAGTTCACTGTAGCTTTATTTATAATACCGAAGACATGGAAACCACCTGTGTCCGTGGATGGGTGATTGGAAAAAGATGTGAGACACATACCCACATATATATGTAATGGAATACTTCTTAGCCATAGTAAAGATTAAATACTGCCATTTGTGACAACACAGATGGATCTTGAGTATTATGTTAAGTGAAATAAATTAGAAAAAAAGGACACAGGCCTTCAATCAATGTGGAATATAAAAACAAAAAGGCAAATGAACTAACAAAAGAAACAAAACCAAATTCATTGATATGGACAACAGAATAGTGTTCACCTGAGGGGAAGGGAAAGGGGGTAAAAAGGTCAAATATATGGTCACAGAAACTACACTTTGGGAGGTGAGCATGCAATACAGATATTGAATTATGATGTTGTACATCTGAAATTTATGTTATTTATTGTTAATCAATGTTACTTCAATAAATTTAATTTAAAAAATAAAAAACACCTTTCTAAAATGTGTCCTGTCCTGAGAGAAGGAAATCAAACACAGACCAATCCATTTTGATTTCAAATATATATTTTTTAAAAATAAACATTTATTTCAAGTATGAAAAGTAATGTTTCAGTATTATCCAAAATTCTGTTCAGTTTAACAAGTATAAAACAAGGCTTTTGACAAAGTTTACAATTAGGTATTAAAATACTTGGGAATATACTTTGACATTCACAGTGATAACTTCTTAAAACTAAGTTTTGAAATAAAAATATAATTGCAATCACAGCTAAAATAAACAAGTCCTTAACTGAAGACTAGTTCTCCCTCAAAATATAGTTAGCATTTCAAAATCAGATTTGTATAAGAATCTTTTAAAATAATGGTAAACTTGGCTCAATAATTTTGAAATACATTATGGTTTCCTGACAAATACCATCTACTTCTTTTGTCTGCTACCCACAAATAAGATTCTCAAGCAATTTTAAGTAATTTCAATGATATACATAACCTAAATGGTCACCAAACTCTGACCAAGAAATTTTATTTTAGCAATTCTGTGTACTTCCAGCAAAATATTCTGAACAGAAAATGACAAAAATTTCCTCATGGCATTTACAGAACCATCAAAAGAATTAAAGTCTCAAAATTACTTTAAAGGACTGCTACCAAGGCTTCTGCTCCTCTTCTCCAGGTACATCTTTTTGTAGGTTTGAAACATTGCTTTTGAATCCTTTACTTGGCTTTGTAGTGTCTCAAATCCATCTGCACTTAAGGTTCTCTTGGCGTTTCTTGAATTACCCAAATCATTATCATCTAAGGAAACAGAAATTTCATTTATTTACTTATTATTCTTCTCATGTTTGTGACCATTATAAGTTTATCAAAATAATTTAAAAAAACATTCCTGGGAATAAAAAATTAAGACAAGAAGTTAGGAAGTTTGACAAACTATGGCTTTTTTCAATCAAACGATGAATTACACATGGTACATTTTACCTGTCCTTTGGGGCTGTTTTATACTCTCGTTTCTGTCTTTACTGCCAAGGGCTGTCCTGTTCTAATTTTTTCCTTGCTCAATAAAAATTTCATTTATCATTTGAACACTACTATGTGGCCTTCTAAACAGCAATCTGAACTACCATATAAAGAGCATAAACACCAGCCAGTTCCAAATAGTCAATGGATCACTTTAAAATTATGACCTTGTTATATATTCCATGACATGCCTATACTTCTGTTTCATTAGACTTTTGGTGCTGCATTAGCCTCATTAATCCTTTTTCTGATGGGCCCAGCTTTTCATACTCTTGTGCATTTCTAGATATGCCTCTTTATTTCACTGACTCCCCAATTCAGAATTTCTACACCTTTCATTCCTGCTCTAGCCATCACTTTCTGGATGCTAGTTTTGTTTTACCTCCTTCTGCCTGGGTGAGTCAAGTATCCTATCCTGTCCTCTTTGTATCTGTTTCAAATTCTACATCCTTGTGTTGGCTGGTGTGGCTCAGTGGATTGAGAGCCAGCCTGCAAACCAAAGGGCCACTGGTCTGATTACCAGTCAGGGCACAAGCCTGGGTTGTGGGCCAGGTCCCCACTGGGGGGCACCCAAGGGGCAACCACACACTTGAGGTTTCTCTCCCTCTCTTTCCCTCAGTTCTATAAGTTGCTTCAGCCATACTCCAAACTTTGCTACCAAATGGAGATGTATACTGATTTAAAGTGTTTCTTTGTATTACTGTAATAGCTATTGTAGAGTCTTGAGGTTTGTCTCACTTTGATTCACATTCTCTTCATCTTGATATTTCATCCTCCACTCTTTTCCCTGAGTCTCTTCCGACTTTGACAGAGCTCCAGAAGTTGTATGACCGAGCCTCCCCTCACCTAACTCATTGTGATGAGACTGTTAAAAGGAAATAGATTACTGCTTCCCTCTCCATAGCATGACAGAAAAATAGGGAAGAACCTGTCTTGAGTTGCAGATCTCATTGCGCGGTTCCTTGGTTTGTGCTTTTCCCCCCTATGATTCTCATACTGATGTCTCACCTTCACTACTGGCTTCTTATCACATTGCATACCGCATAGAAATCTCTAAGACATACGCCAGGGACCACATGTTTTTGGGCAAGCTGCACGTTGTTTAAATCATAACTATAGATCATAATGCACTTTAGGTGGGGTTTTTCAATAATTATATCTAGATTCGCTCCTTTTTCCATGGGTGGCACAAACTCTGCAGGCTCTCATAGGAAATTTCTTCTTTCCACTCACTCGAATACACGTAGGTTCATGCTGCTTCATATCACCTGACAACCTTTTGAGTGGATCTTTACGAGGTGTTCTCCTTGCACCCCCAGGGGAAGTGCTGGACAGATTGTCTCTAGTTCCAGAGAGCCTTCATTATTGTCATCCGTTATCCAGTCTCTCACCACCAATAGCAGAAAAACTGTTCTTCATCTCCTCTTGGCCCTTGTTGATCGTTTCTATTTCCTTTTTCATGTTGATAGCATTTGCAGTGAGCTCATTGAGCTTCCTGACAATCATTGCATTGAACTCAGCATCTGACAGTTGAGTTGCCTCTATTTCATTTAGCATTCTTTCTGAGGCTTCCTCCTTTCCTTTCATTTGGGAATTGTTTCTTTGTCTTCCCACTGTTTGTTAGACTCTTCTGATAGCAGAAACTGTTTATACTTCATTTTTGCTTGTGGACTGAGGTGTGCGAAACACGAGAACTCATGAGCGGTCCTTAACAAGATGGCGCGCGAAACATGAGAAAACTCGCGAGCAGTACACAATGTGTTATCCTGTTAGTGACTGTTTTTATGCCTGTCGTCTACCCCATGCTTATCTCTGAATCTCTTCGGTCAACCTCTATAAGCATCCTTCTAAGCATTTTCACATTCAGGTCTAAGTATGCCACAAGCATGTCTTTGGGGTAACATTTATGTCTTTCCTGTTTTTATGGACCTTTCTTGCTTCCATTTGCATGCCCATTTCCATCTCGTTTTTAATTTCCTGCCGGAGTCCTGGACTTAGAACTATAGATATTTTCTGGATCTATTTCTTGTTCCCAGAGCCCTGGTTCTAAGAAATTGTGTAATAACAATGGGTATTGGGGCTTTTGTAGGGAGTAATCCTAGGAGTCTCCTCCATTCCTATTCTTGGAACTCCCTAACCCACTTAGCAGGATACTCTGGTGGGGGGGTCACTTTCCAATGAGCTGTCATTTTCTTGCTTCTGAAGAACTGTACTTTTTCTGTGGAATTGCCATCTGTCCTGGTCCCATGACAAATCATAGACCTCAAGCACAGGAGGTAATACAATGATTAAGCAGAGGAGTGCCTGGTGCTTTCCCCCGCTGTGTCTACTGTGCAGATGCATGGCTCCCTCTGTGACTGTGTCAGACAGCAGGGCTGGGCTGGCTCCTGGCAATTTCCTGTGTTCCAACTTTAGAAGTTTTTGTTTTTACTCTCAGATCTAATTTTTCTGGTTGTTTTCCTATTTGACTAAGAGTGCATTTCTCCTCCTTTGATTCAACTTGTTTTTTCCTACATGCATCTTCAATCTTTTATGATTTACTTCTTCATGTATTTGTGCTTTCAGCTGTCTTCTCAATTTGCTTTTTAAAAAAAATGTGCTTCTCCTGGCTATTCATGGTCAATTGTTTTTCTCCACTTTCAAATGACTTTCAACTCTTATCTTGATATATTCAACTAACCAAAACTAAGATAAAAACTCCCAATCCCTAGCTTCTAATTCTCAATGCAAAACACTAAATAAACTCTATTCATTCCACTAACTAAATTGAAAAGCTCTGGTTTTTATGGTTGGCCCTCAGCCCAAATCCCTCTCCAACAAAAAAACCCATTTACTGGAAGTATCAGTATCTCATTAAAATAACTGAATTCCACACTTAATTCAAGAGAGGGAACCCAGTTCAAGCCCCTGACATTCAGTATCTAAGCCATAACTTCAAATGATGTAACCTGGCATTGATAAAATGGGAATGAACCTGCCTACTTGACTTAGAAAATTAAAACAACTACCAGATTGACTACCTTGCAACTCACTAATCTCAGCAGCTTGGTAAACAGAGTACATATGGCCTGCAAACTAAAACCAGTCTCTAGTCAGTTTTGGAAAATCAAATTTAATTGCATTATAGCCCATTCTCATTCATTATTCTATGACCACTTTCTCACTACAATGTGAGAATGAAGTTATTTAGGAGAGAGACTTTATAATCTGTGAAAACTATTATCTACTATGTAGTCCTACACAGGAAAAGTATGCCTCCCCTCATCTAACTAATTGTGACATTTATTTCCTTATTAAAAGGCAATAGATCACTGCTTCCCTCCCCATAGCACAACAAAGAAAATAGGAGAATGTCTTTCTGCCTTCAAACACTGATTCTTTTTTTTCTTTTTCTTTTTACAAGACAGATAGAGTTTACTCAAGGTCCAGTGCAGAATGGCAAAACTCACTTCTACAACATGAACAGAAAGCCTGTGGAGAAGGCAAAGTTGTTATAAAATCACTTTAATTCACTTCTCCACATATTATAAGCCATCAGGTGGGCAGTGCGCTGTGTCATACTCGTAACAATACTAAGCCTGTAATTGCTTCAGACAATACTACACCATTACAGGCTTAGTATTGTTATGAGTTATCAAAATTGTATCTGTGTCACTATAAAAAAAACTGTGTGTGGTACCCCTCATATTTTACAACAGATATAAAAAAAAACTATAAATATTGAGCCCTGGCTGGTGTGGCTCAGTGGATTGAGCACCAGCCTGTAAACCAAAAGGTTGCTGGCTTGATGTCCAGGGTACATGCTTGATATGCAGGCCAGGTCCCTGGTTGGGACCATATGAGAGGTAGCCAACTGGTGTTTCTCTCCCTCTCTTTCACCCACCATTTCCCTACCCAGACATGGAAGCTCAGGGGTCCAGGCCCTAATGAGAGGTGTCAGGTCTGCCAATACAAGGTCTATGCACAGAGAAGCTCCTAGGACCCGTAAGTTTAGGACTACACAAGGTTAAGTAGACAGTTAAGGCTTGATGGTTGTTATTCCACCTTAATAGATCTTAGCTTTAGAGGCAGAACAAAAAAAAAAAAAGAGAGAAAAACTTTGGTTCAAAATTTGTAGAAAAAAATAATTCCTGAAAGTTTAAGAGCACTTGTTTTCTCACACAGAGGACAGGTTAGAAATAAAAAGTACAGTATACAAGGTCATATATGGAGGAAATTTCAATTACACTCATGCCATTTTTACTTATCTTGTTATATAAAAAGTTAAAATTTTCTTTTGCACATAAATGAAGACTAGAATATTTGGTTATGTGGAAATATTGTTAGGCTCAGATGTCTGCAACTCCATCAAAGTATAATACAAAGATTTATGATAAAACAAAAGCTCTAAGCTGAAGAAATACCAGGTACACACCCTTGGGGGCCTGGGCCAAGGAGAGGCACCTCAAGGCAGGGGTGCAGACAGTAACACACTTGATTAAATGGAGGGCTGGGATGGCAGCATAAGCTGCAGCTGGCAGCCTCCGGACATGACACATGATCCCTGAGGGAGGCTGTCCGCTTAGTCCTCCAATCCCTATACATTTGTTACCACAGAAGGCCCTGCCAGAGCAGTCAGCTTTAAGGTACAATAAAGTCTAGTGGAGGTTTTGGGAACACCCATCCCACATCATGCAGAAGGCACAGGCAAGGGGCCAAGGAAGAGCAGGGTGAATTCGATTTAATTTTTTTTTAGAAACAGTTAAACTGATTTATGTTTTAAAAATAAAATCTATGGTCTTTTAAAGTTATTTCAGCTGCTTTTAAAGTGGCTATTTTCTGAAGTAATGGAAGTTATCACTGGGACTGTCCATCACGCAGGTTGGTGGTGGAGCCTAGATGGTAGACTTGGAGGACACCCACAGCTGGTGGTTCTTGCTCAGGTTGTGGATGTGCAGGAAGATTAGCGGCTGGATGGCCTTCTCCACTGAACCCATCTGGATCAGCGATATCTTGCAGTCCTTCTTTATTTAGGAACTTGAATCCTTTGGCAATTTTAGCATTGCTGGATAAGAGGATCTTGAAGTTGTCCTTGGATAGAGGACAGAATGTTGGAGAGGTTGAGGGCAGGAATATGTTCTAGAAGTTATTGGCGACTGGCTTCTTGAAATGGTACAGGGGTGGGCTTCCATAGTCCTTGATGAGGCCCTGGTACTCCTGGCCCTCATGGGGCAGCTGCATGTTCTGGAGCTTGGACAGTATGATGTGTACCAGCTTCCCATGCAGTTTCTGCCTGTCGAGGTGGCTCATGGCTAGCTTGGCCTTGCTCTCATCTGCCATCTGTGCCAGGGAGTTCTTATTACTGAAGAAAATCTTCACCCACTGCACATTGATCGCCATACATGCTGAAATGAATTAAGAGGCTTTGGGGTATGGCTTTTTCAGGGTTGAGGTTTCGACCAACAGGACAAAATTTCCAGCTCCTGCCAGGCCTAGAAAGGTGATCCTGCCTGCTGTTGCTGCTGTAGGTGCCAATGCCCGTTCCCACGCCACTGACTGGTATGATGACCATAGGGGCCAGGGAGCTTTGCACTTTGGGAACAGAGGCCTATACCTTGAGGAATGGCAAAGGTAGGATGGATACCAGCTTCTACATACAGAAGATCAGACATTATACCAAGTATACCAATGGGAATGGTCATGAAATAGTCTAATGAGGGATGGCTGGAAGGCAGGTCAGGAGGAGTGGAGTCTTGTGTCTTGTCATTGTTGTATTTGACGCAAAGTTTGGTGAGCTTAGAAAAGTGGATGCAGAGTATACAAACATAGATGTTCTGCCCATCCAGCAGAGCTTGGCCTGCTCAGCGCTCACAGTTTTTGGCATACTGCAGCAATGCCTGGTACTGATTGTTCTTGGCAAAAAGTGAGGGTTTTCAGAACTGTGCCATACTTGGAAAAGATTTGGTAAAGCATGTCCAGGTTGACTGAGTAGAAGAGGTTCTCTACAATGATCCTGATCACTGGGCTCTGGCCAGCCATTGCCATTCCAACATCCACAGGAGCAGCCGAGGCAGCCAGCCAAAAGTTCCCCAACTCAACAGAGTTTGAGGCCTACACAGCACCTGCACCTGTGCCTGGTAGGATGAGTTGTCCCTCTTGAGTTGGTGGTTGGGGAACTTGATGTAGATGGGCTGGTAAAAAAGCATGGGCATCATCAAAGTGTAGTAGTACATGATGGTATTGGCTGCCTCCTTTGTGTTCATCTCAATGAAGGCCTGATCTCTCTCCTTTCAGCACCAGGGGGTTGGTGACCTTCCCAAAGGACAGTGCAAGGGAAATGACCTCACCCTCAGTGACATCACTGGGGAGCTTCCAGATATGGATCACTCTGGAGGGCATGCCTACACTTCTGTTGTCTCCTTTGAACTTCTTGCTGTCATTTCCATTTGCTGAGGAGGCCGAGTTGGATCTGTTAGTAACATAGCCAGAGAAAGGCTTTCCGGATACCGATTTTGTACCAACTACAGTGTCTGTGTGTGCAGTGTCTATCACACACAAAAGGGATGGAATGAAGGTGTTCAACTTCACAATAGTTTCATAAATATAATCCAGCTTATAAACAGATTAACAGAGAAGTAAAGATAAAAATAAAATTGATGATGATTTTACCTATTTCTTGGTTGGCTTTTGGAATCCTTTTCTCCTCAGGTGCACCTTTTATCCAGTCTTCTTTTGTGCTTTTTATGCCTGTAACTATTTAAATATTCATTTTCAGATCTTAGATATTGCTGTTCACCACTTTTAGTACAACTTAGGAAAATCAGATAGCCTTAAAATAGATTTTAGAAGATATTAACATATTCACATAATATTAAAAGGGCTCAGAAAAATGTTTTCTCCTGTTTGAAATGCCTGTATCTCACATTTGAAAAACGAGTTGCTTTAAAAATTCACCTTCATTATGTAATTATTTTTCTCCCACATAGGCTGAACACCAACACATTTCAAGGTATTTAAAGGCACATGACAGAAAATGTTGTTCACATTGCCCCAATGCACTTCCCGTGTTCCCATTACACCAATGCCTCAAATTCTAAGGTCCTAGTTAAAAGCAGCAAGTGAATAATCACATATCCCTTCATCTTCCAGGAAAATGTACTTTATTTACACTGTAATTTTATGCACCCTAAGAAATACTGTTCAAAAAAGCACAAGAAAAATACCCCAACAGATTTTCATTCAAATCCTTTAGCTTTTCCATCTGGGTCTCTAAGCACAATGTTTATATGTAATATCCACAACCCCTAAATGTTTCCTTATTACTACAAATAACTAGTCAACTATTTTCTCCTTTCTCCTATACTAACGTTGAGAATTCTATCAATGAGCTAACCAAGAGTCATGTCTGCCACTCTGGCTTTGGTGACTTAACACTGGACAATACAGTTTCCATGGTCCTGGCCTTACATGTGCAGACTGGACATTACCACTTTAACTTTAGGGTTAACAGTCAACAATTTCTTCAAAGATGATAAAAGGCTGAAAACTTATACATAGTATAAAAAGATCACTAATAATCATTACATATCTGAAATTCACAGGCCTATGAAACTGTAACTCCAAAGGGATATCAACAAAAGACTCTTAAATAACATATTTCTAACATAATGAAATGTTCTTCCACAATATAGGATTCTTGGTACAAAAGGAAATCTTTGTATTTGGCAGGCCTTACAATCATTCATAGAAATTTTGTACAATTTACGATAAGGGGAAGATAAACTCAAAACAACTTACCCTGAACTGTTGATTCACTGAGAACAACAAATAGCAAAAATGTATTCATTCTTTCCTAACTACCCAGAATGCATTAGAGGTGCTAACCTAGTGCTTTACAATTTTATAGACACCATCAAAAAAAAAAATCATACCAGACCTTGCATGGAGGCTTGCTCCTTCCTAGGATAAGGCTCCAGATCCTTCTGTTCTTCAGTGGAAGTTGTACTCTTATTAATCAGCCCATCTGGACATAATTTAAACTCCAGCAAGCTTTGTTTTTCAGTGGTATCTTTCTTAGGTAAAGGGCTCCTAGGTTTATTTTCTAGTCTCTTCTCTTTATCTTTATTCAACTTCTTGGGTAAACTATCTAATTTTGTGAGACAAATGCTCTCGCGTTCAGTGCATTTAAATGCAACTCGGTTCAGATATTGTTTCCTTTGCTCCTTTGCTTGAGCTGACATCTGGCTGAGTTCAACTCCATTATTAACATTGTTTGAATTTGTGTCTAATTTGGTTTTATCAATCCAAATTTTATCAGGTTGCTTTCCAACAACTGTTTCTTTAACATTCTCCAAAAGGTTTGTTTTAGACCCCTCAGGATGGTGGGTTTTGATGCTTTTGTCATGGCTTATAAAAATATTTGATTCTTTAGAGGTCTGTACACTGCTACTTTGTCTTTCATTTGATTTCCCACAACTTCCAACTTGCATAGAAACTTTACTGGCCCTCATGTATTGAGAATCACATGGTATATTTTTCCCACAGGTTTTCTTTGATGTTTTTATACCCATTGTTTCCTTATGCTTCTGCCTTTGTAAACACTCCTGTGATAAAATTCTGTTACTTTTAGACAAACTATACTTATAGCTTGAGGACTTAACATTTAATATTATCTTTTCTTTGACTCTTTCATCTCGGTTTGACAGAAAATTACTTATTTTAAATATACTACCTCCATTTTTATTCTGTTCTTGTTTATTATACTTCATCCTTTTAATATCTGAATCCAGAATGCTCCCTTCACCTAACTTCCTTTTTGCTGAAACTTTGAGTTCAGAGTCACCTGTTTTCAATTTTCTCTTTTCTGGCAATATTGGCCATACCAGAGAACCATTCTTCTTATGCACATCTTTATTTTTATTTGTCGAGAAACCTATCTTTGCTTTTAGTGGATATGAGTTTTGTGCTGTGAGCTTCCTCTGCAAACTCTCTTGAGAAAATTTTACTTTATTACTAGAGTGAAAAGTTACCTCATGAAATTTCAGGTTTTTTTTCCTTTTGTGACATTGCAAGGAATCCAGTTTTTTACCACTTTTACAGAAAGGTTGACTGGGTAATTCTTGTTGTGTCCTTGGTGAGCTGCTTTTTGTTTTGAAGGCCTCTTTTATATCACTGCCTTGTTCTATTTCAGGAAACTGATTTTTCCCATCTGGAAAAGTTGGAGGAATACTTGGAGGACTTTTAAATTCTATAGGAACGTCTCTATCAGAAGTAAGTTCTTTTTGCTTACAACTGTTGGTCACCAAAGAACACTGATCTTTCCCTTCTTCCACCTTTGAAGTTGAGTTCTTCATGGAATTACACTGGCACTGGGGTACTCCTTCATATTCCATAGCGAGCCACCCCAATGCACAACAACGGACATCATCTTTCTCTGAATCCATTACAGAATTACAACTTTCTCCACCTGTAGGTATTGGTGCAGAACACTGGCTGCCTTCTTTTGTGACCAGATCTTCTTTTTGAGATTCTGTCAATGGGTCTCCCTCATAGGGTTGATCATGCTGTTCAGGAAATAATTCTTTCATTTGCTCTGAGTTTAATACTGTAATTTTAATTTGGTCTGCTGAGTCTTTGGAGTCACAGCTGGTTTTATCACAAGACTGATCTTTTGAGATTTGGTCTGTTATCTGTTGTGCCACATGACCTTCACTTGTAATCATTGCTTCAATTCCATAGGGAAATTCTTTCAGAAGTTCTGATAGCTGATCATATGGATATAACTTGGATGTCTTATCATTGAGAACCTCATTTCCTGCAAGACCCTGAGCAGTGTAATTACAGGACACGATTTCCTGAGTGTTACTCTCCTGCTGAATAGCAGCTGATGGACACATATCTATAGAGGTGGTTTCTTTTTTAGTGACATGCTCCAAATCGAATTCCTCTGTTTCACTATTTGTTTCAGCATTCTTCAAAAGTGATGATTCTGGAGGCTGCAGTGACTCTGACTGATCAAGTATTTTATGTGAAACATCCATGCACTGTACAAAATTATCTTTTTGAAAATGGAAGTCCTTTTCAGTTATGTTTTCTAATGGTTCTTTTTGTTGTATACTACTGATCACTTGGAGATTGAACAGAGATTTCTGTGGCTCAACCTTTTTCACAGGTGAGTTGAATATCTTTGCTATTTGGGAATTATAAGATGTATCGCCTTCTACAAGAGAACATATATTGTCAATCTGTAATAAATCATTACTCACATCACTGTTCCTTGATTTAGACAAGGCTTGCAGATCACTCACAGGATAGTGAGTATCTGGTTCTGATATGATATGTTTTCCTTGACTGATATTAGGTGTACCTTCTGAATTACCATCAGCTGACTTACTTTGCTTTTCCTTCTGAATTAGTGGACAGTTTTTAGTGTTTGTTGATGTACCTACAACTGGTTCATTCACTTTCAAAGTAGACGTAACTCTTGTATTTTCTGCCAATTGATTCTGTAAGCTACAAACACTGCCTTCTTTAATAACTGGGTACACTGTTTCAGATAAAACTTCAGAGGTTATTCCTTTGACAGGCAATGTTTTGACATCTGAAAGAATTAAAGGAGACACTACAGCAATCTGAAGTTCTGTTCCCTTTGTAATAGTTGCACCTGAAGACTCATAATTCTGCACTACCATTGGCAGAGCTGTTACTTGTGAGCAGTTTACTATCTTATTCTGAGAATTTCCCACAACTGAAAATGGATTCTTATCAGAGATTTCTATAGGCTTTGAATTTCCAACTGGTGTTCTGCTTGTTGCTGACTCATGTCCTTGTTTATTTTCTGTAGGTTCTAAAGGTTGCTTTTTCCACAGAGAAAGACAGGTTGCTAGCAATTCCATAGAACAGTGACTGTCACTTTTCGAAGGTATTCCACTTATTGAGGATTTATGCTCAAAGCAAAAAGAACTGTCTGAAATCTTGGCATTTACATTGCAAGTACTTGGAGCTTCCACGGTTTTCAAGTTCAGGTGGTTACCAGTGATTTGGGTATTGGAATTCACTTCAAAACTGTATAGTTTTGAATCCTGAATAGTTTCACAACCATCTTTTAATAACTTTTTCTCAATTTTATCCTCATGTGCAAGCAGATTGAGAAGTAGCCTATTTTTATTGATATATTTTGAAGCATATTCCTCAAAGGTCATAGACTGAGGAACAGAAGTTGTTTCAGAATTTGTTTGTACATTTTCTTCAACATTGACTAAATTTCCTGATGAGAACTGGGTATTACTTAATGTCTCAACAGTTGATGTCTTTAAAGAAGTCGTAACTTTCAAATCATGTAACTGGTCTGGGACCTTTTCCGAACTCACAGAATTCATTAAAATGGAATTGACCTGGTTAAAATTTCTGCAATTGGTGTCCAAGGTACTGCGTGTTCTATTTGTTTCTTTTGCAGTTTCCGCTATTGTTGGTTGTTTATCCTCTGCAGTCATTGGAGTGAATTGAGTTACCTGTTGTCCAGACTGGATTTTAGCAGTTTGTTTCACAGAAAGTTCAGAATTCTGAGCTGATTCACTACAAGAGTTATTAGTTGCTTTAATACAACCTGCTGCCATCAAAACATTTTTATCAATTTTAACTTTCCTTGCCAGTTCAGAAAATTTCTTTTTCATTTCTACTAATGTTTTAATATCCCTCACTAACCTTTCTTTAGTGGCACTTGTGTCCAGTACCTGATTTGAAGATAGATTGCAAGAATCTACTCTTTCTCCTTGATTATTTTGAGCAAGCATCTGAACGCCATCCACAGAAAATCTAATGGGGTCATTAAAAGACTGATTGACATTAGTATTTACTTTCAATTTACAGAAATTTCCAATCATGCTGATGTTTTCATTGATGTTTTGCTGTTGAAAGCCTCTGCAAAAAGTTTTCCTTATTTCAGGTAAGTGTGCTTCTTGACTCTGAGGAACATCTATAGAAGAGTGTTTAATAACATGCTGAGTATTTTGCAAAGGCTGAGTTGTATATCTATAGTCATAAGGAGGAGGTGGAGGTCTTTTGTCAATCTGAGTAACTGCATATTGATAGGACTGTACAGTTGCAGGCTGCTTTGAGTATAAATTCAGTGCAGAATTGGGAGGAAGACTATTCCTTATTTGTAATGATGCAGATGGCATAGGATTTTGTTTCTGAAGAGTAGGGTTTTGCAAAAAGCTTCGTGATGGATAACTGTACTGCCTTGGAAGTGGTCTGTAATCTGGATAAGGTAGTCCACTGGCTGTATACTGTTGTGCCCAGTTACCCTGTCGCTCTGATAAAGATGAGTTAAGTCTCTGGTTTCCTTGATAAGTTACAGGAACTCTTACAGAATTAGAAGGGATCATCTGTACTTGCATAGAATAGGTGTCTGATGTTACAAATTGATTCTGTAGTGCATTTACATTGGGTATATTGGTTCTAAACCCAGTTTGTTGTGACACAGTTGCTCCTGTATGAGGAAACATAGAATTCCTCATTGGTGAGTCTATCCATGTATTTTGTGCAACTCCTGAAGACATTTGCAAACTGTGATTTAGCTGTGTAGGTCCTTTCACATTTGCATATGTTATTCTTTCTACTGAACTCTGTGATGCCACAATTGTCCCACTATGCATATCGGATACTGAGATTTGTTGAGGAGTTTTATAATTTCTGATGTTGTACAGTGGCTGTGAAACTGGGTTTGAATTACTAAGAAACATGCATGCTGGTTGGTTATTTCCAGGAGAGTTTAAAGAACCTTGAGATGATGTGTTCATTAAAGTCGTCTCTAAAAAAGATGAATGGTTTTTGGGATACAATGGTGGTACCGTGACACTCTCTGGTTTTGCATTCCAATTCATTGTTGATTTGATGTAGTAGAAGTGTATTAAAAGTCGGGTTTTTTTGAATGAGAGGATATCTGTAGGAAATAAAGACCTTTTATTATAAATCGGTTTTGCCTGGACAGAATTTCTTAAAAAATTAGCTTACCTTAACACCAATGTTGACCGTATCTATCATAATTTCTAACATCTCAGACTAGGCAAATCCTCATCTTTAATTTGGGAAAGTGGAATAGTAAAGGAGGACACAACAATGCACAAGAGAAATATCAATAGTATTTCTAGGATGTTTAACAGGAATTCCTTCTATACAATACAGTTAGATTTTCTTGGTTATGCTTAAGTGATTACTTTCTGCATTTACTGTAAGTAGCTCTTTATTCTAAGTAACCCATGTTCACTATTAAAAAGATTTAAAATACCACCATCTATCTCTTGTGTCCATATTCCCTAAGGGTATGTCAACTATTGACACCTTCTTTCAGTCAATTTATATACATAAAAAACACTAACAGGTAAATAAAACATCATCTGTTAAACAAATGTAATCCAACCAAATATACTGACTACACTTTGCCTGATTTTCATCACTATACCTACGATATCTCATCATTTCACTACACATATATCTACCTCACTGACTGCAAAACATTCTACTTTATGGGTATATCACCATTTAACTAGTCAGATATTGATCAAATACAGGCATACCTGGTACATTTACTATGCTTTGCTTTAGTACTTTCCAAATTGAAGGCAAGAGACTCCACCAGCAAAAAAAGGTTGTAACTCGCCTCACTGATTTAATAACATACTCACTTTATTATAGTGGTCTAGAACTGAACCCACAGTATCTCTGAGGTATGCCTGTATTTGTTTTTCTTAGTTTTTGTACTTATAAACTATCACATCAAGCATTCTTGTTATTTATGCTTTTATATTTCTGCTAAATGTTTTGGAATTTCTTGGAACTAAAATCAATGTGTCAAAGAGCACTGAAGTTATTTTTATAAACACTAAAAGAAGTGCCTTACAAAAAGGTTGAAATAAGTTACACTCTCACCAAGTATAACAACTGTCAAATCCATAACCACAGTAAACGATATGGGAAACACATGTTAAAAGAACATTAAACAAACCTCAGTTAGGCCCTAGCATGTAGCTTAGTAGAGGTTAGGGTATCGTCCACATATGCCAAGATGGGGGTTTGGTCCCAGGTCAGGGCGCATATAAGAATCAATCACTGAATGCATGGATAGGTAGAACAAAAAAATCGGTATTTTCTCTCTCCTTCAAATTAATAAAAAAGCCCTGGCCATGTGGATCAGTTGGTTGGAACATTGTTCCATACACCAAAAAGTCATGGGTTTGATTCCCAGTAGGGGGGCGTACAGGAGGCAAATGATCAATGTTTCTGTCTCTACCTCCTCCCTCTCAAATCAATAATAAAAACATATCCTCAGTTGAAAATTAAAATTAATCTTTAAAAACATTTAAACAAACATAACTTAAACATATTAGTAGTACATAAAGAACTTCAGAATATGCATATTTTCCAAATGCACATGAATTTTTACCAATACTGACCATATGGCTGGGCCAGAAGCAAATATCAAATTTCAAAGGGTTAAAATTATTCAAATTAATTCAGAGAAATTAACCTAGAAATTACAGGAAAAAGGTAACTAGAAAATTGCAAAATAATTGAGAAATAAGGAATGTGCATTCTACTTGAGTGCAGAGATCTCTGGTGTCTCTTCCTCTACTTAAAGCATCACCATTTCTATTGTATTAAGGACCCACAACCCCTATGTTCACATATGACCTGAAGACAATTTATAGGATTAAACAGACATTGAAAAAACAAATAAACTGGGAAATAATCTCCACATCACAAGAAGTAAGAATTTTAGGTAAACCATATTAATAAAATACACTGACAAAAAATAATGACAAAAACAGATTCAACAAGCCAAGTTGATTCTTTAAAAATAGAAAAATCATTAAGCCTCTGCTCTGACAACACAGTATTAAGAACGGAGGCTGGCACTAAGTGCTACAGATACTAAAATTATAAGTATTTATTTTAAGTAATTTTCTCCAATACATTTAAACTTTAGGTGGAAAAAAACAAGAACAAATTTTAAAAAGATAAAAAATAAAACTTAGGTGGAAATTCCTTGAAAAACATATCTAACCAGGACTGACATAATACTTATCTCTTCAAAGAAATTCAGCCCTGGCAGATGTGGCTTAGTGATTTGAGAAGGTTCAATTCCCAGTCAGGGCACATGAGAGAGGCAACCACACACTGATGTTTTCTCTCCCTCTCTCTCCCCTCCCTCCCCCTCTCTAAAAATAAATAAAATCTTAAAAAAAAAAAGAAAGAAAGAAAGAAATTCAGTATCTTTTCTCAAAGAATATGCCAGGCCCATAAGGCTTCAATGCAAAAATAATCTAACCTCTTTTAAAAACAGAAGAGGAGATAATTCACAGCTCATTTACGTGAGTCTCTAATTCAACAGGACTGGGATCCTTACAAGAGAAACACCAGGTGTATGGACACAAGGGAAGATGATAGGAGGCCACACGGAGAAGGTGGCTATCTGCAAGCCAAGGAGAGGCCTCACAATAAACCAACCGCCTGATCTTAACTTTAAAACTCTAGAACTGCTACGTATAAATGTGTTGTTTAAGCCACCCAGACTATGGATTAGTCTGTGAGGGCAGCCCTTATAGACAAATACAGAGCATATGGGTAAAAAGAGAAATGAACCTTATGAGTAATTTGCGTTTCCCACATTCCCTCTCTTTTGTGGACAGAGAAGACCCTGAAGCCTGGAAAAGCACCCTTGAACAATCTAAATTAGAGGGAGGCAGTTAAGTTTTCTGACATTTTTTCTGACTGAAGAGTTTCTACTTTTGGACATAATATATTTTAGAGCTTTTGTGATTAATGGCAATTACCAGAGACAGATTTCCAGTCTATTATTTTAATTCCTTTTGGAAAAATAAACTATTTTGCCCCAAATTTCCACCTTGCCTACCCCCTCATCACTGCTCACCTGTGACAACAGTGACACTCACCCGACAAACTCCCAGCTGTGACTGAACTTATGAAATCTCCTCTGCACAGGAGAAGCTTTCTGCTTCAAGTTTTCTGGAGAAAAAAAAAAATCATTTAAGCCAACAGATGGATCCCCCACCACCAAAACTATAAAACATATATCCTTGCAATCTGCATTACCTTCCTCCTATCAAACCTTTACATTTAAAGTACTATTTCCCTTTCCTTTATTCTCAGTATAAACCCATCTCTGTTAAGACACTCAGACATGTGGGTGTGCACATATACACACAGACTCTAGTGTTTCCAGTATTCAAAAAACCCAACAAATAACCTCACTGGGCCCCACATCCCTCAATTCTCCAACCCACACCAGTGAGTCTTTAAGCATGGTTAAAAACCACAAATACAATAAATCAGATTTTAAATGCTTAACACAGGTAGAAATAAAAATAACCTTTGAAGTAATTTGCATTTCCATAAAATAATGAAAAATCACTAAAGAAATTAAAATGCTAACCAAATTAGAAAATATTCACTTCAGCTTTGGCCAGTGTGGCTCAATTAGCTGCAGCAGCATCCTGTGGACCGAAAGGTATTGGTGCGATTCCTGGCCAGGGTACCTGTCTAGGTTGTGAGTTCATTCTCCAGCCAGGGGCACATGTGAACAGCAACCAACTGATGCTTCTGTCTCACATTGCTGGTTCTCTCCGTTTCTTCCCCCACCTTCCCCTTTCTAAAAATCAATAAATAAGCATGTCCTTGGGTGAGGATTAAAAAAAAATTCACTTAATGCAAAAGAAAACAGCCCTGACTGGTGTAGTTCAATGGGTTGAGTGTTATTCCACAAAAGTCACCACATGATTCCAGGTCAAATCACATGCCTGGATTGTGGGCCAGCCCCCACCTCCCGCCTCTGTTGGAGGCATGCAAAAGGCAGCCTTCCGATGTTTCTATCGCCCTCTTTCTCCCTCCCTTCCCCTCTTTCTAAAAATGAATATATAGAAATTTTTTTAAATGCAAAAGAAAACAGTAAGGAAGGGGACTTCCAGTCAAGATATCAGCAAAGGTAAGTGTAGTGTTCACCTCCTCTTACAACCACATCTAAATTACAGAAAAACCATCATTCAGAACAGGTTGAAATACAACTGAACAAAGTCCTACAACTAGGGAATTAAAGACGAAGCCACATCAAGACTGACAGAAGCAGATGCATGCAAAAGGGCTGGTCACAACTCATGTGTGGCAAATAAAAATTGGGAGGGATATCTCAGCTATGCAAATCCCCACTTCGGGAGTGAGGGTCCCAGCCCTACACCAGGCCTCCCAGCCTAGGATTCAAGTGCCAAGAAGGGAAGTTTCTGTAGCTTCTGGCTGTAAAAGCCAGCTGAGATTGAGGCTGGTGGAAAGATAGGATTCTGGAATCCCAGGGAGTTCATCTAAAAGGACCCATGTATGGATTTACTCAACATCACTCCCTCTGAGCTCTAGCACAGAGACAGCAACTGAAAAGGCACCAGAGACATACAGGGAGGAACTGAAATGTCTGGCATCAGGGTAAGAGCTGGGGGCCAGCTTTCTCCCAGACAAAAGTGCTGACAGAGGCCATTGTTCCTTTTGTGAGCCCTACCCGCACAGAGTCAGCAGCACCATATCTGAGTCTCCATCAACCTGGCTCACACTCCATGTCCAGCCCTGGTGATTCCCTGAGGCCCCACTCCACCCAAGTTGTTTCCAGCTGCTCTTCCAGAGGAAGGGCCTGTCTTGGCTCACACTTCAGACTCTCCTAAAATCTCTCAAACGAAGAAGCATCTGGCCTCAGAGTACCCATACTTCTCCCTAAGTGGCCCCAGGCATGGCACCAGCGGCAGCTGGCCTTGGTTCACAGTGTGGCCTCTTCTGGGCACCATCAAGCCCAGCACCAGTAGCAGCCATCTCAGATTGCTTTGTAGGTCATGCCAGGGGGCCAGAGAAGAACACAGGCAGCTGTGACTGACCTTAGCCTGTACCTCCTGGGAGATCCCTGAGCCAGCACATCTAGTGGCCAGCTTCAACCACATCCAAGTACCACCACCAAACCACCTCCATGAGCAACACATTCAACTGATAAACTCATCAGCATCAGAGCCTCGATAACGTAAGTCCTGCACTGTGGGGTGGACCCCTGCACAGTGGTTAGTAAATGAAGCCAGTTCTTGCAGCTCATCAGCTGGGGGTAAATTCATCGCTCTCACCGATATGCCAACAGCAGTCAAGGCTCAACTACAACAGGAGAGTGTACACAGCCCACGTGGTGGCCACATCTTGAATACCTTGCTTGGGTAATAGGGGAGGCTGTGCCACTGGATCCTACAGAACACTGCTACATAAGATCTCTCTACCAAGCATGGGAGATATAGCAGCTATACCTAATATATAGAAAATTCTGAGAGAAGGCTGGCAAAATGAGGAGATAAAGAAGCATATCCCAAATGAAAGAACAAAACTCCAGAAAAAGAACTACACAGAATGGAGTAAGCAACCTACCAGAGTTCAAAACACTGGTTATAAAAAAAAAAAAAAAATCCAGTCAGAAACAAAGGATACACCAATTGAAATAAAGAACAATTTATAGGGAATCAACAGTAGAGTGGGTAAAGCTGAGAATCAAATCGGCAGTTTAGAAAGTAAGAAAGCAATAAAACAACCAATCAGAACAGCAAGAAGAAAAAAATGAGGGCAGCACGAGGAGCCTCTGGGACAACTTCAAGCATACTGATATTTGCATCATGGGGGTGGAACCAGGAGGAGGAGAGAGAAGAAACTAAAAACGTATTTGAAAAAATAATCACAGGGTGGGCTGGGCTGGGGGTAAAAGGCAGAAAACTACTTGAACAACAAATAATTAAATTAAATTAAAAATAAAATAAAATAAATTAAATTTAAAAAATAAAATAAAATAGCAGAAAACTTCCCTAACTTGGTGAAAGAGATAGTCATACAAGTTCAGGAAGCACAGAGTCCCCAACAAGATGAACACAAGGAGGCCCAAACCAAGACACATCATAATTAAAATGCCAAAAGTGTCTGACTGGTGTGGCTCAGGTGGCTGGGCATCATCCTACAATTGAAAGGTCGCCAGTTCGATTCCCAGTCAGGGCACATGCCTGGGCTGTGGGCCAGGACCCCAGTTGGGTGTGCGCAAGAGGCAACTGATCAGTGTTTCTCTTGCACCTTGATGTTTTTCTCCCTCTCTTTCCCCCTCCCTTCCTGTATCTCTGAAAATGAATAAAATCTTATTTTAAAAAATGATAAGGTTAAATACAAAGAGAGAATCTTAAAAGCAAGAGCAAACAGTTACCTGCAAGAGATCTCCCATAAGATTGTTAGCTGATTTCTCAACAGAAATCTAGCAGGCCAGAAGGGACTGGCAAGAATTATTCAATGATGAAACACAAAAACCTACAACCAAGATTACTCTACCCAACAAAACTATCATTTAGAATCGAAGGACAGATAAGAGTTTCCCAGACAAGAAAAAGCTTAAGGACCTCATCATTACCACCAAACCAGTACTATGTGAAATGTTAAAGGGTCTTCTTTAATAAGAAGGGAAAAAAAGATTAAAAATATAAAAAATAAGGCCTTGGCTGGATATCAGTTTGTTAGAGCATCATCTCAATATGCCAAGGTTGCAAGTTTGATCCCTGTTCAGAGCACATACAAAAAGCAACCAATAAATGTATAAATAAGTGGAACAACAAATTAATGTTTCTCTCTCTCAAATCAATAAAACAATTTTTTAAAATATGTACAATAAAATGGCTATAAATACATATCAACAATTAAATCTAAAAAACATAATAAACGAACAAATAGAACATCAACAGTTCTAGTGTTCATGACAGTTGCCAGATAGGAATAGAGTTGGGCGTATGGGTGAAAAAGACAAAGGGATTAAGAAGTACAAATTGGTTGTTACAAAACAGTCATGGGTATGTCATATACAGCATATAGAGAATATAGTCAATAATATTCTAATGCTTATGTATAGTGTCAGATGGGTGTAAGATTTATCAGGATAATCACTTAGTACCTGTGTTATCTGTGCATAATGTGCTCCCATGTATAATGCACACCCATGGTTTGGTGGGTATTATACATGGGCTTATACCCACATTATATAATTGTTATACCTGTGTATAATGCACAGCCTTATCTTTCCCTCAAAGATTTGGGCAAAAAATAATGCATACTATACACAGCAAAATATAGTAAGTCATATAATGTCTAATCACTGGCGTGTACACCTTAAACTAATAATGTCAACTGTAATTTAAAAGATTTTTCAAAAATAAAAATATCAGTCACCATGCCAAAGCAGATCAACAAAAGATTTTTTTCTCCCTTATATCTGAATTACAACAGGCATTACAATTAGCATCTGTTGATAAAATGAGAAGTACCTCATGAGTTTTGGGGGGAGAGGGGGTGGGGGGGGACCCAGTAAGGAAGGAACAAGTACATAAGAAACAAAACAAAAAGTACTAATAGCAGACATAAATCCAAGTATGTCATTTACAACATTAAATGTAAATGGATTAAACAACCCAAAAGATAGTGAATGTCACACTAGATTTTAAAAAGCTAACTATATGCTCTTTCTAGTAGACACAATTTTTTAAAAAAGATTTTATGTATTTACTTTGGGAGAGAGGAGAAGGTAAACAGAACGAGAGGGAGAGAAATATTGATGTGCAAGAGAAACATTGATGGGTTGCCTCTTGCATGCCCCCAACTGGGGACCTGGCCCACAACCCAGGAATGTGCCCTGACTGGGAATCAAACCAGTGACCTTTTGGTTTGCAGGCTGATACCCAATCCACTGAGCCACACTAAGCAGGGCTTCAGTAGACACACTTTAGATCTAAAGATACAAACAGACTGAAAATAAAATAAGAGAAAAGGATATGCAAACTTCAGCCACAAGAAAGGTAGATAACAATATTAATTATCAGATAAAATAGAAAATTAAAAAATGTTAACAGAAAGAAAGAGGGACATTTTATAACCATACAGGGGTCAAGCCACCAAGAAAATGTTAACAATTATAAACATATGCACCTAACATAGTATCAAAATACAAGAAGTAAAAATATAAACAAAGGAGAAATCAGCAATTCATAAAGAGTCCAAAACTTCAATTCCCCACTTTTAACAAATTGGCAGGAAAAAAAATCAGTAACAATATGGATGTTTCAAACACATTATATACACTGCCACGTTCATTTCCAGTGGGGGTTAAAAAAAAAAAACCTGAGCACTTTAAGTTGCAGGTCATGAATAATTGCCCACTGGTTGCCTTTAGGTTTAAGGCTCTATCCTCCGGGCTGGATCCAGCAGTCCAAGAACTCTTGTAAAGTAGTGAAGAAGTCCACAAGCAGTCTGGTAATGGCAGCAGGCGCCATCAAACCATGAAAGCATTGGCTTCTTATATTCCATTGTGGGAAATTCTCCCAGGAACATCTTTGCTATGACTAGCTACATATAAATTAGTCAAACCTAAATGATGCACAAAGTTTGGCTCTTCTAACCACGCCCCCACCAATCTGGCTATAAGTTTTACAGCTCACTGAATATGCTGATGCTAATAAGATGTGGTGGCCCTCAGTGGGAGGCAAGCATCTAGAGTTGACACTGATAAAGTGCTATGCCCCAAACTGGAAATTCAGAGGCATACTAAACATACTACTAATTCTAAGAGAGAATCCATGGTGCTTTTCTGTGTGTCCTCATTAAAAGTCTTTGAATTTTTAAGTTAAAAAATCTTGCATCTTGGAAATACAAAGTCTATCTTTGGACCTGACAGTTTCTGGACTTAATATCTTTCTGGATTTTAATCTTGTATATTATTACTCTTGGTTGCTTCCTGTGAGAAAACTAGAAATAAAGCAAGTCACTAAAAAGCCAAAGTATAAGAAGTTGTGAACAGCAAGTTGTGGCCTGCAGAATTCAAATTAATTTGTGAAGCACAGGGGGAAAAGGAAGTGAATAGCTGCTATAAATGGAGACTAAATCTACTATAAATCTAACAATGTATGTAGAGTTCCACATAAAAATTTCATAAAGACTTCGCTAAGGTTAAGATTTGTGAAGTATTTTTTCCATTTAAAAATATTTTATATCCATGCAAAGCAATGCATTTTAATTGAAAAATTGTCAATCCAACAGCTTCATTTATTTCTAAGTCAGCCTTATTAAAAAATTAGAGCAAAAAATAATGTAAATTCATAGCTTTGAGGAATAACAACATTTACCTTGCCAGGTAGCTCAGTTGGTTACAGTTGTCCCAATGTGCGTAAGGTTAAAGGTTCAATCCGCAGTTAGGGCACGTATAAGAATCAACCAATGAATATATAAATAAGTAGAACAAATCAATGTTTCTCTCTCTCTTAAAACAAAACAAAAAAACTTCATTAATATCTATCTTAAACATACATATACAAATATATATACTCATGTACAGAACTCGATGAAAATGGACCTATTTTATAAATATACATATATTTGGTCACGGTCACGGTAAGTCTGTAATAGTTAAGATGAAATATTAAGAAACAGAACATGAAAGGACAAACTGTGCCACATCAAGAATTGTTTTATATACAAGTGGAACCATTACTTCATCAAATAAACTAGAACATTATCAGAGTGAAAGCGCTATGAATTGCCTAGATAGGCATTAAAAAAAAAGAAAGAAAAAAGACTGTCTCAGGGGAACACAAAACACAAAGATGCATATCTAGACAGTATCCCACAGTCTTTGATAAATGTCTGTTGAGTGAATAAACATTATCTGTGCTTGTTGAACACCAAATTAAAGAGAAGTCCTTATTTAAACTTATAGATGGGAAAATGTCCTTCCTCTCTCTTCTCCACATCTATGCCAACCATGATTTCATTTGTATTTCAACACTCCCAAAACATGGACTTCTTAAAAAATGTAAACATATATGGATACATATACATTTACTGTTATGCATCTATGTGTGTGTATACTCATATATGTGAGTATATATATAAATATAAATACTCCTGATAACTGGGGGGGGGGGGGGGGGGGAACCCAACTATGTTCTGGGCACTTTTCATTGAAACTTTCCATTACGGCTTTATAAGTTGCACATCTAATGTGTTCCAGAAGCCAGAAGCCAAAGTATACTTAGAGAGTACCTACTGATGCAATTAATTGAAAGCCAGCATTTTTCATTAAATAAATAATCTGCAGTCAAAAAAGCTATAGATACTTCTATAATTAAAAAAAAACAAAACCACAAACACTAACACTCCAGTGTAAAAGCCATTTTTCAGGAATTCCAAAAGTATTATGATTTATTGAAACTATTCTAGCTCTGGCTTTTGTGTCCTCAGTCATAGAAGAAATTAGATTATCAATCCTTGTAATAGGCCTTGAACAGTAGATTATTCTAAGTTTTACATTGCTTATAATACATTATTTATTAATAACTATAAATAATAGCTAACATTTGAGAATTTACTATTTGTTAAGAACTACACTGAATGGTCTAAATATATCATCACATTTAACTGTCACAATATGAATGAAGTTAAGAAGTCTTCCCTAAGCAACAGCACCACAGCTAGAAGGGCTAGAAGTCCTATTACAGCTGTCAAGTTGGTTCTCCATATTGCCACACGGATAAAAAGGAGACAAGACGACATGGTTCACATACAACTTATTAAAACAGCAAAACCAGCATCACTGTCCCCAGTCCAAGCGGTCTTACTGAGGGAGAAAAGAACACAGGTTACGGAAGAGCCATTTGATAGCTGTACCCCAAAGGGGAAGGGAGGTGGTAGGGAGGCACAAGAGAAACAACCTTGTGGCCATATCTCACAAGGCTGCATATCAATGTTTGTTCTGGGAGGACTTGCAGGGTGTCCTGCAAGGTGTGTGTCAGACTGAGATTAAATGTGCAGCCTATGAGAAGAAAAGGTCATTTGACACCATGGTGAAGCTGTTCACCTACAGATCTACTCTCCAATCTCTCAGGGGAGTGGGACACACTACTTTTCCTGACTGATTAATCCAGGTACTGCATGAGGTATTGGCAATCACATATATCCCATCATGCCTGGCCAGAAGGAAGTTTAGAGCAACTATCAATCTGGCTAAAAAGTTTACACTACAGGTAATGCTTGAACAACACAACACAGGGGTCTGGGGAACCAATTCCTCCTCCCCACCCACCGCTGTTGAAAATCCAAGTATAACTTTTGACTTTCTCAAAACGTAACTTCCAATAGTCTGCTGCTGACTGAAAGCCTTACTAATAACAGAAACAACTAATATACTTTATATTTTGTTGGATACCCTGTACCCTTACAAAGTTATAGTACTGTATGTATATATTTATTGAAGAATTAATCCATATATAAGTGGATCTGAACAGTTCAAACCTGTGTTGTTCAAGGGTCAATTGTAGTTTGTTGTGTGTCCAGAGTAGAAGTCAGAGACAAATTTCAGACTACCTTTTCTAGTTGTTATTCCTTAAAATGAAAATCAAAGAGAACAGCACACATGAATAAGAAGTCAGTTAACCCACCATGAAGTTCTGCCTAACAACTCATTTCAGAGCCCTCTGTAGGTATCCACCCCAAGAAAACATGATCCTTTCGAGGGCTGGGGATCTCAAATATCTGAAACTCTTTGACAACTGCCTCAATTATACAATTAGTGTTTAGTAGGAAACTATAGACTATATAAGGTGCAGTATACTGTTGGGGTACAAACTGTATTAGGAGTGTAAGTATCACTTATTAATATAGGAGTCAGCCAATAGTCAGCCAATTTTGCATCTCAGAGGTAGAAAAATTCCTTCAGTAAAACTGATCAGTCCCATATAACACAGGCTGAAATGCTCCTGAAGAAAAATCTGATATAACTGTTATTCCTTGTTAGTTACCCCTGTCATTAAAAACCACATTCCAGTGCTTACTCTGGTTGTCTCAGGTTCTGTTGAGAGGGCTGTAGAGCCTCAATACAGACATTTTGTTGCAACAGGTTAATATCCAGACTTTATAAAACTGGAGGTTGAAATTAAGGATGCAAAAGGACCGCAAGTACCAGAAGAGACCTATAGGAGAGAATTTACTTCTTGTCAGCAGGATCAGGTAAGGGATGACAGACCCAGCAATCAGTTAAATTCAGAGCCATAATTATAGCCTAGGAAATACAAGTGTTCTGCTTTTCCTTAATCAGGAACCCACAGGAAAGCATGACTAATAGGATGAGGTATTTAGGCCCTTACCCAAAGACACAACTCCCAAGGACATCCACTGCAGAAAGTTCCTTAGATTAAGATCTTCCATTGGCTAGCAGTATGCTAAGGATGGTGGCAAAACCAGGGGTAAACTAGAATGGTTTCTGCTCCCACCATGTGATCACCTGCCTCCCCACCCCTCCTCCATTGTCTTCTTTCCCCAACAAACATAGGAGATATGCAAATTTTGCTAGGTAAGAAAAAATGGCAATCACTCAACTGTGAAACTGATTGATCCCATGCTCCAAGCCACCCAATTCACAACACACTTTGTCCAAAGGCATGGTCACGTGGAAGGAAAATGTGAAAACCAATAGAAATTGTGGCAGTAAATCCTTAGGGCTATAATGAAGCAGTCACCTACCAGAGAAGAATTTCTATCACCCAATAAACACCTTTCAACTACTTCAACTAAAACTACATGTAGCAAAAAGCAGAGAGGAGAGAACCCAACTATTTTTCTGTTAAGCCAGACATTAAAGAGATTTGTAAAAATACAAAAAAAAAATGCTCTTTTTACTCTTGTTTTTGGAAAATATTTATATTAATATGTAAGGATTTATGGTACTTTTAAATAACAATTTTTAACCATTTCTCAGTTTTACTTTGTAATGTAGAAAATGTTAGTGTAACCTACATAAACAAATGTTCTTTGGAGTCCTGAAGAGTTTTTAATGTATATGAATTCTTCTTGAGACCATGTATCCCTGTTTTCTGCAGCTGCAGAAAAAGCATGTCCATGCAATTCTCATAGAAAGAAGCTAGAAGTATACATCTGACCTCTATGGAATTTGCCCAACCGTATTTTTACCCATTGGTCCTTTATTATATCCTTTGTTGTCAGAAAGTTTCACCAAGAGAATACAACAATAGAGAAAAGGTTCAAAATACCAAGTTGGGTCTCTGAAAAGATCAAAGAAATCGTAGCTAGACTGACCAAGAAAAAAAATTACTGAAATCGGCAATAAAATAGGGACATTACTACCAACATTACATTTTAAAAATACTATGAATAACTGTATGCTAATATGTTGAATAATTTGGATAAGGACAAACCCCCTGTGATATTATAACTTGTGTTAAAAAATACATACAGCAGGTCCTCAACACTCTTTCATTCTAACACTGATAAGATGCCTTAGAAAACCTAACTTGTTTTTATCAATTAATCTATGCTAAAATTGGTTTTATCATAGTCATTTCAGTTAAAGTCTCAGAATCTATCGATATTCAGTTTAGGTTTAGCCTGGATTTACCACATTTGGTCTTCATCCCCATTTCTGGCACAGAACTCCTAAAACTAATAAAGGTATCTTTTCATTTAATCAATCATGACTATGTTTTTTAAAAACCTCCATAAAACCCCAAAAGGACAGGGTTCTGAGAGCTTCAGGGTTGGTGAACATGTGGAAATCTGGGGAGAGTAGCATGCTAGGAGAGGTCATGAAAGCCCCTTTCCACATACCTCACCTTAACATCTTTCCCTTCTGGCTGTTGATTCATATCCTTTGCCATAAACTAGTAATCAAGTCAAGTAAGATGTTTTTGAGTTCTGTGAGCTGCCCTAGCAAATTAAATGAACCCGAGGAAGAGGGTCCTTAAAACCTCTAGAAATCTATAGCCAGTCAATTCATCAGAAGTACGGGTAGCAACCTGGACGTGCAACTAGCATCTGAAGCCCAAGCAGGGGTTCCTGGGAACCTGCAATCTGTAGCCAGTGGGTCAGAAGCACCAGTAAGAACAAGTTAACTGGCATCTGATCTTGTAGGACTCAGCCTTCAATCTGTTGGCACAGAATTGCTTGTGTTGGTGTGAGGATAATTCCCCTCTGAACACACATTGGAATTGTGTGCAGAACCCCCAAAGGACTTCCAAAAGACATACTGACCAAAACCGACTCAAGAAGATACAGGAAATCTAAGCAGAACTAGAGAGATTGCGTTAGTAACAAAAGCTACCCAGGAAGAAATAAATGGTTAGGCGCATTCTGGTGAATCATACCAAAAAGTTTTTAACTTAAAACCAATTCCACAAACATTTTTAAAACATAAAATAGGAGGGAATACTTCCCAACTCAATTCTGAGGCCAATATTACCATAATACCAAAACCAGAAATCACAATAAAACCACAGGCCAATCTGTTATGAATATTCACAAAAATCCTCAACAAAATACTAAAACCAAATACAGCAGCAAATAAAAATAATTATATGCCATGACCAAATTGTTACAGAACACACAACAAGGGGGGCCTGGGATGATATACTATTATTGAAAGAAGGCCCCGGGTCCGTTATGTCCGCCGCCAGAGGAAAGACGTCTCTCAATGCCAGAGATTTGTGAAAAGGAAAGGAAACGTTTATTTAATGCTATATACAAACTTAAAGTAGTGACCTAATGTCTTCACCAAAATCCCAAAGTCCCTTAAAACACCCACAAACACACAGTCCTTCCTTCCTTCCCCCTTTGCCCAGTCCAGAGTACCGTATCTCAGGGAAGGAAATAGAAGTCCATGGCTTAGGTAGTCCTCTGGTTCTTCTCAGTTAGTACTCCCTCTCGACTGGGAGACCTCCCTGGGTTCCCAGCACCCTCGGCTGAGTCACCGGGATCTCTGCTAAAACCAGGTGGTGGTTCCCCCTTCTAAAGCTGTGGGGGCCCCACTCTGCCAGGCCGCATGGTTCTCTTCTCAGGGATGCAGGAATCTACACTCCGTGAAGTCCGCGTGCTTCTCCTTCTTCTCTCAGGGCCAAGGGAGTCTTCACTCTGCCAAAGCTGTGGGGTTCTCTCTTGCAGGGCTTTGCAGGGCTTTGCAGGGCTTTGCAGGGCTGCGCATGCCCCCCCCCCCCCCCGCCCCCATGGCTGCTGCGTCTCGGTTTAAATCCCGGCGCCAATCTTCCTCTGAAGCCCCATTTCCAGCTCCTCTCACAATTGGCTACAGCTGCCAGATTCTGGGCAGGTGTGGCCCTGTGGTGTGGAGCCAATTATCTCCAGGCTCTTCTGGATCTTATTACAGATCCCTATTTGAGGCTCCCCTCTTGGCTGCACCCTGTTACACTCTCACAATTGGCTACAGCTGCCAGATTCCGGGCAGGTGTGGCCCTGTGGTGTGGAGCCAATTATCTCCAGGCTCTTCTGGATCTTATTACAGATCCCTATTTGAGGCTACCCTCTTGGCTGCACCCTGTTACAAAATGGCACTTATCTCAGAAATATAAGATTAGTTCCACATTAAGGATAAAAACTGAATGTTATGCAACATATCAATAGAATAAGAGACAAATCACATGAGCACAGCAGATGAAATCAACATGTAATGTGATTTAAATTAAATGTACCTTAAAATCCAACACCCTTTTCATGATAAAAATACTGAAACTAGAAACAAGAAAATTTCCTCAATTTGATTGATAAGAGGCATCTACAAAAAACACAGCTTACATACTTAATGGTGGAAGACTGAATGCTTTCCCTGAAAGACAGGAACAAGCAATGTCTTTTCTTGCCAGTTCTATTCATACTGCATTATGGGTTCTAACCAGAGCAGTTAGGTGAAAAGAATAAGTAAAAGACATGCAGACTGATAATAAAGAAGTAAAACTATCTCTACTTGCAGAAGACATCATCTTGTATATAAGGAAATTGTTAAAGAATCCACTTAAAAACTCACGGAACTAATAAATTAGTTTGGCTAGGTTGTCTAATACAAGCTCAATACATAAAAACCAAGTGCATTTCTATAAAACATTTAATCTAGAAAAATCCATTTACAGTAATATCAAAGATAAAAACTTTCAAATAAACCTAACAAAAGATTTACACTCTGAATACAATAAAACATTGCTAAAAGGAAATTAAAGACATAAAAAACTGGGGGAAAGTAAACTCCCATTTCTAGATTGTAGGACTTAATACTGGTAAGGGTGGCAACACTCTCTGAATTGACCTACAGATTCAGTGCAACCTAACAAAATCCCAGGTAAAATCCCTTTACAAAAATGGAGAACCTGACCCTAAAATTCAATTTGAAAGAGTCAAGTTGGAGGACTCATACTTCCCAATTTCAAAATTAACTACTGTAGTACTGTCAAAGAAAAACAATCAACAAGCTAAATGTGGGTCACTTGCTCCTCAGAACAACAGCACCCCCTCCCCCAACAAACCAAGAATTGCTGTTTCAGCCCCTCCCAGGATTAGAATTTCCTGATGGTAATTAGTGAGGTAATCTGCTGGAAAAGATCTCTGCTGTCCCCCTCCCCCCCAAAGTCAGCTGATTTTGCCTAAATCGATCCTTCCATTGCTTGTTACTAACTTTCTTGCCCCAATCAGTTTCCTATAAAATCCTGCATTTTCCACTTATTTAATTTTTCTATTATATTGCTGTGAAATATTATTATGTTAATTTCCCACAACTTCCTGGAGCACTTTTCTATTAGATGGGATCATGCCTGAATCATGAAATCTTTCAATAAAGCCAATTAGATCTTCGAATTTATTCAGTTTAATTTTAACACTATAAAACTAACAGTAAACAAGACCATATGGTATCGACATAGGATAGACATTGACCAAACAAATGTCTATTAGCTTATGAAAGGATAAAAACAAAATGTGGCATATCTACACAATGTATTATTTGGCAATAAAAAGGAATGATGTACATATATAAGTCAACATGATGAACCTTAAAACATTGTGTTTGGGGAGAAAAGAGTAACAAAAGACCACGTGATTTCATGTACATGAAATGTTCAGAAATCTAAAGACAAATTACATTAACAGTTGCCTAGGAATGAGTGGGTTGGGGAGACAAGGAGTGTCCGCCGCATAGTGAATATGGAGATTCTTTTTAAGGTAGATAAAATGCACTAAAATTGATTGTGGTGATGAAATGAGCTAACAGAATTACATCTCTAATTGAGTTTTTTTAAAAACCAACCAAAACCAAAATCCAAACAGCATTTTCCTATTAGCACAGACATGGGACACATGACCAAATGAGAGCCAATGAAATTTAAATTTTTGGTAGAACAAGCAGACAAAAAGGCATGGTCTTGGCAAGTTGAAGCTGATTAGATATCTGAACAAAAGGCCACGTAGTAAGTCTGACAAGCTTGGTGACCAAAGTAACCTCACATGATGATGGATCATAAATTCCTAACTGGATAAGTCAATGTAGGAAGTCACACCATAGGCCAATGCCTTCCTTAGTAAAAGGTTTATCTTTGCCTTAAGCAAGCCCTGCCCTACCCATTGTTTGGGCATTTTTGAAATTCCTGAGTTATCTTTTCCAGACCCCTGGGAGGCATAACCACCCTCAAGGGAGCACAAGGATCATGTTACCTGTGTGCATCCCTATTTATGGTACATGGTAACTTCCGGTACCCACCAATGTATGTACCCCTCCATTTTACTTTTTTTTTTTTTTTTACTATCATTCCATTTTACTTTTTATCCAATGTGACTTTCCCCCTTGCTTTCTCCAGCCTCCATTATCTACCACCAATGTAATCCATTTCCTTCTCTTCCAAATGCACAAAAAGAGCAAAATTGCTATTCTCCAGAGCATTTTCTCAGTCCTTTGAATCCTGCTTCCATTCATGTCTTCAAATAAACTCTTATAAATTTTCTTGTATAGGTTTGAACATTCTTTTGTCAATAGATAAATAGATATTCTAGGGTCACCCAATGAAGGGAGGTGTGCCTGAGAATAAAGTCAAAGCTGAAGACAGCAGAGCTCAAAGACAGTGTCTCACATCTTGAAAACTTTATTTCAGATTCAGATGCTGGATCAAGCCAAACCTGAAGGTTGAGCTACATGACATATAAATTATGTGATGCAATAAATTTTCTTCTGGAGTTTACAGTAATCTGCTTATGATTTCTATTTTCTTTTAATTTTTAAAAAATGCTTCTTGATTTTGGAGAGCAAGGGAAAGAGAGAGAACCATCGATGTGAGAGAAATATTGATTGTATCTAACTCCTGCTGCAGTTCCCAACCTTTCTGGCAACAGAGATTGGGTTCTTGGAAGACAATTTTGACAATTTTCCCATGGGGGTGGGGTGGGGACACAGGACACAGAGCTCAGGTGGCTATGTGAGCACTCCCTCCTGCTGTGCTGCCCCTCCTACAGGGTGGCCCTTTTCCTAACAGTCCTGGCGGTTGGGGACCCCTGGTCTCCTGTAAGCGCCCCAAATGGCAATCAACCAGCAACCTAGATACATGCCCTGACCGGGAGTCGAACTTATAACCTTTTGATGTACAGGGCAACGCTCCAACTACCTATGCCACACTGGCCAGGGCACAATTGCTATTTCTTAAAATGTAAGTGTAGATTCTAACCACAAGTAAAATTTTATTTACAAATTAAAATATAGTCTTGTAATTTAACACATCTTGAGAGAATCTAAGCGACTGTCATTAAATCTCTGCAATCATAACTATGAGGCAAGATCTCACTTTGAGGCACTTACTTCAACAGGCCAACATTGCTTGTCAATTTAGGGTACTAAGAATAGACACACTACATAGCTGCCTTCCAACAAAGCATTTAGAATTCTTCAAGGTCCACATGACTAATTTCTTCTTTATAAGGCTTATTATGAAGTTGATTTTAACCTGCATTTCTATAAACAGGGTTGGTGAATTGCTGTCTCTTTATCTCATGTGGAAAACTTTCTATTTCACACAGTATGCCTCCAGTGAGGGGATGGAGGGGGGGTGAAGGCCTGGACAGACAAAAGACTCATGAAATTCACCTTTAAAAATGCCTTTTTAAACATTAAGTTAGAAAAATTCTCTAAACATTTATGTTCCTATTGTGTCCAAGACCATAATACAAATAGGAAGGGAAGAGAACTTCTAGCACATCACATAAGTAGTATGGAATAGCAAAGCCTTAGGGCAATTTGCTTTGGGTGGATAACTTAATGGAGGCATTTATGATTTCAAATAAGCCTGCAGGAAAAAACTAGAGTTGTGTCTGATACTTCCTTAATAAAACAAAACTCATAACAACAGATCTATAGTTAAAAACTTAACACAAAGTCAATAATGCAGCAAACTGAATTCTGTATAATGCAGTGTCTTAGGCCATATATTTCCTCTAACATGACAACAGATAAAATTTATTGAACACTTACCACGTGCCAGGAACTGTTCCAAATGTGTTGTTATGACAACAATCCTATGAGGTAGGTACCATATCCCCATTTCACAGATCAGATATCTGAGACAGAGAAGTTAAACATTTTCTCAAGGTTGTACAGAGAGTAAGTGGATAGCCAAGATCTGAAGCTCAGTAGTCCAATTGCAAGCACCATGGTCTTACTTATTACACAAGGTTTCCTAACACTTGGTTTTTTTACAAGATGGAAGAAGCTCTGGAGATGATCATTTTGGCTTTGCAAGCTGCTATCTATGCCACGGACTGGGTCTCCCAGAGTTGTACTCTGTGCTGTCTTTCCCCAACATCATGTGCCAGAAAAAAATAAATAAAAACTACCAAAAAGAAACAGAGCATATAGAGAATAATTTTAAGTAGACTTCTGCCTTACTATCTTGGACCAGTCACCTCAGCATAAAAAAATATCTTCCCTATCTTGCAAAGATGAACTGATTACTCCATACTAAGTCAACCATATTTTTTCAAAGTTTTGTCATCAAACCCATTGTGTCCTAGAATTTAGTTTTTAGCCAATGCTGATTCATTTCATTAGTAATTTTGTTCCATAACAGATATATTAGAGTAGGCTACTTAGAGGTGGCATATTTACCTTTAAATTAAGAGTTACTCCTTCATCACTGTATATTTTGCAATTTCACCCAAGCATGTCAGTGTCCTTCCACAATGTTTACTTCTTTGACCCTGGAAGAGCAGTTATATAATTAATAATCACTCATATAAAATTTATCAAATTTATAATAGAAGTGTATGTTAATCTGTTCACTTGATATGACATTGCTGTGCAAAGGTGTTACTTGAAGAAAGTTGCACAAAAACTGTACTAACTTTTCTGAATTCTGAAGTATGCAAAGAAACTAAACAGAAACTAGGTCTGGCCTAAAATGCCATTCACTTTTCAAGTTAGAATTCCAATTCATGTGCCCTTCTCCAGGTCCACTACTGCCCTTGCATTCCCAAACAGAAGAACTTTGCCTTAGCAATTTTCTTTAACAGCTCAGCAAAAGAGAATCCAACTGTACAGGAAGAAAAAAATACATAAATAACTAAAATCTCAATATCTGTGCATGTTAATACTGAATAACACTTCAATGATTTGCATACTGAGTTCTGTGACCCACCACATTAAAATGTACCTTAGGCTCATACATCACCTGCTGTTCTCGTTACCTGAGAGACAAGCATTGAAAGAATAACACATAAATTGTTTTCACTGAAACGATACCCCAGAAGTTTGCTGCTGAACTCAGGACCCTACGGTGCTGAGGTGCTGAGGAAATCCAAGCCCCTCAAGAAAACCTAAAAGCGGGATGCATTTTGTGCATTTCAAAATGCCTCTAGAAGCGAGCTATTGCTGAGGAACCAAAATGTTGGGGACCACTTTGTGTGGTATTAAGAGACGGTAGCCCCGCACAAGCAAGGGAAATCAGGCCTGAAGAGTGCACTGTACCCCCTTGCAGCTTGCTTTGCTTTGTGTAGCCCTGTTGGTATAAACCAGATGTTTTAAAATTCAAAGCATAAGGGAGCGAACTCCAAGTCACATGAACCAGGCCTCAAGGACCCTCTGGCGTCAGCATGTCTAACAGACCCTGACCCGAGTCAGATCTCTGCGTTCCTTCAAATGTTATCTATAGATAATATCTGTTTTCTATAACTACCGCCTTTGCACACTGATTGATGAGCTATGCAAGCAAGCACGCTGTATACTCCCGCACACACCGCGTTCTGGAGAAGGGCTGGGGCGTTCTCCACTAGAGGGAATCACCACAGCCCTTTCCCCCCCCCAACTCTGTGGAGGCACACTCATTTCACCCGCCTCAGGGAGGGCTCCATGCGACGACCGGGTCCCCCTCAGATTCACACACTGCGTTCTGCGACCGCCCCGTTAAAAATGCGCCCGGGCTCACACATCACCTGCCGTTCTCCTTACCCGAGAGATGGGCACTGAAAGTGTTACAAATAAATTGTTTTCACCGAAACGATTCCCAGAAACCTTGCTGCTGAACTCAGGACCCTAAGGACATGTGCTGAGGGAATCCAAGCCCCTCAAGGACACCTAAAACCGGGATGCATTTAAAAATGCCTCTAGGAACGAGCTAGCGCTGAGGAGCGAAAACATCTCCGGCACAGGAGCGTCCGCGGGCCACTTGGAGATGCAGGCGGGGCGTTTGTTTCGGGAGGAACACAGAATAATGGGAGTGGGAAGGAAGGGAACGCTCGCTCCACAGTAAGTGCAAAACAAAGATTTTTCTTCTCACGCCAGCGACAGGAAATAATTAAGAACAGAAGACATCACCCCACCTAACCAAACGCCCTGTAGTTGCACAAAATGGGTACTGGCAGACGCCACCCGCGACCTCCACCGTGAGGAGTGAAGCAATGGAAGGAGAACAGTCGGCGAGGTGGCGCCCTCGGGCTCGGGCTGAGGCTCAGGGTCGTCGGCTGGCCAGAGCCGTTCTTGCACCGCGAGCGAGGCGGCGGGTGGGACCGGCCGGCCGCGCTCGGGGCGGCGGGCGCGGGGCGCGCGAGCCCGCGGGGCTCTTGAGGCCGGGAACCGCCCGGGCGCCCGCAGCGCCGCGCGACTCCGTCACCGCCTCAGAACAAAAGCGCTCGGCGGGCGGGCGCGCGCCCTGCCCCTTCCCGGGGCTGGAAGGGCTTTCCCGTCCGCAGCCGGAGACCCGACAACGCGAGCGAGGGGCAGCCAGGCACTGCACTAAGTCCCACACTTACCGACGAACGCGGAGTCCTGCAAGCGTAACAGAGGAGGACGAGCTGGCCTCCCAGGTCCCAGAGTTTAAGTCAACTCCGGTCCGCCTTCAGGGGCGGGTCCAGCGGCCCGACCCGGGCTGCGGGATCAGCTGGGCCCCGCCCCACGGGCGCGGGCGGCGCCACCGCGGTCCTAGTGAAACCCGGATAAGCAGCTGCGGCGGCCAGGCCCGCCCTCCAGTGGAGGGAGCGGATGTTTGCAAAGCTAATTCGCGCATCCGATGGAGAAAAACTTAAGCAGTTACCTTCTTTTAATTTGCATCAGAATCGCTCGTACTGGACTGTTAAAAAGGGATTGATTGAAGCGACGCATCTGCAAAATCACCAATTCTGTAGGTCTAAAGTGGGGTTGGAAATGTTGGTTTCTTAAAAAATTCTCTGGCTATTGCTGTTCGTCTCATAACCAGTGAATCAATTTTTATAAGGTCTGCAAACTCCATAAAACCTGTGAAAGCAAGTGCAGCAAGTAAAGCGTAAGGGGAAGATCTTTCTTTCGCTCGCTCTCTCTCTCTCTCTCTCTCTTTCTTTCCTTTCCTCCTCCCTTTCCCCCTCCCTCCCTTCCTTCCTTCCTTCCCTGTTGCAGTAGGGAGAACGTCCATTAATGCAGAGGAGACGTCTAAAAAAAAAAAAGACCTCTTTTCTTTTCTTTCCTTTTTGTAAGAATTTTTTTAAACAATGCAATTTTATTTTTTAAGATTTTATTTATTTTATTTTTTTAGAGAGGGAAGGGAGGGAGAAAGAGAGAGAGAGAAACATCAGTGTGCTGTTTCTGGGGGCCCGTGTGTGGCCTGCAACCCAGGCATGTGTCCTTACTGGGAATTGAACCTGCGACACTTTGGTTCACAGCCCACTCTCAATCCACTGAGCTACACCAGCCAGGGCTGAAATTTTTAATAGAGGGGTTACAGAAGGAAGTAAATAAGGGAATCCTGTATGCGAACAGGCAAAAGTGTTTGGTTCTTGAATAAAGAATGTTATATTCTCTTGCAGCGAGACATTTCACACGGAGACCAGAGGACAGTTATTTTGTAGAAATTTATTTATAAGGCCAATTAGTTACCTGCGCAGGGGCGGACTCTTCCAAACGTGCCGGAGGCACTCAGCTCCTAAGAGCCACAACCGAGAGTCGCGCCCTACATCTGTTTCACCGGATTTTTATAGAGAAAGCGAGCAAGCAAGCCTGGTACAGAAGCTGAGGTGGCATTTAGCAATTGGCTACATTTGTACAATGCGGCATACAATCATTGGTTACTTCAATATCAGCACCTGTAGGCAAAATTTCCTCTTGGTGGGCAAAGATAAGCAGCATTCATGCAATTAACTCTAATGCAATTTCCTAATTTCCTGAGATAATGCAACTTCCTAATTTCCTGAGATATTCTTGGCTCCCGACCAGGACCCATGCAATTTCACTGTTTAACTCTAACAAAGAACAGGGTATTTCTTTGCCCTTGAGGTTCAAATCTTGGCTCTTCCACTTATTAGACATACTGATGGGGGGACTTAAGAGTTAAAAGTTTTAGCTTTAGTTATAGTTAATAGGTTTAGTGATTAAAGCATGTAGAAAGCTATATAGTTCCAGTAACTAGAATACATGACTGCCCCCACCAATCTGATTCCAGGAAGCTTGCAAGCAATTCAACCTTTGTACCCCAGGAGGGCTGTAAGCAATCAGGATGGTATCTGAGCCATTGTGCTCCAGGGAGAGAATGTTCTCTGACCAGGACTCAGATAAAGAATGGCCAGTCAACAGATGAAAGGATGCTAGAGAAATCACTGGACTTCAGCTCTTATCTGATTCATGTTTTTCCTTGAATTCCAAACCCCTTACCTACTTTTTCCTGAATTCCAAACCCCTTACCTACCCTTTTCTTCTCCTTATTAAAAAGGTCAGCTTGAGATGAGATGTTAAGACAGTTTATATATACATAACCCTCCATTTTCTCAGATCTTGAGCACTGAAAAAAGCCCATCAAGATTCAATCCTTGTCTCTATTTATTGGGTCTGATAGTGACAGGCAGCATGAATACCACTTTTTCCAGTTTCTGTACAACCCTGAGAAAATCAACTTGTCTCTGCCCAGTTTTCCCATCTATAAAACAAACATAACACTAATACTTACCTAACAGGATTGTTGAAATAGTTACATAAATTAATATACAACCTAGAGCAGATCCTGGAACCTGGGCTGACACATTTGGCTCAGTTATGAGGTTTTCCAGAACCTAAGCCACACAGGACAGCAAGCAGAAATGAACTGAAGGGAGAGGGAGTCTTGTCGCCAGAAAGTCTGATAGAAACCCCACTGCTTCACATCTTCAGGAAGGCTTAATGCCCAGGAAATTTCAAGTCTATTTGGGATAAAGTTGCTAATCTCTCTGCCATGTGTCCTTATCTGTATTTGCACTGATACTTTCCTGTCTTCTTTATATGAGTAAAGCTTGTCTGATTTTCTGAAAGTGTTTGGTTTTTTCACCAATCCTAACATACAACTGTCATTGTGAATGGAAAGGGGGTTATGTAATAAATGTGACAAACTCTGTGACTTAAAGGAACCCCAAAGGGTGATCTGATCATACATTCCTAACTGGGTAGGTCATGGTGGATAGTCACTCCCCAGGTCTATAAAAAGGTTTATCTTTGCCTTAAGCAAGCCCCAACTATTGTTCTTGTGCATTGAGGTTACACACCTTTGAAATTCCAGACCTAATAGTAACCATTCTCAAGGGAGCACTTGATCTCAAAAACTATCTTATAATACAGCACAGAGATTTCCCACCTTGCTTTCTCCCACCTTTATGTAACCTTACTTACATTCCCTCCTTAATTCCAAACATGAAAAGAACGGCAAAACTGTCATTCTCTGGAGCATTTGAGAACTTGCTTTCAGACTTGTCATTAGTTTGGCTCAAATAAGCTCTTATAAAAGTTTTCTCCAGGTTCGGGCATTCCTGCGTGAACACATTAATCAATATAGCAGCCCTGAGGAGTCACCAGGAAGCAGACTTGCAAAGAATCCAGGACCTGAAAGTAAGCTTAATCAAGTGCTGGGCTTTACATTGCCTTCTCTTTCTTACATTTACAACTCAGCGTGCCAAGCAAAGAATCTTTTTATCCATCCAGTCAGGCTGAGGAAAGATTCCCCTAAAAGATTAGATTGCTCTTTGCTATGTCCCCTGTAAAAAATTATAGATCCTCTCCTTGTGCTTCCCAACATGCAAAAGGAAAGGCTCTCTTAGGTCAGATTACTTTGACTATCGGTCCTATCTCAATTTTTCAAGAGCATAATACTTGGCTCAAAAGTTTGTTAATTCTGAAACTTATAAAACAGGTTTAGAAAAATGCATTACATTATTAACTTATCTATAGTAAGAAATTGTGAAAAAATAATATAAATGGAGACCCTGCAAACTGCAGTTAGAGCTGCCATCCCAGAGAAACTGCCTTGCCTATCTTACTCCATTTGGAATGTAAAGATAGGACAAAATAGCCTTTGGATTGGGTCTTAAAGCAGCATTGTATTCTACACAACTGTTTGCAAAGATAACAGGAAAGTGGAAGTGACTACCAGGAAAGTAGTCACTTTTCTGGTAACAGGAAAGTGTCAAAATTAAAGACATTCTTTAGAATTAGCATCACTATGTTAGCTTACCTGTACCTATAGAAATTTCTTCTCCTCATGTAATTGTTCCCCTTCCTTTCTCATAAATACCCCTTGCCTTTACCTTCTAGTCAATGCTTTCCAAATAGCTACACTTGAAATCAAATAAATGCTTTGTTGCCTCCCACTTTGGCCTTCTATTTTTAGGCTAACATAACTATATTGGTTTAGGAAAGGTGCCTATTATTCACTTAAGTTGTAAATCAGGTAATTGGTTTTCTTTTTCTTTTCTTGGTCATCCCCTGTATTCTGTTTCCCCTTCTTGTTAGTAATATATAGCTGGATATTAGGTTTTTACCTGGAGAATACATTCCCCCAGCCTCCCTTGCAGCTAAGAGTTGCCATGTTTCAGTTCTTAAAATGACATATGAGCAGAAATATTGTATGCAAGTTCTACCTGAAGGAACGTCTTACTCCAAAATTCCTTTATCTCTCTCCATTTGCTTGGATTGGAATGTAGAAATGGTAGTAACCTAATTTGAACCATACAAAGGAATATAATTCCTGAGATAATTCTTTTTTTTTTTTTTATGTCGCAGATCTCTTTGGCAGTTTGGTGGAGCCAATAGATCCCTTCTTAGAATAAAATATGTAAGATTACAAAGAAAGTTTATTCAATGTGAAAGTTATCAAAAAATTTTTAAATAAATCTGTCTCTTAATTAAAACAATAAATTAGATCTAGTAGCAGATCTAACAGGTCTGATTTTGAAACTGATGGACATAAATGATATTTCAAGTTTATCTGCATTAACTGTAATACTATAAGCATACCTGTGATTATTATGGTGAAAGATTTACTGTTAATACTGCAATATTACTGTGCCTTTGTTGCCAACACTCATAATTGAAGGAAATAGTACAATACTTGTCAGTGAAATGTTAGTGAAAATAGAGTTAATTGTTTTGCCCCCTAAATTCATGATATTCTTGAATTCTGTCCATGGATATGGTAAGCAGAATTTTGGCTCCTATGACCTTCGCCTGCTAGTGTTACTGCATGGTTACATTTCTTACATATAAAAGAGACTTTGCAGATATAACTTAGATCACTAATTAGCTGACCTTAAAATAGGCAAGATTAGCCTGGATTATCTAGCAGGTCCCAAACTCATGTATTCATACGAGCCCTAAAAGCATAAAAAGAAGGTAGAAAAGGAGACCAGAGAGATGTGATAGGGAGGCAAGTCTGAGACGGAAAGCATGACAAGGACTCAACTCAGTGGCGCTGGCCTGAATGTGGAGGGGGCTACATGGACAGCATGAGAAGGAGATTCTGAATTCTGCCAACAGCCTGAATGAGACGCTTAGAAGTGAACTCTTCCAAGATAAGAAGTATATGTTGATTAAGCAGCTCAGTTCATGGTAATTTATTATGTCATAATAATACTTTCCCTCCCATATTCTAAGTGCTTCTAGCACTTAGAGACAGATTAACAAGAGAAAAATTGTAATACATGTGCATGAGGAATTCACATAAGCATGAAAATTCCAAAGACAGTAAGGCAACATTGGATATATATGATATTTTGGACAAAGGAGAAAAGGAGAAGAAGAGGTTTTAGATTTCAGAAGTGAAAATAAGGGCAATTTACATGTAGAGAAAGAACAGAACCTCATTGCAGGCAAATTCTTGGTAGGCAACTCAGAAACAATGGGATACAGTAGGTATCTAGATAATAGGCTCCTTCCTAAGACCTTCCTCCTATTTACCGTACTTAATACAAGTTAGGCTAAGGTAAGCATCCTAAGATTTCCTTTCTAAAACAGGTTTTTCTATCTGAATCTCTTGGGCAGGAAAGGGAAGAGAGGGTTAAAGGTCTTTTCCAAGTCTTTTGTGTCTTAATAACCATCTTTTTTTTTTTAATATATTTTATTGATTATGCTATTACAGTTGTCCCATTTCCCCCTTCACTCCCCTCCCCCCTGTGCCCCCTCTCCCACCCACCTTCCCCCCCTTTAGTCCATGTCCATATGTAATACTTATGAGTTCTTTAGCTTCTACATTTCCCGTACTATTCTTGCCCTCCCCCTATCTATTTTCAACCTACATTCTATGCTACTTATTCTCTGTACCTTTTCCCCCTCTCTCCTCCTGCCACCCCTACTGCTAGCCCCCACTTGTGCCCTCTATTTCTGTGGTTCTGTTCCTATTCTAGTTGTTTACTTAGTTTCTTTTGGTTTTGCTTTAGGTGTGGTTGTTAATAATTGTGAGTTTGCTGTCCTTTTACTATACATGTCTTTTCTTTATCTTCTTTTCTTAGATAAGTCCCTTTAGCATTTCATAAAGTAAGGACTTGGTGATGATGAACTCCTTTAATTTGACCTTATCTGAAAAGCACTTTATCTTCTCTTCCATTCTAAATGAGAGCTTTGCTGGATAGAGCAATCTGGGATGTAGGTCCTTGTCTTTCATGACTTGGAATATTTCTTTCCAGCCCCTTCTTGCCTGTAAGGTCTCTTTGGAGAAATCAGCTGACATTCTGATGGGAACTCCTTTGTAGGTTACTGTCCCCTTATCTCTTGCTGCTTCTAGGATTCTCTCCTTCGTTTTTACCTTGGCTAATGTAATTATGATGTGCCTTGGTGTGTTTCTTCTTGGGTCCAACTTCTTTGGGGCTCTCTGCACTCCTTGGATTTCTTGGAAGACTGTTCCCTTTGCCAGTTTGGGGAAGTTCTCCTTTATTATTTGTTCAAATAACTTTTCCACTTGTTGGTCCTCCCCTTCTGGTACCCCTATAATTCGGATGTTGGAACGTTTAAAGGTGTCCTCGATGGTCTTAAGCTTTTCTTCGTTTTTTTGATTCTTATTTCATCATGCTCTCCTGCTTGGTTGATTCTATCTTCCTTCTGGTCCACTGTGTTGTTTTGAGATTCAGATTCCTTCCTTTCACAATTGGCTCTTCTCCGTGTGTCTTCCTGCATCCCTTTTATGGTAATCTGCATTTTTTCATGTAATTTGGATCCAAAATCCACCAGTTCCGTGAGCTTCCTGATCACCAGTGTTTTGAACTGTGCATCTGATAGATTGGCTATTTCTTGGTCACTCAAAAGGATGAGTCCTGGGGGTCTGATCTGTTCTGCTGGAAACATATCTTACGTCTTTCCCCGTCTCTCCTATTATTTTACTTATTTATTTATTTTTTCTCCGGTCTGGTCACTCTTGTTACGGTGGGGGGCGGAGCCTTAGGTGTTCACCGGTGCTGGGCACCCCAGTCGCTAGCTTGTGACGTTATATGTGGGGGCAGGGGCGGGAGCGGGGACAGGAGGGATCAATGGCGACCCTTCCGTTCTCCTGGAGTCAGACACTTCCCTGGGCTTCTGGGCTGTGAGCTCTGCCCTGATCCCCAGTCGCTGCCCCACTGATTCCCCCAGCCACTGCTTGCGTACTCAGGGATCACCGCTACACCGCTGCGCTCGCTCCTGCGTCCCGGATTGCTGTCGCGCCGATTCTGCGCCAAATTTCCCCCGACCTACACGCGCCTGCGACCCGCGCCAGCCCCACGCCTGCTCGCTCGGCTCGTAGTCCCCTACCAGTCTGGATGTATGGGTCTACTTCAACTTCTAGGCTGTCCGACTTCCATTTAGATAAATCCTCTGATAGTTCTGATATTATGACTGCAAATCATTGTTGTAAATTACTGTGGTTCTGTTCTTGGTTGTACGAGGAGGTACGGTACGCCCACCTATTCCTCCATCTTGCCGGAAGTCAGAGAGCTAACATTTCATATAGTAAGGGCCTTAATAACCATCTTAAAATGAATATCCCAAAATGCAACTTCAGGGTTCCTTTCATTAGCAATAGAAGAGTAATATAATGGACTCCAGGTTGTAACACATGTCCAAGGGAATGTTCAAGGCACAAAATGGAAGGAAACTAGATACTGAAAGATCTGTAAAGAAGAGCTGTCCTCCAGCCTGGCCCAGCTAGACTATGACTGAGAGGGAAGTACACTTCCATCTTTTAAAAGTTGATCAAAGCTCTGAATATGAAAGTATCAGTTGATGTAAAGTTCAGGAGAAAAGAGACACAGGACCAAGTCTTGAAAAACTCCAATCTTTAATGGCCAGGGAGAAAGAAAGATAAGACACAAAGAGCCAAGGAAATAACCAGGGATACAGAAGAAAAAGTAGACTGGTAGCACAGAAGGCAAGGAAAGAGAACAATTCACATGCATAAAAAATGTTCAGTTCTGTTGTTACCATATGTTAAATGCCAGGTTCTTGAATCTCAATTTCATAGAAATGAGCACTGACTAAGGACAAGATCAAGCAGATACAATTATTTTGGAAAGAATTTGTGTAAAAGAGAATCAAGCAGAAAAGAGAGGTCAAAGTCCTGGAAGGGTTCTTGTGGCTTATATGGAGGCCTTGGAGTGACTGGTTATAGGGCTTGGGAATGAGGATGAGATCAGTTGTCACATAATTGTCATTTGGCAGCAGTTGGTCCCGGGGTAGTCACAAGATGTTTTCCAGTGGACCACCCAAAGGGCTTATAAAATAATGCTTGTGAAAACATTCTGGTTACCTTTTAATTGAACAAACAACTATTTTGCAGAACATGATGTTAAGAAAGATATTATCGTCATACATTCTTTCCTTTTAGGATGCGGTTAGGTTAATTTTAACTATGGAATTTTACTGCAAACAAGGCCTCTAAGATAGAGTTCTTTTGGTCAAGATGGAGTCCAGATGGTACCCCTCCAGGGGCGTCTAAACTTTTGGCATCTCTAGGCCACACTGGAAGAAGAAATGTCTTGGGCCATGCATTAAATACACAAATACTAATGAAAATTTTTTTTAATCTCCATGTTTTAAGTAAATTTACGGTTTTGTGTTAAGCCTCATTCATAGACATCCTGGGCCTCATGTGGCCCACAGGCTGAGGGTTGGACATCCCTGCATACTATCTCACTGTTAAAGATGAAGTAAGAGTAAACTAGAAAGCACCCTTTGGATTTCACAAGAAGGGGATTAATTGGACGACTGAGCCTGGAAATACAAAGGACCAAAGTAACTGCAGAACTAGCTAAAATAGTCCTATCCTATTTAACAAGATACTGAGTTGCTTTTCAGAGACAACAGCCCAAAACTACATGCAGAGGAGAGAACATTGACCTCTAGCTACACGCAGAAACAAAGTCTTGCCCTCCCTCTTCACCCCACCATGGAACCAAAGGAATGGAACATAACCAGAACTCAAACACTGGAACCCATTCAGGAGTGAAGGGGGGCCCAGACTGGTGTGGCTCAGTGGACTGAGTGCTTGCCTGAGAACCAAAGGGTCGTCAGTTCAATTCCAAGTCAGGGTACATCCCTGGATTGCAGGCTGGGTCCCCAGTAGGGCATGAATGAGAGGCAATCACACACTGATGTTTCTTTACCTCTCTCTCTCCCTTCTCCTCTCTAAAAATAAATAAATAAAATCTTTTTTTTTTAAAAAAAAGAAGGGTTCATTGTCCAGGAAGATCCAGTGCTGACACCCTTTATCATATATGGTCAAGTTCCAAGTCACTCCAATTAAAACTTGCCCCACCAGAGTTCTGGCCAAGATGGAGGTATACATACAAACCCTTTGCTTCCTTGCACAACCAAAAGGAAGATAACAACCAATCTGAAATCAATAAACAACCAGAAGTGCCAGTAAATCAAACTGCATGGAACTCTAACAACCAAGGAATTAAAGAAACAGTCAAGCAAAACAACCAGACCAGTGAGCCGAGACAAAGAAATATGGCCCAAATGAAAGAACAGAGCAAAATGTCAGAAAGATAGCTAAGTGATGAGGAGATCGCCAATCTATGTGATTTTAAAGCTCTGGCAATCAAAATGCTCACAGAACTGATTGAACTTGGTCAAAAAATGAAAAAACAACTGAAAAATACCCAAAATTAAATAAAGCAAAATATTCAGGGAGCCAACAGTGACAGGAAGGAAACCAGACCTCAGGTCAACAATCTGGAACAAAAGGAAGAAATAAACATCCAACCAAAACAGAATGAAGAAACAAGAATTCAAAAAAATGAAGAGAAGCTGAAGAACCTCTGGGATAACTTTAAATGTTCCAATACATTTAAAGGAGAAGAACAAGAGCAAGAAATTGAAAAAACTTACTTCAACAAATAATGAAGAAAAACTTCCCCAATCTGGCAAAGGAAATAGACTTCCAGGAAGTACAGGAAGCCCAGAGAGTCCCAAAGAAGTTGGACCCAAACAGGAACATACCAAGGCACATCATCATTAAGTTACCCAAGATTAAGGATAAAAAGAGAATCTTAAAAGCAGCAAGAGGAAAGGAGAGAGTTGCCAAAGGAATTCTCATAAGGCTATCAGCTGATTTCTCAAAAGAAAGCTTACAGGCAAGAAGGGGCCGGAAAGAAGTACTTGAAGTCATGAAAGGCAAGTACCTACATCCAAGCTCACTCTATCCAGCAAAGCTTTCATTTAGAATGGAAGGGCAGATAAAGTGCTTCCCAGATAAGGTCAAGTTAAAGGAGTTCATCATCACCAAGCCCTTATTTTATGAAATGTTAAAGGGACTTATCTAAGAAAAAGAAGATCAAAACTATGAACAGTAAAATGACAACAAACTCACAACTTTTCAACAAATGAGCTAAAAGAAAAGAAAAACAGTGAAAACAAAAACTAAGCAAACAACTAGAAAAGGAACAGAATCAGAGAAATGGACATCACATATAGGGATTTCAGTGGGGAGAGGGAAAGAAGGAAGAGGGAGTGAAAGGTACAGGGAAGAAGCATAATTGGTAGGCATAAAATAGATGGGGAGAGATAAAAATGGTATAAAAAACAGACAACTCAAAGGACTTATATGTACAACCCATGGGCATGAACTAAGAGTAGGGAATGCTGGGAGGGTTGAAGGATGCAGGGCAGAGGGGAGATTAGGGGGGGGGGGGGGTTTGGGAAAACTAATAGTATAATCAATAAAATACACTTTAAAAAAAGAAAAAAAACTTGCCCACAAGCACTTTTCTTTAAATTGGTTTATTTTATATTTAAAATTATTATATTTGAGAGAGAGAGTACCACTGTTTGTCATTAGGGATAGAACGTGCAACTATGACATATCGGTCAATGTTCTAAGCAACTGAGCTACTTGGCCAGGGTAGACTTGCCCCACCAGCCCTTTGCATACATATCCCCCAAACTCTTAAATAACGTAGTCTAGTGAGCAAGATGAATTTGAGGCACAATTGGGTCTCCCATCTTTTCAGTTGGCACCTTCTTACTCAGTATACCTTTCCTTACTCCAAACTCTGACATTTGGAGTTTCAGCCTTTTGAAGCATCAGGCACAAGAAACTGGGTTTGGTAACACCAAGAACAGTGAAAACAATCCTGAAGAAGAACAGTTGAAGGACTTTTCACAAGCTGATTTCCAGACTTACCATATAACAAATGAGAAATCTGGAATTGGTGTAAGGATAAATCAGCAGTTCCCCCTAATCCACTTGTACTTCAATACTTTCCTCTGTGCTCATTTAACTACATATTAATAAATATAGCCCTGGCTGGTGTGGCTCAGTGGATTGAGTGCTGGCCTTCAAACTGAAGGGTCACTGGTTCAATTCCCAGTCATAGCATGTGTCTGGATTTCGGGCCAGGTCCCCAGTGGGGAACACTTGAGAGGCAACCATGCATTGATGTCTCTCTCCCTACCTTTTTCCCTCCCTTCCTCTCTCTAAAAATAAATAAATAAAATCTTTAAAAAATAGATATAGAAGTATTTGAGTCACCATTTCATTAAAGAACATATGGTACATACTCCTTCAATTCTTGCTTTATTCAACAGGCCATAGCAATCTCTCCAGGTTGAAGTAACAGCTCTAAGTCATTTTTAATAATTACTTAAAATTTATCCTTATCCTATTGAAATTCACTTTGTTCCCAATTTTGGACATTTAGGAACAATCAATAAGTATTGGAAGGATTCCCAAGAGGTAGATTTCTGGGTTGAACTGTAACTTCAACATAACAAATATTGCCAGGTTATTTCCTGTCATTAATACCCAGAAAGTTCATCTTTCCCCATTATGACAATGGTTATCAACTTCTCAATCTGTGTCATGTCCTTGTTGTGTTTATTGAACAGAAAAAAAAGACCTGGTCAAATGAATTACCAACTGGAAAACAGAATTCAAGGCCAATTTGGAAAATAAAGCACAGGAAGCTTAGACATTGGCCACAGCGTTCAGCCATCAAAAAGGAAAATAGCCCAGGAATTCAGGTGCTTAGACCTTTGAGTTTTAGAGAAGGAGTGTAAAAGTAAAAAGCTACTAAGTAATCAATTCATTCTCTGTTGAATCTGCTCTTCTGTTCAGATTTATGCTCAAGGGGGGATAAATGCTACCATTACAGGGAACTGGTTTTTAATACCATACCTTGGCCCAGTTGTAGTAGGTCTGTTCATTCACTGGTGATACCCCAGGTGACAGAGAATGTTGTGAGAGACACTGAAAGACAGAGAATTTTCCACAGTGGCACTCTCAGGACAGTGGCCCTGTCCCCACAGGTGTTCCTCCTTCCTCTTTCCGGGACATGAACATAGGCCCTCCCTCTCATCTCCCTATTCTTCCTGATTTAACCATGACTAATCCACAAGAATTCTCTCTTTCCCAAGAATGCATCTTTGACCAATTGTTCTGCAACTCAGCCAAACTTCAACTGACTCCTCTGCTAAGATGTCATCCTTTCATAAATGAGACTGCTCTTTAGGAGACTTCTCATACCCAGCATTCTTGAATAAAGGTTTACACTAACCACCGGTCCGTTTTCTAAAATTGTGGTGCCTCATTTTGAATCAGAACCGGACCTCTGCTGCTCAGCTCCCAGCCACATCAAGCACAAAACATTCCCAGGACCCTTTGATGTATTCCCTCAAGTTTCAGGGACAAGCTGGCTCAATAAGCCCTGTCCCTGATCTGCTCTTCCTGTTAAAACACAACCTAAACCTTTATCCTTTTTTATTGTCCATAGTATAGGCCTCTTGATTTGCCTCTTGATTTGATTTGTTTTCACTGCTCAAGTTTCTCACTGAGGAGCTGGGCTTATAGTTCCAAGATGCTTTCTTGGCCTACTTATTTCTTGTTTGTTCTTGTCATTTGAATAGGGGCTCAACATTGTGGGCACAAATAGCACTAAACATTGGGAGCTCTGGCAGGATCTTACCAATAACACTTTAAAACTTCTGTGGCTATTCTGGGGAATTTGGAATATGACTAAGATAATGAATTTGCTTGGCACCTTAAGCTTAAATGCTTGAAAGTTTCCAAATATTTAATGATCAGTATTTTTAAGTGGGCATGAAGAGCCCTCTAAAAGGAAAATTCTAAAACTGCTGTCTTAGGGAAGGCTAATAAAAATGTGGAGGATTTAAAAATCCATCCTTACAATTTCTTCTCCCTCTCCTGATCCAACCCTTGGATTGACTTTACTCTTGGGCCCCTGTACTCGACTTCTCCTTTCCCCTTGTTCTGCTATCCTCTTCCTCCTGTACCTTCCCTAGGTCCTCTTCCCTTTTCTCTGTTAGGTAGAAGTTAAAAGGGTAGAAGGAGGAGGGATGGAAGAAGGTTCACAGTGCTTAAAGAGAGAGCCCATAAATAACTTTGATTAACTGCCTGCCTCTGGTCACTATCTGCTTTATGAGGGGGTCCACAGTACTTACAGAAAAAGTTAACTGCCCTAACTTTAATTAACTGCCTCTGGTCACGTATCTGTTTTACAACGGATGTCAAGAGGTGGTCTGGAGCAAGATAAGGATCTGGGTTAACAGACCTCCACACATACCTACATTTAGGTGGTCATATCTTCCTGTGGGAAAGCATGCACTACTTTTGCCCACCAATCAATGTAACTCCCTCACCCCACCCTTCAAACTATATAAATCCTCAGGACAAAGGGACCAGGGGCCTATGCTTTTCCCACCCACCTTGGTGAGACCTGTTCTGTTCCCTGAGAACTACTACTAACAAACTCTGCTTGCCTACTAACCAACTTGCTGATTTTAGTTATTTACTGCATCAGCAAGAAGAACCAAGTTTCCCACAACATCTCCACTGCTCCTTCCTAAACACACCCCTCTCATTGGACAATATCCCGTTATAATGTCTTATAATATAGGTGAAGATGATAACCAAATTTGCTGGCCTTATGGCTTTACACTTTGGTCAATATCAAGTTTATCGATTCACTGAGGAATTTATAATCTTAGAAATTTATAGTTTGGACTCTAATCTCTGTCAATTCATTCATCTCTTTAGGGGATCCAGAGATGGGGAAACTCTTATATAATGTCTTAAAAAATTGATTCCTTTTACTTGATGATAGCATTGGCAAATTAGAGACATAACTTCTCAAAGGATAAACTCCACTTTTGTCAGAACAAAGTATAGTTTGTTGGGCATGACATCATTATACAAAATAGGAGGTCTCACCTGGGCTAGTATGGTTCAGTGGATTGAGCATTGCCTGAGCACCGAGAGGTAGCGGTGTTAGGTCAGAGTCGCTCAAGAGACCAGATGGACACAGTGAACTAAGGAGCAGGATTTATTAGCTAGGAATAAGAGGGACAGTGGAGCCAACCTAGGGAGGTTGGGGAGCCAACCAAGGGAAGTTAAGACTTGCTCTGTTGTTCTTAGGGCAGGGTTTTTAAGCACAAAAACCCATGAAGGGTAACTGGTTGGAGTCTCAGAGTCTGATTGGCTAGAGCTGGTTGCTGGGTGCCATTGCTGATGACCATTTTTCTTGATATATCTTGTCAGGCTCAAGTTAAAGCTGCATCCTGTTATGCCAGATAGGCTGACCCCAAACCCCAATCTTAGCCAGGTATCTGTTCCTCCAGGGTAGGGTCGGCAGGCAGTTTCCCAGGCAGGTGTTTTCCCAAGCTAGTTTCCCACAGTACAGTTTTCCTGCCTGGTGATTTTCCATTCGTCCTAGGCCTACCTAGGGCTGTCAAGGGGCACATGCCTGGGTTGCGGGCCAGGTCCCCAGTTGTGGGCATGTGAGAGGCAACTGAATCTCTCACACATTGATGTTTCTCTCCCTATCTTTCTCCCTCCCTTCTCCCTCTCTAAAAGTAAATAAATAAAAATTAAAAAACTCTCTAAAAAAATGGAAAATCTCCTTCCCTTCAGGGACTAGAAGCTCTTGATGCCTTTTCCTGGCTAATTACCAAAGCAATTTAGAAGAGTTTTTGAACTCATTTGACTTTGTAGGTATAGGATTCACTGTTTCCTATACTTTCCTTCACTGACTGCCCTTTAAACAATCTTAATTAGTTCACATACCTGAGTCCTTGCCCTGAATAGGCTCACTACCCTTCAACTTCCTAATTTCCATAAACTTTTCTGTTGGGAGCTGACCAACAGCCAACCCTTGACACAGTCGGGACGGATGAGACACATCTGCACAGCAGAAGTGGTTGTGGCTGGGTCTCCCTCCTGTCTATCTCTTCTTGTATGCCTGTCCCTGCTAGCAATAGGTGGTGGGATTTTTGGGCTTTATAACAAAAAATCTGCATGATGCCTCTGATTCTGCGTGAAATGACCTATTGACCACAGACCAGAAGTCCCTAACAACCCTACTGCCGCCTATTTCCTCCACCTGGTTAAATATTATGATCTAAGCCAGTGGGAGCAATACAGAGAATGTTTCCTCCAAGATGTATAAGAAAGAAGTCTAGACAGAATGTTAAGTGGTTAATCTAGGCAATCTAACTTCAAAAAATTTTTAAATAACTCTTACAACATTTGCCTGGTGCATGGCACCCTTTTTGATATAGGCTAATTCTTAGAATCCCTATGAACACCCAGAGATTAATAGGCACTTGAAAGTCTGTACATGTAGCTAATTCTAACTAACTGATTAATAACCCTCTTGGTCAAAGTAACCTTTGTTCAACATGATTGATCTATAAAACCTCCTGTACTTTTCGAAGTTGTTTCTATGTTAACATTTTCCACTCTAATAATCATGCTGTGCACCTGCTCCATTGAGTATTGTATAACCTCCCCTATAAAAATAAAGATTGATTCTTCTCGGAGAGTCAGTCAGATCCAAAAGGTTTGGCTGTCCTCCGGCACCCCACCTGGTGTCTGGCTCCATTTTCTTCACTGAGCCATCTCTCCTCTGGGGGCCTTGAGACCGGCCGAGGCTAGACCCCGGCACTTTTCTTTGTATATAGAAAATCAGGACAAACACTAAGGGTCTTAAGAGCAAACAGACATTAGAGACCCATTGATTATATCCCTTCATTTGATCCCATAGCTAAAGCCTTCCCACCTTGTTGTGGTGCAGTGGCAGCAGCTGCCAGTCTGGTGACTTAGCTTTAGTATGTGCACTTAACCTCATCGTCCCCAATGCTGTTCCGACCTTATTCTTAAATGGAAACACCTACCTAGCATTTCTGTGCCTCTAGACTGACGTCCTAAAAAATCTTCTCCTTTCCCCCTACACATTCTTTATCCAATGCAGGAACACTCTGGACCCCGTTGATGTCGTAACTGTCATGGGCTTATGTGGAAATTTTACCTGCCTCCCTCTGACTTCTTTGAAACTCCTTTAGATGATCCATATTTAAAGCTGCCTGTGGTTGTGTGGTAATTCAGGAAAAACAAGCTGGACAGGCTGTCAAGCTGGACATGCTGTCATAACCCATTCAGATTTGCTTGGCTCCAGCACTCTCCCAGAGGCCAAATCTGCATAAGAGTTTGATCGTCCTTTGCCAAACAAATTTCTGTATGAGGTGATACATAATTCATTCAGAATAACATGTTGTGATGTAAATGTTTGTTTTATGAACTATAAATTCATCAAATAGAACAGAGGAGGTAATTGTTTTTGCTATTAGAAGTCTCCAAATTTCAAAATACAAGTGGCAGGCTTTAAAAATTTGACTGCTCTGGTGTGTTTTTTCCTTCAAGTTTTCAGTTTCAGACTATAAAGCAGGCAGGATCATAAGCAATATAAAGAGTATAATGGCTTTTGCCCTGGCTGGTGTGGTTCAGTGGATTGAGCACAGGACTGTGAACCAAAGGGTTGCCAGTTCGATTCCCAGTTAAGTCACATGCCTCTATTGCGGCCAAGTCCTCAGTAAGCAGCACATGAGAGGCAACCATACATTGATGTTTCTCTCCCTCTCTTTCTTCCTCTCTTCCCCTCTCTATAAATAAAATCTTTTAAAAAAAAGGTGTAACGGCTTTGTATTATGTCAACTTAGCTAAGTTCAAACTAACTCTTCCAGAGTTTCTTTCCCTGCATGATTCTGAGTTACATGGGCCACAAGAAAAATGTGAACATATTCTGGAAGGCCTAAGTGAAGCAGCTGTCATTTTGTTTACACTGAAAATCAGTATAGGGTGCCAGGCATTGTTGTAATGAGCACACAAGGTCACTGATCTGCTAGCTCATCTTGTGGGGGTACAGTGGTATCCAGTTCATAGTTCTCCAGCACACAATAGCTCCTTCCTCAACTTTTCTACTCCTAGTCCAGGCGCTTGGGTAGTTAGTTCCATGGTGAAGGGTACCAGCTTCTCTTGTGAGTCAGCCAACATCATGGTTTATCCTTGTGGTTTCAAGTTTATCCTTATGGATTCCAGTTCTTGCTCTTCTCTATTTCACATCCAGCTTCCCTGAAGCCAGACTGAATGATTTCAAGCCCTACCCCAACACAGAGGCAATGCCCTCACATAGACTCCTCAACCAGCTACCATTATTGTCTAAGGACTCCTGCCTATAATAAGCTCCTTATTCTATTATTCATACATTTCTGCCTCTCTAATCAAACTCTGCCTGATACAAGGAGGCAGTGGACTTATGAAATAAGCATCTTCTAATAAGGAACATAAAATTACATTTGTAGCATTTATTGTTTGCTACATACCAGGTATTTTGCTGTTTCTTATCTCTTCTCATCTTTAGCACAAAACTATTTTACAGGTGAAGAGCTCAAAGAGATTAATAAATTTGTCCAAGGCCACACTGCTAGAATATGAAAAGCTTGTCAATTGAGAGTTTCTTCTCATAACCATTGTCATCCTGCCTCCCCACAAAGCATAAATTCTGCACAGCAATGAACTCCTTGACAGAATGATGATGATTATGATTACATATCTGTTACCTATAGGTGTGTTTGACTCAAACATTCTTTTGAAAAGGATCAGAATATATCACCCCAAAATATCACACTTTGATATAAGGATTATTTTAAGTTTAAGGCATTACGAATCACAATAACACCCTCACCTACCCCAAACCACCTGGAAGGAAGTGACTCTTATTATTCAAAGACAGGGAGCCAACACCAAGAGGGGACTGCATAAACAGAACCTTGCTAAAATAGCCCTTACAATCCATTAGTTTTACTTCTCCACAATTTATTGTCCCTTGAAGTCCAAACTCCTTTTCTTTTGGCTATATACACCCTGCTTTTTTAAAGTTTCATTTTTTCCTGTGACCTCCTGTACCCATTAAAAAATTAAGTGCCTTTTCTCCCATTAATATGTCTTTTGTTAGTTTATTTCACACACCCCAGACAATAAACCTGAGAGGTTAGTTTTTTTTCTCCCTATGTGTCTAAAGTAAAAAGTAATATTTTCCAAACAGATAAATCACCTGAAGAAGTTCCTTTGATGAACAATGCAGTGCAGAAATGTTAATTAAGTCTTCTTAGTCAAAACTTGCAAGAAACCAACTCTATCAAATTCAATTGTAGTTTAAAGTGTTAACTTGCCTCCTGTTAAAAAGCCAACTACCAAATATTTATTATGTGGAGGAAAATTCTTAGGTGTGGGCGGGAATACAAACTACAAACTTTTGTAAAAGCCACAAGAGGCCAACCTATTACATCATATATCCTCAAAGAGTCAGGGCATGCTGAAACATGCTGTGTTTTGTTTGTACCAACATTTTCCTCATTGTAAAAATAATATATGCTCATTTGACAATGAGAAAAATACTGAAAAATAAAATATTACTAATAGCCTATTACCAAAGATGACTATCATTAATATATTGCTGTTTTCAAAAAATAAAAAATGTTTATATGTATATACATATACATATATACACACACACATGGTTTTCCTTTCATGATTCCTTTTCTGTTATTTTTAACAAAATAGTTTTACATGTTATAATTTTTGCAAACATAATTTTAATGATTGAATTTTTTTTCTGAGCAAGAGGTACCTTTGAGGAAAGAGGAAATTTGATATTTTGCTAAATCACTTCTCTAGTGGGGAACATAGGCCTCACAGAATTGTTTTCTTTAGTTTTACTGAGACTCTGTTAACCTAAAAATAAAAACATCATGGTGAGAGGCAACACATATTTGAGAGCCAAGAACTGAGATTCTGGGATGCACTAATTTGGTAGAAACCCAAACACTGTTCTCATTAGGAGGAGAAGGTAGGGAGTATTTATGAGACAAGAAAGGTGAATAATTACAGGAACAGAAGGAAGAAATTTCTATGGGAGCAGATAAGCCAGGGAAGGAGTTTCTATAGATGCAGATAAGCTAACATACTGATGCTAATTCTAAAGATTGTCTTTCATTTCAGTTTCCGAGTTATAAAGTCTGCTTTTCTGCAAACTTTGCAAACAGTAGTTTGGAATACAAAGTTGCTGCAGGCCTAGTCCAAAGGTTATTTTGCCTAGTTTTAACATTCCAAAGGTTTTTGTGGACTAAGACTTACAAGGCAGTTACTCTGGGATGGCAGCTCTAACTCCATTTTGAAGCGACGCCGTTTCTATTATTTTTTATAACACAATAACATTGTTAAAATCAGCACTTTTTTTTACAATGTGGAAGTAATGTAGAAATGTTGTAAAAATTTAATTTCTGACATCTAATCCCAGAAATAACCACTGTCTGATTTGATAACCACTACCCTATCTTTCCAGAACCTTGTTTGTGAATATAGGATTATATTGAAAGGCAAAATTCTTTGATACATTTGTTGGTACATGTAAAAACTTTATTTAATAATGAAGGAACCAGAATGTGAGAAAAAGAGTCGATTAGAGAAGCGTTTGAAGAACAGTTATACTTATATGGTCAGAGGGCAAAAAATGTCAAATAAGTTTGCTAAATTAGTCGAGTAGTTAACTTCTTCAGATCAATAAAGGCCTATCAATTCTGGGGTTACACATCTCTATCTAGATTGTGGTAACCACCCTGTCAACTTATCAGGTTTACAAGTAAATTTCTAATCTTATGAGCAGTTGTCTTCTTTTCAATATACTTTTTAAAAATGGTATTGTTTTTTAGAGAGAGAAAGGAAGAGGAAAGGAGAGAGAGATCAATTTTTGTTGTTCCACTTAAATTTATGCATTCACTGGTTGCTTCTTGTATGTGCCCTGACTAGGGATCAAACTCGCAGCCTGGGTATATTGTTAGAGTTAAACAATGAAGCAGGAAATTGCATGGGTCCTGGTCGGGAGCCAAGAATATCTCAGGAAATTAGGAAATTGCATTAGAGTTGAACAATGAAGCAGGAAATTGCATGGGTCCTGGTCGGGAGCCAAGAATATCTCAGGAAATTAGGAAATTGCATTAGAGTTAATTGCATGAATGCTGCTTATCTTTGCCCACCAAGAGGAAATTTTGCCTACAGGTGCTGATATTGAAGTAACCAATGATTGTATGCCACATTGTACAAATGTAGCCAATTGCTAAATGCCACCTCAGCTTCTGTACCAGGCTTGCTTGCTCGCTTTCTCTATAAAAATCCGGTGAAACAGATGTAGGGCGCGACTCTCGGTTGTGGCTCTTAGGAGCTGAGTGCCTCCGGCACGTTTGGAGAGTCCGCCCCTGCGCAGGTAACTAATTGGCCTTATAAATAAATTTCTACAAAATAACTGTCCTCTGGTCTCCGTGTGAAATATCTCGCTGCAAGAGAGATATCAGGTTGATGCTCCAACTAACTAAGCTACCTGGCCAGAGATGAGCAATTGTCTTTCTGCACCTTCATCAAATGTTGATTGTTGTCAAATATATATGCTATCATTTCCCAAGAGCGGCACATTAAAACAAGCAGAGAGTAAATATTCTGGCATGTATGAAAACGTCAAGCAATTATCAGTCAGCCTCTTTCCAAGTTTGGGATAAAATTTAAAAATATAGGATGTGTATTTAAGGTATGTATTTATACACACACACCTTGTCACTTCAAAATTATAAAGGTATCTTCCTAAACATTTTTTTTCTGGCAACATTATATCTTTGTTTATCTTGGATTTTTAAATCTCCCTCCTCCAAAAATATGTAGTATTTTTTTTCATCAAAACACACAAAACACCACTTATTGATTAATTCATCTTTTCCTGATTTGAAATGAAACTTAGTTTATCATATAATACACAGAGATGTCATTGATTCTATTCCTGAACTTCTTTCTCTTTCAGTGGCCAATTTGTCTAAAACTGCTTTGATATGACAATGTTTTAGTTTTTATTTAATTTATTTATTTTTATTTTGAGAGTACCTTTATTAAAGCTGGGGACAGTGAAACAAGGAAAGGCCTAGCATAGAAGATGCAACAGAAGGGAGCCTAGCCGGGGCTGCTTTGTCTCTCTACAAATGTCATAGGAAAAAAATAAGCCTAGGCGTGGAGCTGCTTGGTGCACTAGACAGTCAGATAAAAGGGGCCTTGCAGATGGGTTCAGGGGGTTAGCCTCATAGTAAGATAGGATAGTGAGAAGCTATGAAAATTCCTTGGCAAGTGAAATAGGAAAACTGAGACAGCTGAACACAGTGGCCAGGCAATTTACAGCCAAGTGCAGATCGTCACTAGGGCCAGAAGGTCCTGAGTGCCTGGCAGGGGGCAAAATGGGAAATAGGACCTCACCCCCCACGGTAACCTTTCCTCCTTGGAGATAACATCTAGGCCTCAATTGTATTTCTGCTCCATGGCCAGGTAAGCAAAACCAGGTGGGCAATGCCAAGACCCACTGCAATGACTGAAAGACCCCCTGCCTTGTCACTGACCAATCAGCAGAGACCACGACCCTAAAAGAGCACACCTGGAAAATGGATGAATATTCTGCTGAAACCCTCCAGAGACCTCCCCTAAGTTTCCTGCCTGCAAGAGAGAGTGAAAAGCCTCAAGACAAAGGACTCAGCGGGGCTTCTCCTTCTGGGGAACAGCTGGCCACATTCCCTTTCTTTTCTTCTGCTCCCTACTTTTTTCTCCACAGGCATGCATCTCCATGGGCACCTGGCAGCTTGTGCCAGGCTAATCCCCTAAACCTGTCCTCAAGGGGACGTCCCCTCTTCCCTGAATTTCCAGTGAACTAAGGAGCCCTGATGCTTCCTTCTTCTTTGCTAAGCCCTTCCTTGTCTTACCATCCCCTGCTTTTTTTTTAACTGAAGATTTTACTTACTTATTTTTAGAGAGAAGGAAAAGGAGGGGGAAAGATAGGAAGAGAAACATCAGTGTGTGATTGCCTCTTATGCACCCCTTACTGGGGACCTGGCCTGCAACCCAGGCATGTGCCCTGACTGGGATCGAACCAGCAACTCTTTGGTTTGCAGGCTGGCACTCAGTCCACTGAGCTACACCAGCCAGGGCCCCAACTCTAATAAATGTATCCTCATAGTCACTTGTACTCACTTTGTGAAATCTTTCCTACACAAAGTCAAGAACCCACACCCTGCAGCTGGGCTTAGGCAGACCCACCCAGGGCCTGGCCCCTGTCTGGTGACAATTGCAAGACAGGGCTGCCCATTGCAAGTCTGGGGACCCATAGAGTTTAAGAGATGCTGGCCTGAAAGGGAAAACAGGTGTGGGCATGCTCCTGAGAGGGAGAGTGCCAATGTGACAATGTTTTAACAGTTTACACTCTGATATCTGAGAGAAATTGTACCCTATGGTTATTCTTCTATTTAATATGTGTTATTTATGTGAATCTACTCTTCCAGATGCTCTTTTTTTGTTAATAATTTATACTCTTTTGAATTGATAGAAGTAGAACTTTGGAATCTTTGGGTAAGTTCAATGTCAAACTGTTTCTCAAAGAAGTTATACCACCTTACACTCCCAAGAGCAGGGCATGAAGCTTCCCATTGCTCATTTCTCATCAAATGTAGTTTTATCCACCTTTTAAATCACAATCATTCTGGTGGATACTAAGAAGTAACTTATTGTGGCTGTACTGATGATTACAGGGCTTAGTGCCTTTATTGCCTATTTGCTGTTTGGAATTTCTGTCTGATACAATGCCTGTTTAAGACTTTAGTACATTTGAGGAGGAGATGTCTATTTTCTCCTTGTTTTCATTCTGATTTTAACTTGACACTTTTGATTCATCTGGAATTCATTTTGGTATAAGGTAAACTGTAGCAGTTCAACTATCATTTTCCAGCTAGCTAGTCACTCCTGACAATACCATTGTCACAATATAGTGCTGAACAATCCATTCCAGGTTATTGGTAATTATAGAAGCAATTTTTATGCACACATATGTCTATGTATCTACCTGTAGTATGTGTGTCTATAAATTCTATCAAGGCTTCCTTTGTATCGCATAGAAAGTGTAGATAAATTAGAGAACTTTTTTGTGTGTTGTTTTTCTTTCTTTCTTTCCTTTTTACATCGAGTTCTTCAATCCAGGAGCATGGTATGTTTCTCCATTTATTCTGGATCCCTATTCTGCCTTTTTATGTAGTTTTATCAATTTTCTTCCCAAATAATCTAGTTTCTCTTACTGTTATATTTTTCCATTATGTTTTCTGATTTCTTTTTTCTATTGATTTTTAAAAATTATAGTAATGTTACAGGGTGCAGCCAAGACGGGGGACCCCAAATAGGCATTTGAAATGGGGTCCAGAACTCAAGGTGTCCAGGAGATTTTAAAGTGTCTCCACCCCTTCCCCCACAGGTATGAGTTGGGGGAAGGGACACACAGAGCAAGAACATGCAGGGCAGCTTTGCAGCTAATCCATGGCATGGTCATTTAGCATACCTATAGCCTTTGGCTGGTCACTTAGATATGCTAAATAGCTATGGCCATGCTCAAGGCCAGGGGGATGGAAAGGGACCTTCCCCCCAAGATGGGACCTGGGAGGCAGGTCCCCTGAGTTATAGTGCCTGAGTGGGAGCTGGGAGAAGATTGGCTCCATGACATGGGGTGACACCTGCCCAGACCCACGATGGCGACCAGAAAAGCTGGAGAAGACAGCAGATTGAGGGCAAGTGTGCCCAAGTGTAGGAGGAGTCGGAAATGGGGCTGCAGAAGAAGATTGGCGCGGGGGATTTAAACACGGACACGGCAGCCATTGAGGGAGAAACCACGCGGCCTTGACTGAGTGGAGATTCCTGCAGCCCTGAGAGAGAGAGGACCACGTGCCTGGCAGAGTGGGGACCCCCACAGCTTAGAAGGGGGAACCACCACCTGGTTTTGGCGGAGATCCTGGTGACTCAGCCGAGGGTGCCGGGAATCCAGGGAGGTCTCCCAGTCAAGAGGGAGTTCTAACTGGGAAGAACCAGAAGACCACCTAAGCCATGGACTTCTATTTCCTTTCCTGAGATACAGTACTCTGGACTGGGCAAAGGGGGAAGGAAGGAAGGACTCTGTGTTTGTGGGTGTTTTTAGGGACTTTAGGATTTTTTTGATAAAGACATTAGGTCACTACTTTAAGTTAGTATAGCATTAAATAAACATTTCCTTTCCTTTTCACGAATCTCTGGCATTGAGAGACGTCTTTCCTAGGGCGGAGGACATAACGGACCAGGGCCTTCTTTTAATAATAGTATATCGTCCCAGACCCCCCTTGTGTGTTCTGTAACAGTAACATGTATAAAATGACATGTAACATTTTGAATTTAAGTATGCAATTCAGTGGCATTCAGTACATTCATGATGTTATACAGCCATCACTACTATCCTCAGATTTATTCCTATATTTATCTTATTCCTGGCTACATTGCTGAAGTAGCTGTTAGTAGACAACCTCAAATGCAAAAACATTAGTAACTAAAAGTTGGAAAGCATTTACAACTGTTATATATTCCATAAATTAATTTTGTGACTGAGAGCTTTCCATTTAGCCTAGGGCAAGGCAGTAATGGATTTGATTACTTGGTAGATTTAGATGAATTGAGAAATAATGAGTGAGCCCTGGCTGGTGTAGCTCAGTGGACTGAACACCAACCTGCGAATCAAATTCGCAGGTTCAATTCTTGGTCAGGGCACATGCCTGGGTTACGGGCTAGATTCCCAGTTGGGGGTGTGCAAGAGGTAACCAATCAACATTTCTCTCACACATCTATGTTTCTTTCCCTCTCTTTCTCCCTCCCTTCCCCCCTCTCTAACAATAAATAAAATCTTTTTTAAAAAAAGAAAGAATGAGTGATTCAAAAATTGTTGATTGGAAAAAATCCAACCACCCACCTTGCTTCTCCCACCTTCATTTATTCTTCCTTACATTTCCTTCTTGATTCCAAATACATAAAAGAAACGGCAAACTGTCATTCTGAGAGGCATTTTTCTCAATCTGTTGAGATCTTGCTTCCAGATATATCCTCTTTTTGGCTCAGATAAACCCTAATAAAGTCTTTAAATTTTTTTCTACAGGTTTAGACATTCTTACGTCAACCAAGAAAAGTTGCCACATTTGACGCTGATGACAATCAAAACCCAACAGACTCAGTACCAATTTTTACCTCCCCTTAACTGCCTGAATTAGATGGGGGGCCTGGTCCAGGGAGAGAACTGTCACTAGGGATAACAGCAGAGTATGGACTTAGGTGTGCTGGGCTGGGGAAAGTTGGGCAGGGCCTGTTCGTTCAAAGTCCTCTCTCCGTTCCACTGTTTTCTCTACACAGCATGGCAAACATTTGTTTACCAAACATTTGCTCTTCCCATCTTCCTATGAATTGTCTTTCTTCCCTTTGAACCCCCAGGCCCCTATGTCTTCTCCTTAGCTTAGGATGGCATATAAGCCTTCATTGCCTATCTGAGAGACTCTTTTGTCTTTATGGGGCTCCCATACAAACAAATTCAAATTTGTTTTTTTTTCCTGTTAGTCTGCCTTATGTCAGTTTAATTGTTACATCAACCAAAAGAACCTAGAAGAATAGAAGAAAATTTTCCTCTCCTACAATCACTGTGAGGAAATTGATGATCTCACGTAAGAAGTCCAGATACAAGGCTATTCTGTCTTTTAACTTTATATGAAATGCACAAAACTCTTTTGAGAATCTTTTGGGTAAAGGAATATGCCTTATGATTTTGATTACCCTTAGGATGTCCTAGAAAAGGCTTGGGGATTTATGTATCGAGGGACCACCCTAGAGTAAGCACACTAATTGTGGTTACCTTTGTCCGCTAAGTTCAGAAGTAGCCATTTAAATAAAGCTGCCACCTGAGTCCTCAGTCTTCTAGTCCTCCCTGGTGATTTGTTAAGTTCAGTTGGGGCTTGTTTTATAAGACCAGCCTTTATGCTTAAACATCTCATATTACTAAGATTGCACAAGAGGACTCCACTATTTTTAATCCACTGAATTAATGCCAAATACATAGCAGAACATTTGAAAAAAAATGATAGGAATTTGTGTTGCCCCCCCAAATTAGTCTTGTCAACAAGTTCTATCAAGTTTGGACCCTCATTTAGCCCTCTTTTTTGAAACTTTCCCACATTCAACTTGTCCTTGGCTTATATCAACTCTTATCCCACTAGATAGCCTATCATCTGTCAGTCTTAATTATTCCTGTTCCAATCCAAGTCTTCACATTGCCACTTCCAATACCTCACATCCATGATAACATGTGCTGTGGGAGGAAAATAATGATATAAACCTTGACCTCATGGAGCTTGGAATTTTAGAGGAAGCAAGATATATAGACATTGTTACAAGATAGTATGAATGGAGCCACTTCAAATTGAGTTGGACAATAAATATTGAAGGGACTATATGAATGGATAAAGCAGAGACTTTACATGTTATAAATTCCTAGAGGACAGATTCTCTCTATTCAATATAAGCCTAAATAATGTTTGATGTATATAGCATGTCCTCAATAAATATTTGTGAATTAAAAAAAAAGGCCCTGGCTGGTGTGGCTCAGTAGATTGAGCACTGGTCTGCAAACCAAAGGGTTGCTAGTTTGATTCCCAGTCAGGGCACATGCCTGGGTTGTGGGTCAGGTCCCCAGTGGGAGGGCACACAAGAGGCAACCACACATCGATGTTCTTTCCCTCTCTTTCTCCTTCCCTTCCCCTCCCTCTAAAAAATAAATAAAATTAAAATGTTTTTTAAAATGCAGTTGGAGCTGCCATCCCAGAGGGACTGCCTTGAGTGTCTTATTCCTCAAACTTTGGAACTGTTAAAACTGGGCAAAATAACATTGGGTTGGGGGTTCAGCAGTACTGTATTCCAAACTACCATTTGTAAAGATAGAAAAGCAGACATTATGACTACTAGACTTAAAATTAAAAACATTCTTTAGAATTAGCATCATTATGTTAGGGTATTTGTACCTATGGAAACTTCTCCCTTAGTTTATTAACACCCATAGAAATTCTTTCCTTCTATTTTTTTAAAGGTTTTATTTATTCATTTTTAGACAGAGGGAAAGAGAAGGAGAAAGCAAGGGAGAGAAATATCATTGTATGGTTGCCTTTTGAGTGCCCCATACTGGGTGAGGACCTCGCCCACAACACAGGCATGTACCCTGACTGGGAATTGAACTGGGGACCCTTTGGTTCGCAGCCTGAGCTCAGTCCATTGAGCTACACCAGTCAGGGCTCCTTCTATTTACGTAATTACCCCCCTTCCCTTTCTCCAGAATACCTCTTGCATTCATCTCCTAATTGGAAGACTATTTGGGATTCTGCCTGAATTAATGCTTCCCAAATACCTATTTTTTTAATCTCAAATACTTGTTGCCTTTCACTTTTTCTCTTCTCTTTGGCCTTTTATATTTAGGTTAACAACATTAAGCTATTGTAATCAGGCAGAAACCTTATTTTCTTCTGTCTGATCTTTTCTTTTCTTTTGGCTCAAATGGTGCTTAACTGCACCCTGATTCCCCCACCTCCCTCTTCTTTGCATGTCCACTCTCTTGCCTAATAATTAAGCCCTCAGGACAATGAGATTCTGTTCAGCCTCCAATAGTCTTAAAAAAACAAGGTACCAGGTCTGTTGACTACAGAGACAGAGTTTCCTTTCTTTCTTTTATTTTTTCTTGATGTTAAAAAGTATTTATTTAATCTGATTACTATGGATAGAGTTTAAATCTGAATGCATTTACAAGCTTAAATGTATGACATTTCCAGAGGGATATCTGGGATCCTCAGAATATTACAAGTTATTATGGAAAGTTTAAAAAATAAAACAACCCTTTCATGTAGGTAGCCAGAATTTTTAAGGCTAGATTGACAATACTCTTACTTTCCCTATCTCTTTCCATCTCCACTTATCCCTCAAAGACTTTTCTAATATCCAAAGGAAGTCATTTAGACTCAGGGACAGAGTTTTCAGTCAAACTAAAGATAATGTCTTAGCCTCAGTTGTATATCAGCTCTGGACCCAGGAAAGTGGAATGATCTCAGTGAACACATCCATGTGAAATCAGACAGAAAGATCCCATGGCTAACATCAGGACCAGATGTAATAATCAATTACCCCCTGCCCTCACACCAAGTAATCAGTAGGGACCACAACCCTAACTCCTTTAGTCTCCATGATTAATGATGTCTTTCTCTATCTGACATATTCCTTTGGAAGCCAGCAGGGAGGCAGATCTTCAAGCATTAGCTCACCTGTGACTCTGGGCATGGTGCCACCATCTCCTAAATTAATAAACCCTTCTTGGCTGGCTGCAGACTCCTGTTTTTGTCTTATTGGGCTTTGATGCATGCAGGCAAATGGATTTCTTCAGTCCAGTAACACTATTATGAATCAATGTAAAGTGTTGCTTTGAAAATGATAGTTATTGATGAAAAGTGGAAAGTTTCTCATTATATTCCAAGAGTAGTAAAAGATTTTATTTTTTATTTTTAAAAACTTGTTTATTTTTAGAGAGGGAAAAGGAGAGAGAAAGAGAGGAAGAGAAACATCAATGTGTGGTTGCTTCTTGTGTGCCCTCCCACTGGGGACTTGGCCCACAACCCAGCATGTGCCCTGACTGGGAATCAAACCAGTGACCCTTTGGTTTGCAGGCTGGCACTCAATCCACTGAGCCACACAGCTAGGGCAAGGTTTTAAAGTGAAAAAGTAGGAAGCACAAGGAAGACAAGCAAGTTTGACAAATTATAGGTTTTTACATTTGAAGAATCTCCAAATTACAATACAACCTGAAAAAACTTTTTTTTAACATGACAGAAGTTTAATATCCTTAATATAAAGATGAGTATTAAAAAGTCCTCATCCTCCTCAGAGAAAGATTGACAGTTCTATAGTCATGTAATGTTATGGGAGAAACTCCCAGAAACTCGGTTCTTCTCACCAATGCAGTATAAAATTAAATATCAATGAGTCTATTATCAGGGAAGCAGGGTTTATCAGTGATCTGCTCTCATGGAAGAGAACCAGCCTAGCTAAGTCGGGCTTGGGGGCTGAAACACAGAGGTTCAGGGTGAAGCAGGGTAAGGGCTGCCAAGCTAAGGGCAGCCAAAGGCCAAGGTGGCAAGTACAGGGGTGGTGAGGGCTGGGATGGCAAGTGCTGGAGTAGCCAGAAGCCAGGTGGCTTGAGGCCAGGTGGCCTGGCCAGGAGGCCAGAGACCAAGAATGCCAAGCCCCGAGTCCTTTGTTCTAAGGGCTTATATAGTTGGCAGGATGGGATGATGGTAAAGAAGTTACATATTGATTGCCAGGCAAAGGTGGTGCCAGCTTTGGGAGGGTTGAATACCCAAAGGTGTTAATGGGCTTCTTCCTTTGGGCACTATCAGGCCTTTCTGGCCTTAAGATGAAAGCACAGTTTCAAAGGCTTTCTCTCCCAGATAGTGGGGATGATACATAGAATTTCCAGGGCTGCCCTCCTCCCGTGTCAGCACGGTGTCTCCTGTGCTGTTGGAACACCTGGCAATATTACCCGACAGGCTCAGGACTGCTGAGCCAGTGGGCAGAGACGTGTTTCCCTCCTCCTCCCTGCCTTTATTTCCCCTCTGGCTGCTCATTCTACTGTAACAGTAACAAGTAACCCTCTTAAATCAATTTGCTTCTGTGAAAGTGCCTTTGAAAGCTAACTGTGTGGGTCCAGAATAAGTCACCCCAAGATCTGACTTTCTGGTATGCAGATTGATTTGAGCTCAAGGCAATTTTAGCCATAGACACAAGAGAAACTTCTGCCTCTCCCTTTAACTACCTACTATAACTTGAATTAGAGGCCTTACCCATAAGAGCTTATCAGCAATAACATTTTTGATCTACCTATATGGCAGGAAAAATTTGTATTTACTAGACATCTGCTCTTATCCTCCTGCAATGACCCTTTGAAGCCCCCAAGGTACATTATCTCATTCTTAGCTCATATTACATTATATACCTCATTCACCCTTTCTAGCTGAACCTCTCCTACACGTGGGCTCTCTGACTCTCATGTCTGTGAGGACCCCATACATATGTATATATTGCATTTGGTTATTTTCTCTTGCTAATCTGTCTCATGTTTATTTGAGTATTAGACCACCTAGAATAACCTTGGGGATAGAGGAGACTTTGTTTCTTCCCCACACAACCAATGGGAAACAGCCCAATGTTTCCAAAAGGCAGCTAGTCAACAAGTCTTGTAGGAATTACCTCCTCTCATCTCTATAAGTAGTAGAAGCCACATGTCTAAGGCTCATATAAACCCACTCTTGCCTCTGTGATCAGTATAACCACTGGATAAATGCTTCCCAAAGACCTCATAAGACAAGCCCTTTGTTTTCCTTAAGGATACAGTACCTGATCAGTGTAGTCCGCCTTTACCTAAGTCATAAATTCATTTTTTTTAGTTACAGATATTTTTTAATATATTTAATTGATTATGCTATTACAGTTGTCCCATTTCCCGCCTTCGCTCCCCTCCACCCTGTACACCCTCTCCCACCCACTTCCCCCCCTTTAGTTCATGTCCATGTGTCATACTTGTAAGTTCTTTAGCTTCTACATTTCCCATACTGTTCTTACCCTCCCCCTGTCTATTTTCTGCCTACAATCTATGCTACTTATTCTCTGTACCTTTTCCCCCTCTGTCCTCCTCCCACTCCCCTGTTGCTGACACTCCATGTGCCCTCCATTTCTGTGGTTCTGTTCCTGTTCTAGTTGTTTGCTTAGTTTCTTTTGGTTTTCCTTTAGGTAAGGTTGTTGATAATTGTGAGTTTGCTGTCCTTTTACTATACATTTTTTTTTTAATCTTCTTTTCTTAGATAAATCCCTTTAACATTTCATAAAATAAGGGCTTGGTGATGATGAACTCCTTTAACTTGACCTTATCTGAGAAGCACTTTATCTGCCCTTGCATTCTAACTGAAAGCTTTGCTGGATAGAGCAATCTTAAATGTAGGTCCTTGCCTTTCATGATTCGGAATACTTCTTTCCAGCCCCTTCTTGCCTGTAAGGTCTCTTTTGAAAAATCAGCTGCCAGTCTGATGGGAACTCCTTTGTAGGTGACTGCCCCCTTATCTCTTGCTGCTTCTAGGATTCTCTCCTTCATTTTTACCTTGGCTAATGTAATTATGATGTGCCTTGGTGTGTTTCTTCTTGGGTCCAACTTCTTTGGGACTCTCTGAGTTTCCTGGACTTCCTGGAAGTCTATTTCCTTTGCCAGAATGGGGAAGTTCTCCTTTATTATTTGTTCAAATACGTGTTCAATCTGTTGCTTTTCCTCTTCCCCTTCTGGTACCCCTATAATTTGGATGTTGGAACATTTAAAGATGTCCTGGAGGTTCCTAAGCTTCTGCTCTTTTTTTTTTGAATTCTTATTTCTCCATTCTTTCCTGTTTGGTTGTGTTTTTCTTCCTTCTGGTCCACTCTATTGTTTTGAGTCCCAGTTTCCTTCCCATCACTATTGGTTTCCTGTGCATTTTCCTTCATTTCTTTTACGGTAACCTGCATTTGTTCATCTAATTTGCGACCAAAGTTAACCAATTTTGTGAGCTTCCTGATCACCAGTGTTTTGAACTGTGCATCTGATAGGTTAGCTATCTCTTAGTCACTCAAAAGGATGAGTTCTGGGGCACTGATTTGTTCTTCTGTTTGAGATCTCTCTCTCTCTCTCTCTCTTTTTTTTTTTTTTTTTTGGTCTGGTCTCTTGTGTTACAGTGAGGGGCGGAGCCTTAGGTGTTCACTGGGGCTGGACACCCCAGTCGCTAGATTGTGACGTTGTATGTGAGGGTGGGGTCGAGAGGGAAAAATGGCGGTAGCTCCGTTCTCTGTGGGACTTCAGTCCCTTCCCTGGGATCCTAGGTTGCACGCTCTGCCCAGCTCCACAATTGCTGCCTCACTGGGTCTGTCAGCCGCCCCTTGCGTACTCAGGGTCCACCCGGTGGGATCTTGCACGCCCCAGATGCCTTATGCACTCCCGGTGGCCTTATGAGCCCAACTGTCCCTGTTCTTCATGCCACCACCCGTTCTGCGACCTGCACCCAGCTGCTCATCTCTGCCCCGCCTACTGGTCTGGATGAACGGGTCTATTTCAACTTCTTGGCTGTCTGACTTCCATTCAGATAAATTTTCTGTCAGTTCTGGGTGTTATTCTGCCTTTAAATTGTTGTTGTTCCAACCTTGGTTGTATGTGGAAGTACGGTGCGTCCACCTATGCCTCCATCTTGGCCAGAAGTCCTATAGTTACAGATATTGAGTGGCAGCCTCTTCTTTTGATCATGCCGGGTATAAATATGCAAAGATGCTATTAGATAAATTTGCAAAGAACATGGGACAATCATTTATAAGGAGAATATCTAAATGCAAAAGAAGGGAGGGGGGATGTTCAGCATTACAAGTAATTGTGGAAAATCAAATTAAAACATATAGGTATTTTCTTCCTCCCCAAAAGATTAATGCTGGCAAAGACTTACTGAAATAAGCAAACTTACAGCCTTGAAAAATCTTTATTTTACTGTATACTGGGAGTTTTATTTTTATCCCCTCCCTACTCCTTATAGTAGAGAGAGAGGGAGAGAAGAAGAGGGGGAGAGGAAAGGGATGGGGGTGAAGGAGAGGGAAGGAAGGAGAAAAAGGAAGAGGTTGGGAAGGGGAAATAAGGAAGAAGAAGAGGGAAGAAATAAGGGAGAAGAAGAAACTTCAAGAAGACAGAAGAAGCAATGAAAGATATAAGATACACCATCATTTTTTATTATTAAATTATAAAATGACAAGGATGAGTGATCAAATAACAGTCTTATGTTCTCATCTTAGCACCAGTGGCCCTGTTTATTTCTAATGATACTTTTACTGAGCTATATTGTTTTCTCATTTTAATATAGCTAGGTGGCTTGATTTCTGCCTGGCATAACTGTTCCCTCTGCTTACTTCGTATTCTGTTCTTTTCTATTACTATTGTCATTGAAAGAATGTCCAACCTACAGAAAAGTTTTTTATTTTTTTGCCCTGGCCGAGTAGCTTAGTTGCCAAGGTTTCAAGTTTGATTTCTGTTCAGGGCCCATACAAGAAGCAACCAAGGAATGCATCAATAAGTGGAACAATAAAATCAATGTTTCTCTCTCTCTCTCTCTCAAATTAATACATTAAAAAAGAAAAGGTTTTTTTTAGGTTGAAAAGTCAATATAAAATATAAATTCATTCATTCATACATTCATTCATTCACTCATAGTATGATTCCATTTTCCACAAGAATCATGTGTTGGAAGACTTTTTAAATCTTATAATTAAAAGAAAATTTGTGATGGATTTTTTAAAATTATATTTTATTGATTATGCTATTACAGTTGTCCCAATTTTTTCCCCTTTGTCCCCTTCCACCCAGCACCCCCCACTCCCTTAGGCAATCCCCACACCATTGTTCAGGTCCATTGGTTATGCATATAAGTTCTTTGGCTACTCCATTTTCTACACTGTACTGTACATCCCCACAGCTATTCTGTAACTACCTATTTGTACTTCTTAATCCCCTCACCTCTTCACCCATTCCCTCACATCCCATGGCAACCATCAAAACACTCTCCACATCCATGACTCTGTCTCTGTTCTTCTTGTTTGCTTAGTTTGTTTTTTAGATTCAATTGTTGATAGATATGTATTTATTGCCATTTTATTGTTTATAATGTTGATCTTTTTCACTGTCTTAAATAAGTCCCTTTAACATTTCATATAATAAAAATGGTTTGGTGATGATAAACTCCTTTAGTTTTTTTCTTGTCTGGGAAGCACTTTATCTGTCCTTAGATTCTAAATGATTTCGTTGCCGGGAAGAGCAATCTTGGCTGTAGGTCCCTGCTTTTCATGACTTTGAATATTTCTTGCCAATACCTTCTAGCCTGCCAAGTTTCTGTTGAGAAATCAGCTGATGGTCTTATGAGAGCTCCCTTGTAGATAAGTAGCTGCTTTTGTCTTGATGCTTTTAAATTTTTCTGTCTTTAGCATTTTTCAATTTAATTATAATGTGTCTTGGTGTGGGCCTCTTTGTGTTCATCTTGCTTAGGACGTTCTGTGCTTCCTGGACTTGTATATCAATTTCCTTCACCAGGTTAGGGAAGTTTTCCATAATTTTTTCAAACAGATTTTCAGATAAGATTGAGCACATTCATGGTAGCATGGTCTAACACTCAAATAGATTTTAAATCCTTTCTCTCTTTCTTCTCTTTTTGGTATTCTTGAAGTTGTACCAAAGACTTCTTAAACTATCCTTATTTTTTTTTTCTGGGGTAATGGTGGAAATTTTTCCTTTTTGCTCTTCTGATTGGGTGTTTTCTCCTTCCTTATCTTCCAAATCACTGATTTGATCCTCTACTTCATCTGCTCACCTGTTGATTCCCTGTAATGTACTCCTTTTGTCTCTCCTTGTGTTCTTCATTTCTGGCTAGGTCTTTTCTATGTTTTCTATTTCTATTTTTATGTTTTTCTCTCTCTCTTTGGAAGTTCTCACTAAGTTCATCTACTCTTCCTCTAAGGTCATCAAGTATCCTCATTAAGAGTGTTTTTGAACTCTGCATCTATTAGATTGTTTGTCTCCATTTTGTTGGTTCTTTTTTCTGGAGATTTGTTCTGTTCTCTCATTTGGGACATGCTTATTTGTCTACTCATTTTGACTGCCTTTCTGCTTTTGTTTCTGTGTACTGGGTACAGCTGCTATGTCTCCCAGTCTTGGTACAGTGGTCATGTAGTAGGTATCTTGCAGGGCCCAGTGGCACAGTCTTCCTGTTCACCTGAGCTGGGTGCTCCAGGTGCTCCCCCTGTGTGGGCTGTGTGCACCTTCCTATTACAGTTGTGTCTTGATTGCTGTTGGCACACCAACCCCCCTATTGGGGGGGTGTTGATTTACCCCCCCCCCCCAAGGAGAACTGGCTGTGAGCACAGAGGAGGAGCTGCTGGCCAGCTGGGGCATATGCCACAGAGAAGGACTTCCTTTATTGGAACTCTGGTGCCTAATGAGTTCACCCCTTGGTGTGACTCTGGTAGAGGTGGCTGGGTGGTGCTTTGGCATTTTCTGAAGCTGTCCACCAGGTTTCCTGGTTCTGGGGTCTCTAGGGAGTTGCAGGTGAAAGTCAACCATCACTTGTGTCCTACCCAGGGCCACCTGTAATAAGCTACACCGCGACCTGTAGATAGCTACCACTCGTGCTGGTTGGAGGTGCCTGGGAGAGGCCAAGCTGGGAACCAAGGCCAGCTGCCGCAAATGCCAGCTTTGGGGCTACTTAGCAAGAAGTACAAGACATGCAGAGGCTAGATGCTGCTTCTCTCAGAGATTTTAGGAAAACACACAGTATGAGTCAAAGCAGGTCATTTGTGTGGAAATACCACTGGAAAGGGCTTGGGAGGGCCTGCCAGTTGGGCAGGGCAAGGTCTGTGGGAATCACCAAAGTGGGCAAAGAGTGATAGCCAGGTTGATAGAGACTCAGGTATGGCACCCACCTGCCAAGTCTCCATGGGGAAAGCTCAGTCAAGGAACAATGGACTCTGCCAGCACTTCCCTCTGGGAAAAAGCTGCCCCTCCAGTCGTTACCCTGCTGCCATACAATTTGATTCCTCCCCATATGTCCTTCTTGCCTTTTGAGCTGCTGCCCCAGTGCTGGAGCACAGAACAATTGAGTCTAATTACATGTGGGGGCCCTTTAAGAGTAACATCTGGAACTCCAGAAGCCCCCCATCTCACTCAGCCGCAATCCCTGCTTGTTTTCAGAGCCAGAATTTACAGAGATTTTTCTTCTTGGCACTGGAACTGTGGACTGGGAAGCTTGGTTTGGGGTTGTGACCCCTTGCTCTGCAGGGAGTACATCTTAAGCTGAGATATCCCTCCCCGTTTTTAACTGCCACCCATGGGTGTGGACCAGCCCCTTCTGTGTCTCTACCACTTCTACTCATTTCAATCAATGTGACTTCTTCTTTTTACCCTTAGTCATAGGACATCTGTTCAGCTAGATTTCAGGCAGTTCTGAATGATGGTTGTTCTTTAGTTTAGTTGTAATTTTGATTTGGTTGTGGGAGAAAGTGAGCACTGCATTCATCTTGACCTAAGCCTGGTATAGAGAAGTTTATTTAAAGTTTATCTGAGCCATAATTTTGAGGAGATGCTCAGAAGGAAAATTTCAACAGACAGAAAATGCTCCTGAGAATGGCAGTTTTGAAGCTTATTGTATACATTAACGTCAAAGGAAAAGATGTAAAGTAGGTTACATAAAATTCATTGGTGGTAGATTAAGGGAGCAGGAGAAAGGAAAGTGAGGAAATCTCTAGGATTAGATAAAAAAATCAAATGGAAAAACACACACCTCTTTTACATTGGTGGTTATAGAAAAGTTATTAAGTGACATTTACAGTACATAGAGATGGTATGCAAGAAACAAGAAAACAATGAGGGTTTCTGTGGTTTCATGCTCCGGTGCCCTGAGGTTGTGCCTTCAAGGGGTCTGGGTCTAGAAAAGAAAAATACACTGACATTTCAAAGGTATGTTTTCCCAAATGCCTAAGAACCATGGACAGAGCTCAAGTAAAGACTGACCTTTGCTAAGGAAGCTATTGGTCTGGCACGTGGTTACTGGCCATGGTCTGCCCAGACAAGAATTTAGGATAAGACTATTCTGTGTGGTTATTTTGATGTCCAAGTTTTAGGGCTTGCCACGAGCCAGCCCCCAACTCCATCCACTCATCTGGTTTAGTACATGGTCCCTTTGTTATTCACACCACTTACTTTCAACCTTTCTAATGTTTATATATACCCTATAAAATTTATTTTTAAAATCCAATCCTTTTTTTTAATTAGTAAGGCATTATGTTTATTTACTTTTAATAAAATTAATTACATAAATGTCTACTAACCTAGTTCATGCTATTTTTTACTTCCAAGTTTTTTGTTTGTTTTCTTTTGGATTAATTTTACTATTTTTCCTACTAATTTGGAAGTCATACATTGTACTGATTTTGGGATGTGGTTTTTATTTCTTGTATTTTGGTGACAATTACCTTATAAATTGCTTAAATAACAATGCCTAAAGTTAATCAATACCTTTATATCCTCCAGCAGATAAACCCGTTAGGTCTGATGGGCATGAAGGACCCCAGCTGACAGACGGCCAGCAAAATAGCTGCAGGAATAAACGCCTTCCAAGAACTGAAACGAGCCAGAAGGACAAGATGACCCCAATAACAGGAAAGACCAAATGTCGTCCAGATATTTTTACTTGTTTTTCTGCTGAAACAGACTTCTGCAGAGTTTGCTCAAGCGAAACTCCCCAACTTTATAAGCTCCCCATTTTTCTCCAACAGGCGTGACTTTCCCAGCCCTCTTTGAATGGGCCAGTGAACCTCTCCTGGGTACACAGACCCTAATAAAGAACTTTAAACTCAACCTGCCTTTTGCAGTTGAGTCATATTCCATAACTTACATTACGTTACAAAACCCATCATATATTTTAATATTATGTTGGATTTTTTCTTTTAAATTTAAATATCATTAAACATTATTGTTGTTTTATAGTTGATATTTGTTTAAATTTATCCCAACATTTATTACATTTTCACCCTTTGTTTCTTTTTGTATTTTAGACCTTTCATGTGGGATCATTTTCCTTCTGGATAAGCTTTTTCTATCTTAGAGATTCAGTTTTATTATTCTGAAAATGATTTTACTTGCCTTCATTCTTGAAAGATATTTTTACTGGGTTTAGAATTTCAGCTTGTCAGTTGTTTACTCTCAGCACAACAAAAGATAATTTTTTAAAAGATTTTATTTATTTATTTTTAGAGAGAAGAAGGGAGGGAGAGGAACATCAATGTGTGGTTGCCTCTCAAGTTTTCCCTACTGGAGACCTTGCCCACTACGCAGGCATGTGCTGGGAATCAGACTGGCAACCCTTTGGTTCATAGGCCAGCACACAATCCACTGAGCCACACCAGCCAGGGCTAAAGACAAAATTTTTTTGTCCTGTGGATTATTGTTCCTAAACCAGTGTGATCTGGTTCTTTGAAGATTATCTCTTTTGTCTCCTGATATTTTATGATAGTCTCTTTGCCATTGTAGTTATTTGTATTTTGGGCCTAGGTATGAATTTATTTTATATGCATCTAAAAGCATAGCCTATGGCCCTGGCTGGGTAGCTCAGTTGGTTTGAGCATCATCCCTATATGTTTGATCCCCAGTCAGGGCTCATAACAAGAAATAACCAATGAATGCATAAATAAGTGGAATAAAAACTCAGTGTTTCCTTGGCTGGTGTAGCTCAGTGGATTGACCGAGGGCCTGCGAACCAAAGGGTTGCTGGTTCAATTCCCAGACAGGGCACATACCTGGGTGGCAGGCCAGGTCCCCAAATGGGGACATGTGAGAGGCAACCACACACTGATGTTTTTCTCCCTTCATTCTCCCTCTTTACTCCTCTCTCTAAAAATAAATAAATAAAATCTTTTTTAAAAGTTCACCCAATTGAAGTCACATGTGTGACATTCTCTGACTATAATGCTATTAAGATATACAGAGACAATAAAATGATAACTAGAAAATTTCCATGTCCTAGGAAATTATGAAAGGCACAAATTAAGAATTGAGAATGGAAATTATAATATGTTGAATCTAATGATTATAAAAATATTACAGATGGCAAATGTGGGATGCAACTAAGTAGTAAAAAGCATTTAAAAAAGTAACATCAATGGAGCCCCTTTAAAATGGAGCCACAGCCATCCCAGAGGAGCTGCTTGCACATCTTATGTCTCAAACCTTTGGAATGTTAAAACAGGACAGCATAATCTTTGGACTGGGTCTCAAGTAACATTGGTCCCAAAGAATTGTTTTCAAAGATAATAAGAAAGCAGATATTATGATTGATGATTACTGAACTAAAAATTAAAAACATTGCTTAGAATTAGCGCCACGATGTTAGCTTACCTACACCTACAGCAATGCATTTCTTCTACTGATGTCATTGCTTCCCTTTCCTTTCTCAGAAATCCCCCTTGCCTTTGCCTCCTACTCAGAATACTATGTATTTCTGCCTGTATCCTTCCCAGCACTGCAATTCTTTTTGAATCTCAAACACTTGCTTCTCACCTTCTTTATTTTTAGGTTAACGAAACCAGTATGGTGGGTTTTGACTAGAACTTTAAGAAACAAGGTAGAATTGAGTGGATTAGAATATAACAGAAATGAATAAAATATGAAATACCCACCCGAGTGTATTACAAGATTACGTTGGAATTATGAAAGTTGTTTCAATTATATATGCATCTATGTTTATATTGGGTAGTGATGAAAATAAACTTAAACTATGGGTTTCAATCCAGGTTTTAAAAGTATTGACTGAAACACAACAAACAAATTCCACAGTGACTTAGGGGTTAATGTAGGAAGGGGTCTTCATGTTATATTCTCTTGCAGCGAGACATTTCACACGGAGACCAGAGGACAGTTATTTTGTAGAAATTTATTTATAAGGCCAATTAGTTACCTGCGCAGGGGCGGACTCTTCCAAACTCAGCTCCTAAGAGCCACAACCGAGAGTTGCGCCCTACATCTGTTTCACCGGATTTTTATAGAGAAAGTGAGCAAGCAAGCCTGGTACAGAAGCTGAGGTGGCATTTAGCAATTGGCTACATTTGTACAATGCGGCATACAATCATTGGTTACTTCAATATCAGCACCTGTAGGCAAAATTTCCTCTTGGTGGGCAAAGATAAGCAGCATTCATGCAATTAACTCTAATGCAATTTCCTAATTTCCTGAGATAATGCAATTTCCTAATTTCCTGAGATAATGCAATTTCCTAATTTCCTGAGATATTCTTGGCTCCTGACCAGGACCCATGCAATTTCCTTCTTCACTGTTTAACTCTAACATTCACAACCTACAGCTACCAAGGGTATGATTTATAGGAGTGGGCAAAAGTAGGTTTACAGCAAAACACAAAGTTTATTCTTGTAGCATTATGTATTATTATATTATTTTCCATACAAACAACTGTAAACCTATTTTGCCAACCTTGAAAGGACAGAGCCAGTGCCATTTGCTATTGTGGTACCATTTGCCTAGCAAGCCTGTGACCTTGTTAACCAAGACTGCCATTTTACTCTTCTGAGCTTCTGTCCCCAGGACTGGAAACTACAGAAAAGCAAGAACAGAATGTAAATAACCACTCCCTGCAGCCACAGGCAGAAGATAACATTGGAACAAACTGCAGCCTCCTATTACCACACCCCAACATCCCAGGGGCCACACAACAGCAACACCTCCACCCTTTTTAAATCCAATTATAGCCCAATAAAAGCTCAAAGCTCCCAGCCCTCAATGCTGGTTCCTTTTATTCATTTGGAATTAAGGAGGGGACATAAGGAAGGTTACAGGAACGTGAAAGAAAGCAAGGTGGGGATTGGATTACAGGACAGTTAATAAGATTCTGTCCTCTCCTAAGGGCAGGTATTTCAAAGATGTGTTAACCTAGAGGCACAAGAACAATGGACAGGGCTGTTTAAGGCAAAGATAAATTTGGCTTAAAAAGTTATGTGCTTGTGGCTTGATTACCCACCATGACCTGCCCAGTTAGGAATTTATGATCAGATTCTGTGAGGTTATTTTCATAGAATCTTTTTCACTCACTATTTATTTTAAAAAAAATTCAACCAAGTAAATTTCAAGATCTAATTGGCTTTAATTAGATGATTTATGAATGGAGCAGCAACCCATCTAACAAGTGGAAGGGCATTCCATGAGTTGTACAAGTGGAAGGTTTTTGTAGGCAGAAAGAGGGTGGGACTAAGAAGTTCAGAAAGTGGATTTCTGGTAAGCAGTTGGATAGACAAGAGCAGAGCAAGGACAATGGGCCAGGTACCAAAGGTCATACCAGGGCAGAAAGCCTTGATGCCTAGCAATGGGCAAAACTGGGAAAACAAAAACCTTGCCCTGAGGGTAACCTTTCCTTCCTTAGCATATCACTGGTCCTGAGGTTTGGATCCCCTGACCTTTCCTCCCTAGAAATAGCATCCAGGCTTCAGTTGTATTTCGGCACCAGGCCCAGAAAGGCAGCAAAACTTGGTAACTGATGCCAGGACCAGTTGCACTGATTAATGACTTCCTGTCCTGGTGCTATCCAATTGGTAGAGACCACAATCCTGAAGGAACATAAGGCAGGATGGTAAGAAATTAGGAAAATTCTTTGACACGTAGAAAAGGGAAACAGACAATATAATTAAACAAGGCCAAACAGTCTGAGGAACTTACAGCCAGCTAATGAATCACAAGGTTTTTAATCTTCCCCAACCAAGGACACCTAGGAGCAAATGGTTTATAAACCATCCCAGGATGGAATGGACTTGGTCTTGGTCCCTCATCAATGATGCTCTTGATGACTTTCTCTGAAAATAAAACTAACCAGAAAATAACCCCTGACCCTTCTATATGCACATTTTGATGAACCAACATATTGAAAGACACACCTGAAAAACTAATAAATATTCTGTTAAGACCTTACACTGAGACCCCCCCTAGGATTCCAGCCAGCCAAAGAAAAAGAAAAAGGCTCTAGACAAAGGAGACATGGTGCACTCTCATTAGAACATGCCCATGCCTTGTGTCTCTTGCTGTTTTTCCCCTAAACTCTAAGGGCCTCCACAAGACTTGTAACCAGGGGAGCAATGGGCAATGGCAGCTCATCCCAGTCTAACCCCCTGAACCTGTCTCCAAAGACCCCTTTTCTGTGACTACCCAGTGAGCTAAAGCAGCCCCACCTAGGCTCTCCTGTTGCTTTTGCTATGATAAGCCCTTCCTTGTTTCACTGTCCTCAGCTTTAATAAACATATTTTCATAGTCACCTGGACTCATGTGGTGAAATCTTTCCTACACGAAGTCAAGAGCCTACACACTAGACTCCCAGTCAAGATGGAGGCATAGGTAAACATGCTTTGCCTCCTTGTGCAACCACAGAGAGAATTACAGCTATATCTCAAAATAAATAACAACCAGAACTGTCATAAAATTGAGCTCTATGGAAGTCTGTGAACCAAGGATTTAAAGAAGCCGCACTGATCCAGATGGGTATAAAGGGTAGAGTCACGGAGATGAATGGAGAGTCTCAGAGATGCGGTATGGTGTGGAGAGGGAGCGGCCACTGAACAGATAGTCCTGCACTCACGTGTGGTAAATAAAAATCAGGAGGGCTCCCAGCCCTAGGACAGACCTCACAGTCCAGGGTTCCAGCACCAGAAATATAAATCCCCATAACTTCTAGATATAAAAACCAGGGGGATTGGGGTGGTGGAAGAAACTGCCAGATTTTCAGGAGAGTCCATTTAAAGGGCCCACGTGGACATCCACTCTGGGATTCACTACCAGGGTAACAGTCACATACGGGGAGTGGGTAGAGGGACTGGAAATAGGGTGAGTGCTGAGCAAACCTCCAAAAGCCAGGCAGTGGCACTGTCTCTTCTCGGAGCCCTTCCCCAACACAGAGCCACAAAGTGGTGAAGCAGGTTGTCTCACACCTGGCAATTACCTAAGGCTGTACCCCACACAATTTACAGTTTCCTTTAAAAAAAAAAAAAGATTTCCTGGCTGGCGTAACTCAGTGGATTGAGCACGGGCTGGGAACCAAAGTGTCCCAGGTTCGATTCCTAGCCAGGGTACATTCCTGGGTTGCAGGCCATAACCCCCAGCAACTGCACATTGATGTTTCTCTCTCTCTCTCTATCTCCCTCCCTTCCCTCTCTAAAAATAAATAAATAAAATATTAAAAAAAAAAAGATTTTACTTACTTACCTTTAGATAGAGGGAAATAGAGGGAGAGAAACATCAATGTGTGGTTGCCTCTCACATGCCCCTCACTTGGGACCCAGCTGGCAACCCAGGCATGTGCCTGGACTGGAAATTTTCTGGTTCTCAGGTTGGCACTCAATCCACTGAGCCATATCAACCAGGGCTGTAGGTTCCTTTTCTAAGACAGGGAGTCAAAGCAACTCTACCCAATACACAGAAACAAACACAGGGAGGCTGCCAAATTGAGGAGACAAAGAGATATAGCTCAAACAAAAGAACAGAACAAAAACCCAGAAAAAGAACTAAACAAAATGGAGATAACCAAACCATCAGATGCAGAGTTCAAAACACTGGTCATCAGGATGCTCAATGAACTCAGTGAGTACAGCAAAAACATAAGGGAACAGATGAAATTTACACTAAGTAAAATAAATAGAAATCTACAATGAACCAATAGTGGATAACTGAAGATCAAATCAACAATAAAGCCAAGAATCAAATCAACGATTTGGAACACAAGGAAGGAAAAAACATTCAATCAGAACAATAGGAAGAAAAAAGAACTTTTAAAAATGAGGATGGGCTTAGGAATCTCTGTGACAACTTTAAACATACCAACATTTGAATCATATGGGTACCAGAAGGAAAAGAGAAAGAGCAAGAATTTGAAAACCTATTTAAGAATATAATGAAAGAAAACTTTTCCAATTTGGCAAAGGAAATAGACATACAAGTCCAAGAAGCACAGAGAGTCCCAAAAAAGTTAGACCCAAAGAGGGCCACACCAAGGCACACCATAATTAAAATGCCAAAGGCTAAAGATAAAGAATATTAAAAGCAGCAAGAGAAAAGGAGACAGTTACCTACAAAGGAGCTCCCATAAGACTGTCAGCTGATTTCTCAAAAGAAACTTTGAAGGCAAGAAGGGACTGGCCAAAAGTATTCAAAGTGATGAAAAGCAAGGACCTACAACCAAGATTATTCTATTCAACCAAACTATCATTTAGAATGAAAGGGAAGAAAAAGTGCTTCCCAGATGAGGTAAAGCTAAAGGACCCATCAGCACCAAGCCCTTATTATATGAAATGTTAAAGGGACTTAAGAAAAAGAAGATCAAACTATGCACATTAAAAGGGCAAGAAGTTCACTACTATCATCAATTAAATCTAAAAGAACAAACTAAGTAAGCAACCAGAATAGGAATAGAATCACAGATACAGAGATCTTTTGGAGGGTTATCAGCGGGGAGGGGGAAGGGAAAGAATGGGGGGAAAGGTACAGGGAATAAGAAGCATAAATGATAGGAACAAAATAGACAGAGGGATGTCAAAAATAGTATAGGAAGTGGGGAAGCCAAAGAACTTATATGCACAATCCATGGACATGAACTAAAGGGAGAGATTGCTGGAGGAAAGGAAAGTACTGAGAATGGGGGGCAAAAAGGAAAAAAATGGGACAACTGTAATAGCATATTCAATAAAATATATTCTTAAACAAGAAATAAAAATACAGAGTTATTACAAAAGTTCAGCATCTGACCACAGGGGAGAGTAGAGGGAATTTCAGGGGACAGTGGGAAGGGTTCATGGGAACAAACTTAAAGGACACATGGTCAAAAACTAGGGGGAGGGTGCTAATGGGAGGGAAGTGGGGAGGGGTGGGAGGGAGGGCTGGACTGGGAGGAAAAAGGAGAAAACTGTATTTGAACAATGATTAAAATAAAATTAAAAAATATATATTAAAATGGCTACACCAAAAAAAAAAAAGTTCAACATCTTTAAAGTGGGGGGAGGGTTGGGGGGGCTGGGATGGGGTAAAAGGCAGAAAACTGTACTTGAACAACAATTAAAATTTTAAAAAGAAGAAAAAAAAGAACCCAAATACTATTGGCTGGCCCTAGGCAGACCAGCTCAGGGTCAAGTCCCCTGTCTGGGTAACAGATTAAGGTGGGACTAACAAATTAAAAGAGTGAATTATTTCAAGAAAGAGCACCTTTCCTTAGGGGAAGGCAGAGGGATTTATCGGGCAGATTATCTCACTAGAACTGATCAGGAAATTTCAGACTGATTGATGATTATGTTTCTGGGAGAGGTTGAAACTGTAATTAGGCCAGGTAGGAAATCTTGGTTTAGTATCATAGGCTTTCAGTACAAGTACACCCTTTTGGGCCTATGATTTTCTGTTTAACACATTCAACTGAAAAATCATTAGTCATTTTGGGTATCCTATGCAAATGTTACCAAAATTGTATGGGGACTTTATAAATAATTATCCAAACCTGGTCACCATTGAAAATGAAAGCAGAAGTCAAAAGACAACTAACTGAGACTGGTCCAAGAAATTGAGGATGTACTTAAAAATGAATACTTATTAATTAGAAGTTATTTTGCACTATGAAGAATGAACAAGTATTAAAACTGATCACTTAACTGTAATGTTTCATCATCATTACTAAATTATTAAGGGCTTCCTGGGTACCTGCCCTGCATCACCATAGCCCTCCTGGACTACATCTGCCTCCACATAATCTACCCTTTTTACAATCAAGGTGATTCATCTAGCTTAGATTCTAAACCACAAATCTGATTGTGCCAGCATCAAAGTATATATATATATTTGGTCTTTCCACTCTTTCTGGCAATATCCTTGTAATTTCCAACATAAGAGCTAGAGAGGCATCTTTTCTTATAATATTTAGTTGTATTCACAGTTCCTGAAATAATGCCAGGATAACGAAAGTCAAAAACGAGTGTCTTTTGTTACTCATATAACAAGTCCCTCTCAACCAGGCCTGAGTTTATGATAAAGAGGCAACTGTTGGGAAGCCCCCAGGGTGTCCAAGGAAACCAATCAAGTGAATAAAGGGTTGGGACTTTCAATCTGATCCCACACTCCCATCTCTGGGGAAGGGAGAGTGGCTAAAGATTGAATAAATCACCAGTGGCCAATGATTTAATCATGCCTACCTAACAAAGCCTGAACTTTGGGGCTCAAGGAACTTCTAGGTTGGACACACGGGGCTGCTGGGAGATGAGCTTGCCTAGAGAGGCCATAGCAACTCTACATGCTTTCCCACCTTTCCACACATCTTGCCCTACCTATCTCTTCATCTGGCGGTTCATTCATATCCTTTAATATTCTTTGTATTAAACGAGTAAACTAGGAGTAACTGTTTTCCTGAGTTTTGGGAGTCAGTCTAGCAAATTAATTAAACCCAAGGAGGAGGTTGTAGAAGCCTCCAATTTATTGCCTTATAAATTGTGAAAACTTACTCAAGGAAAGGCCATGAGGAAACAAGTTAAAAATATAATGGAATCACTATTGTCAAGGGGCTAAATTATTAAAATCAAGTAGATTGAAGCATGAAGAAATGATTCTATTCTTCCTTTAACTAGCCTGGGAACTTAAACTTTTGAACTTTCAGTTATCTGCCAGTGCCTGGTGGTACCTAAACACCATAGATAAACCTCTGAAAGACTTAAGAAAGAATTTCATGTGCTGGGGATATTTATATCTCTTACAGATAACCGCTTTTCATGCTTAAGAAAGAATATTTCATTCTCCAGACCAGCTGGCAACCATCATCCAGACCACTGGACATCTAGAAGATTACCATCCTGAGTCAACCCATGAGCTAAGAATGCTCACTGAAATCTACCAGGTACAAATCACTGCACTAGCCTCTGGGGTTCAAAACTGGAATAAGACGAGCTCTGCTCTCAAGGACCTCACAAGATTGAGACTAAATAAAAAATGCAAAAATGTAAAAAGTTATAAATAGGAGTTATGACAAGTACACACAATGATCATTTTAACCTAGGTGGGGACTTCAGAGGAGAAGTATTTCCAGGGCTATGTCCCAAGGAATGGATAGTAAATCCCAAGAAAAGAAGACTACTCCAGGAGTAGAGGAGGCATAAGCATGAACAAGACAGAGACTTAACCCTGGCTAGTGTGGCTCAGTGGATTGAGCGCTGGCCTGCAGAACCACAGGGTCACTGGTTCGATTCCCAGTCCCAGCACATGCCTGGGATTAGAGCCAGGTCCCCAGCAGGGAGCATGCAAGAAGAAATCACACTTTGATGTTTCTCTTCCTCTCTTTCTCCCTCCCTCCCCCTCCATCTAAAAATAAAATAAATACAATCTTTAAATAAATATATTGAAAAAAGACAGAGACCCAAAGAACATTATAATTTGTGGAAGAAACTCTACACAGTTTGGTGAAACTTGAGGAGATGAGTATGATCCAGATTTAAAAAGGCTTTGACTTCTCTCTTAAAGAGTTTTACCTTTAACAATTTTAGGATAGTGTTGGGGAATCATTGAAACTACCATTAACTAATATTTACTGAGCAGGATACTAAATATTTTACATTCTTTAAGTCATTTAACATGCTCAGTGACACAGTGCATAGATAATATGATCATCCCCATTTATCATATGCAAAAACTAAAGTTCAGAATTGATAAGTAATTGCCTCAAGACTTGGCAGCAACTAAATGATAGAACGAGGATTTGAACCAAAGTTTTTCTAAATCCAGAGGCCATGTGTAATATAAGCACTGTGGAATAATGCCAAACTCATACATTTTTTAAAAAGATTTTATTTATTTGTTTGTTTGTTTGTTTGTCTGTTTATTAGAGAGATGGGAGGAGAGGAAGATATATATAGAGAGAAATGTTGATTGGGTGTCTCTCATACCAGGGACCTTGCCTGCAACCCAGGCACGTGCCCTGACTGGGAATCAAACTGGAGACCTTTTGTTTGCAGGCTGGCACTCAAGACACTCAGCCACATCAGCCATGGCCAAGCTCATACATTTTGAAGAAAAGTTTTCCAAACAACTGTCGCCCACTCTTTCTGCTTTGATTTTTTAAAATATATTTTATTGATTATGCTATTACAGTTGTCCCATTTCCCCCTTCTCTCCCCTCCACCCTGTACTCCCTCCCCCACCCATGTTCCCCCCCTTTAGTTCATGTCCATGTGTCATACTTATGAGTTCTTTAGCTTCTACATTTCCCGTACTATTCTTGCCCTCCCCCTATCTATTTTCAACCTACATTCTATGCTACTTATTCTCTATACCTTTTCCCCCTCTCTCCTCCTCCCACCCCCCTGCTACTAACCCTCCATGTGATATCCATTTCTGTGGTTCTGTTCCTGTTCTAGTTGTTTACTTAGTTTCTTTTGGTTTTGCTTTAGGTGTGGTTGTTAATAATTGTGAGTTTGCTGTCCTTTTACTATACATGTCTTTTCTTTCTCTTCTTTTCTTAGATAAGTCCCTTTAGCATTTCATAAAATAAGGGCTTGGTGATGATGAACTCCTTTAACTTGACCTTATCTGAGAAGCACTTTATCTGCCCTTCCATTCTAAATGAGAGCTTTGCTGGATAGAGCAATCTGGGATGTAGGTCCTTGTCTTTCATGACTTGGAATATTTCTTTCCAGCCCCTTCTTGCCTGTAAGGTCTCTTTTGAGAAATCAGCTGACAGTCTGATGGGAACTCCTTTGTAGGTGACTGTCCCCTTATCTCTTGCTGCTTCTAGGATTCTCTCCTTCGTTTTTACCTTGGCTAATGTAATGATGATGTGCCTTGGTGTGTTTCTTCTTGGGTCCAACTTCTTTGGGGCTCTCTGAGCTTCTTGGATTTCTTGGAAGACTGTTCCCTTTGCCAGATTGGGGAAGTTCTCCTTTATTATTTGTTCAAATATGTGCTCAATTTGTTGCTTTCCCCTTCCCATTCTGGTACTCCTATAATTCGGATGTTGGAATGTTTAAAGGTGTCCTGGATGCTCTTAAGCTTTTCCTCGATTTTTTTGAATTCTTATTTCATCATGCTTTCCTGCTTGGTTGATTCTATCTTCCTTCTGGTCCACTGTATTGTTTTGAGACTCAGATTCCTTCCTTTCACTATTGGCCCTCCTCCACGTATCTTCCTGCATCTCTTTTATGGTAACCTGCATCCTTTCACGTAAATTGTGCCCAAAATCAATCAATTCCATGAGCTTTCTGATCACCAGTGTTTTGAACTGTGCATCTGATAGATTGGCTATTTCTTGGTCGCTCAAAAGGATGAGTCCTGGGGGACTGATCTGCTCTGTTGGAAACATATCTTTCCCTGTCTCTCCTTTGTTTACCCGGTCTGGTCGCTCTTGTTATGGTGGGGGCGGAGCCTTAGGTATTCACCGGGGCTGGGCACCCCAGTCGCTAGATTGTGACGTTATATGTGGGGGCGGGGAGCGGGGACGGGAAGGAACAATGGCGGTAGTTCCATTCTCCTGGGCTCAGACCCTTCTCTGGGATCCTGGGCTGCGAGCTCTGCCCTGGTCCCCAATCGCTGCCTCACTGGGTCTGCCAGCCGCAGCTTGCATACTCAGGGATCACCACTGCGTTCTTGCGCCCCGGATGGCTGTCGCAACCGATTTCACGCCCAAATTTTCCCCGACCTCCGAGCGCCACCAACCCGCGCCAGCCCCACGCCCGCCCAGCTCGTTGTCTCCTACCAGTCTGGATGTACGGGTGTACTTCAACTTCTTGGCTGTCCAACTTCCATTCAGATAATCCTCTGTCAGTTCTGAGTGTTATTCTATCTGTAAATTATTGTTGTTCTAAACTTGGTTGTGCGAGGAGGTACAGTGCGTCCACCTATTCCTCCAAATTGCCGGAAGTCCTCTGATTTTCAAGTTAGACTTTAAAGTCAATCTCTAGTTGTCTGAATTCTTTATACAAAGCCCTTTTCATATGATGTGAATTTGCTTGAGGAGACATACATGCAAATCACACAAATTGTGGTTTAACAAAATTTGTTCTCATTCTGCCCTTTTATTGATGATAACTTTAAAGATGGTAAATGTCCCACTCAGCATTTTTTAGTGAAGCTTTTATTTATTTATTTTCAGAGAGAGGAGAGAGGGGAGGGAGAATAGAGGGAGAGAAACATGGATTGGTTGCCTCTTGCTCACCCCCAACTGGGGACTTGGCCTGTAACCCAGGCATGTGCCCTGACAGGGAATAGAACCAGTGACCCTGCGGTTTGTAGGACAGTGCTGAATCCACTGAGCCACACCAGCAGGGCCCATTTAGCTTTTGCCTTTCACTACTCCTTCATCAAGCCCTACCCTAAAGGGTTCCACTCTTAAATACAGCCAAGGTTTGAAGACTTCAAAATTGAAAGGAAATAGAATCATAGTGTCTAAAATGGCTGTTAAGGGGTCAAGTTTCATCTTAAAGGACTGAATAATTTCGAGTTTACTAGTTCATAAAGTCCTCTTTTGGGATTCTGTCTGGGCGAGTATTTATTTAAAGTATAGCAGACACTTGAAATTTTGGGATTAACATTTCTAGTTTTTTTTTTAAAGATTTATTTATTTATTTTTAGAGAGGGAAGGGAGGGAGAAATTGAGAGAGAGAGAGAGCGAAACACCAATGTGAGGTTGCTGGGGGCCGTGGCCTGCAACCCAGGCATGTACCCTGGCTGGGAATCGAACCTGCGATACTTCGGTTCGCAGCCCGAGCTCAATCCACTGAGCTACGCCAGCCAGTGCCAACATTTCTAGTTTTAAAAAGTTTATCAGAAATATCTTTTTAGCAATTAGTAATTTTTCTGAGTCATAAATTGGAATTTTAAGAAATCAGGCAGGTCTCAAAGTTTACAGTTAAATCTTAGATCAAAAGCTATGTTTTAGGATATTAATGGTCACAATTTTTCCTAGTATTAAATCAGGATAAAAGATACAGGACTCTTTTTTCTTAATATGCTTTTTAAAAAATTGCTTTGATAGAGGGAGAAAGGGAGGGAGGGAGAGGGAAAGAGAGAAACATCAATTTGTTACCCTACTTATTTATGCATTTATTAGTTGATTCTTATATGTGCCCTGACAGAGTCAGATCCATAACCTTGGGGTATCAGGAAGACACTGTAACCAACTGAGCTACCTGGCCAGGGCTAGCTAGCACTCTTGAATTTAGCTTGTCCTAGTGTGCACTCAAAGGCTGGATTCTCTGCATTAGACCACCAAATGACAAGAATGTGGGCCCCCAAACAAAAGCAAAGAAAAAAATTTTTTTCCTATGATTTTCACTGCTCTTTGAGTTGTATTAAAATCTCTTACCACCTTTATATAAGAGTTGTAGGCCTTAGGCTAAAACACTCCTTTGTCTGGCTAAAATGGAAACCAAGGAATAACTCATCAGGACTATCTTAAATTATATGTTTGTTGCTAAACTTGTACCTGGCTAACCGAGCCATCTATCTTGGATAACTAGAATAGAACACTACCTCGTCTCACAGATTACGTTTTTGTTTTCTTATTCCTTTATGTCTTGTATAACCCGTTAAATTTCTGCTGACTACAGAAAGGCAGAGGAAAGTGAGCCATCTCATTTCTTACTGACCCTCCAGCTGCCAGCACATGTAGCATTCTCTTTTCTCACCTGTATTTTTAAATAAGATTTTACTTATTTACTTATTTTTAGAGAAATTGGAAGGGAGGGGGAAAGAGAGGCAGAGAAACATTGTTGTGCGAGAGAAACATGGATCACCTGCCTCCTGCACGCCCTTTACTGGGGACCTGGCCTGCAACCTAGGCATGTTCCCTGACCAGGAATCAAACTGGTGACATTCTGGTTTGTAGGATGACACCCAAGTCCCTGAGCCACAACCAGTCAGGGCCCTCACCTGTATTCTTGTGGACTTACCTTCTTAATATCCTGGACAAAGTGTTTATTATTGTGTTGGCTATTAAGGTTGAGAAAAGTCTTGCTAGAGTTGGCATTATGCTCTTATAAGAGATATCATAATGTATTCAGGGAATCATCTAGAAAAATATTTGTAAATGTTTCCAACTATGAATCAGACTTGAGATTGGGTACAGTCCCCTAGCATGATGCCAATGGGAATTATAACTTCAATAAAAATATCCCAACATTCTTCAGTCTCTCTTATTTGGATCTTAGATAATAGTTATGCTAACTAAAACCCACATATGTCCCTATCTTTGTGTTAAATAATTCTGGAATGAAGCATTCTTTTGTGCTCTTTTGCTAAATAATGCTTGGCTCAAGCAAAAATAAGTTTGATATTCTAAGAAACACTTATAGAAAATAAAACTATGAACCAACTAACAGCTTATTTTTCAAGCTTACTGGTTAATACTTACCTTAAGACCCTCACCTGGGTTACCTAAACAATTAAAACTAGTATGGGGCACACTTGGTCTAATCTCATTCAATTCCCTGCTTTTTGAGGTCCACTATAAAATCACCTCCCCCTGCTCTTAAAACCCTGTAAATATTGTCTTCTGACTTTTCCTTTTGAGATGCTAAGATTCTGTCAAAGTGGTATCTTTCCTTACTGTAGCGAGTCTAATAAACTTAGCCTTACTTGATCAGTGGAGCTTTTTGGTGGTGGTCTAGTGAGGCAGGACAGGAAGAAGCTAGGAAAATTCTTGGGCACGTGGAATGGGGAAACTGAGATAAAAAAAAAAATCAAACAGGGCTGCCAAACAGTGAGAAATTTAGAGCCAGTAAAACTTATCTCCTCTAACCAAGGACGCTTAAACCTCTCCTCCCTAACCCAAAAATACATAGCTTAAATCTTCCTGGCCTGGGAAAATAAAGAACAAACACCCAATTAATGTCATTTGTGCCAGCTAAACCCAAGGGCAAATAAAGTCAGGGGAGCAAATAACAAAAACCCCTTTAAAAAGCCAGAGAGACCCAAGATGAAAGTAAAACAGTGTAACGGACCAAAGAAAATTCCCCAAACCCCAATGTATTCATTTTGATGTATCAACATATTTAAAAAATACAACTGGAAAAACTAATGAACATTCTGTTAAAAACCCTCCCCTAAGATTCTCACCCACAGAAAAAGATAAAAAGCTCTCAGAGCGAAGATGCAGCTCAGGCTCACCTTAGAGCACCCCATGCCCCTTCCCTGCACGAACCATTCATTTCCCATAAACCCTAGGGGTCCCAAAGAGACTCGCAGCCAGGGGAGCAGTGGGCAGCTGCATCTCCATCTGAGCTTACCCCCATCCCATCTCCAGGGCCCCTTTCTCTGACTTCCAGGTGAGCTAACCATAGCCCCGACTTGGCTCACTCCTTTCCTATAACTTGTCTAGGGAGCCAAAGCAGCCCTGCCCAGGCTCTCTCCTATTACTTCTTCCACCCAAGTCTTTCCTTCTTTCACTGTCCCCAGCCTTAACAAATGTACTCTCAGAATCACCTGAACTCGTGTTGTGAAATATTTCCTTCACGAGGTCAAGAAACCCACACATTACTTGTTGGCCTGAGGCAGAGGCTCTCCAGGCAGGTGCCTGTGCAGGAACACCTGGATTTAGATGGACAACGATTACAAATTAAGAAGGAAAGTTCTGATTTCACTCGAGAATTTGCCTACATCTCCTTCCCTTCCACCCAAAGGAAACACTCCCCTGGTCCTTCTCTCCAGATTTTTATATTAATCATTTCCTTGGTTTTCTTTATAGCTTTCACAACTTGCTTTTGTATCTCTAAACAACATTAGGTAAAAAAAGAACAAAACCTTTTAATGATAAATTTCATATAAAGTAGTTGGCAATTATTTCCCTGCTCCCTAGAATTCCCAGCGAGCTAACTACCCAGACTCACCTGGTCATTTCATTATTCTCACAATAACAAGACCCCCCAGTCTTAAACAATTCAATGTTTTTATTATTTATCATACACTAAGAAAAAAACTACTGTACTTTTGGTTGTGAAACACTGAGTAGCAAGAAGAAAGCTGTCTGAATAAGAAAAATGCAATATTGCCTGTGTTGAAAATGTCTAAGGCAAACTGAGTGTCTTCTAAGAGTTTATAGGAGCCTAATCTGGAGTAGACTGGGGACAAGGTCACGAGCCCTGAAAAACATACACAGGGTTGTAGTATAGGCCCAGGAATGGACGTCTGGCAAGAATATGGTCAGGAAGCGTGGAATGTTCTGTATTTTGTATTTCTAGTTAACTGTAGCCTATTCTCAGATGATCCAGGCAGCCAAAGACAAGGAGCAAGCAATAGAGAAACAAGCCAGGAGCAGACAAGATTCTGACCTCAGGTTGAACATGGGGATGACATTCTCAGCATATCTGTCCTTGAGTTATACTACTCCCGATCTGAATCAGCTGCCTTCTACACCTGGGTTCCACCCTGTGATTTTTCTCACTATTATCTCGAGCATTCATTTTTGCCTCTTTTCCATTTCCTGTATTTCATACCTTCTACTTTCTTAGTTTTCTCATTTTGGCAACACACACCCTCCAGTTATGTCTTTAGGAAGCAGATATGGAAAGTACTTTTTCACCCTTTGCAAGTCTTTACGTACACTACCAGTTGTTTGATATTTGGCTGCATAGTTTTGTGTTTAAATAAATTTCCCTTCAGAATTTTTGAAGCATTGCTGTAACTGTCTTCTAGCTTCTTAATAATGGGGTTCAGGATGTGCTACCCCAAATATGGCACCTTCACGTATTGAATATCTTCAATGGAGTTTGAAAAACAGCATTAGCAGGAAAGTTGCTCTAACCACGTCCCCTCCCCAATTTTTCTTCTCTGAAAGCAGGAGATAAATCTCCTACATGCAAGGTGCCCTCCCTGTACCAGGAGGAAGAGAGACATCCTTATCCCCAAAGACAGGGAATTTAGGGCCCAGAGGGCTACATGAACAAATATTGTTACCACTTCATTCTTTATTACCCATAGCCCAACCCTCTTTGTCCTGTCAGTTCTTCACAGACTTGTTGTCTCTTTGTCTAAAATGTATAAAGCTTCCTTCTCTGGTCACTTTAGGTTTTCATTCTTTTGTGAACTCTCCCATGTACATGTAAGCATCCTATGAAACTTGTATATTTTTCTTCTGTTAATCTGTCTTTAACAGTTTCATTTTTAGGGCCAGCCAGGGATCCTAAGAGGGTGGAAGAAAACATTTTCTTCCCCTACGTTATGGTGCTATTGAAAAGTACAAAGCAATTTCGATTCCAGTTCCTTTTTGTGCCCTGTTCCTTTCCATCTCCTTTTCTGGTAGCCTAAGAATCTCCTTTTTTGTCCTTAATGTTTTTAAATTGCACAATATATGGTTTGGTCTGTAGAACAATTTAAATCTGTTATGATGGACTCTTTCAGTTTGGAAATTTGTGGTCCTTCAGTTCTGGGGATTTTCCTTGAATTCCTTCATTGTTGATTTCTTTCCCTCTGTTTTATCCTCTGGAGAATTCCATTATTTGGCTGCTGAACTTCATTATCTTATCCCTTTTCTCCTATTTTATAGCTGTCTTTTTGCTGTTCTTTTTTCTTTTTATATAATTTCCTTAATTTTATCTTTCAATCTTTATTAAGTTTTCATTTCTTATATTTTAACTTCTAAAGTTCTTTTTTGCTCTAGGAATGTTCCCCTTATAAAAACATTTATTTATGCCCTGGTGGGTGTGGCTCAATGGAGTGGTTGCTGGCCTGGGAACGGAAGGGTTGCCAGTTCAATTCCCTGTTGGGGCACATGTCTGGGTTGTGCGCCAGGTCCCTGGTTAGGGGCATGTAAGAGGCAACTGACCAATGTTTCTCTTGCACATGGATATTTCTCTCCATCTTTTTCTTTCCTCCTTCCTCTCTCTCTAAAAATAAAATCTTTTTAAAAGTTATTTATTTATTTGTTTGTTTGTTTGAGAGAAGGAGGGAGGAGAGAGAGAGAGAGAGAGAGAGAGAGAGAGGAGAGAAAACCATCTATTTGTTGCTCCACCTATTCATGCATTCATTGGCTAATTCTTGTATGTGCCCTGACCAGGGACTGAACCGTAACACTGGTGGTTGGATGTTCTAACCGACTGGAGTTACCCAACCAAGCATGAATGTTCCTCTTCTAAAAAGAATGTTTCTGTTCTTGTTTTAGGATGCAGTATCTTCTCTTACCTCGCTGAGGATTGAGAAGTGGAAAACACACAAAACCCACACCTTGAACAAACAGAAAAGTTGCCCAGACACCACAATTTGCAAAATAGGCAAAGTATTTTAGCAACGGCTCAGCTTGCAACCTCCATGCTCAGTACAGATAAAACCACAGACTCTTTTGTAAGTGGCCTTGCCTAGGCTATCAAAACTGTCAGAGACTCATTTTTGTTTGCAAAACCCCACCAGTTCTTTCCGTTCAGCCCCACCCTTCCTTCTGCCCCTCCCCAACCCTTGCCAACTTCCGCCCTAAAACCATCCTTTCGTTAACTCCTCCCCAACCAAACTTTATAAAACTCAAGTTGCAGAGCTTCTCAGTGAGTCAAGTTGGAAGTCTTCATTGGCCAGTGTCTCCCTCTCTCAACACATTTATAACAAACTGAGTTTGGTAGTCATTGTTTATGACAATAATCATAACAGATTTCTTTGGTAGTTTCTTCTTGAGAGCTTTGACTGAACACAATTATGTAAAGTTTTCTTTCATCTATATATGCTATTTCTCCATGGTGCTTTTTCTGCTCATTTGGTATTTATGTTGCATGATAGAGACTTCCTTTAGAGTCTGGGTAATCTTTGGTTTTCTGCTCGAAAGTAAATCCTACCTGGAGGTTCTGAGCACATGGAGGGCTTTTTCTGTATTCTGAGTTCATGGTAGTGCCCATTTATGGGTTGGGTAATTCCCAAAGTCAGTTTCTCTACTTCCTCTCTCTTGGGTTGCACAGATTTCTCCATAGAAAGAGTCGTCAATCTGCCTAGAGGGATAAAGATCTGGCTGCCATGGTTTGGGGACCCAATAGTTGAGGAGAGTTGCGGAGCAAGAGGTGAATGAAGCTTTAGCCTGCAGGACGCATATGATTACATAAACTCTGTTTTGCATGGTACCGATGCCCTTAACTGTGCCTGCTGTTCCCTTGTCTAGATTTTCATTTTTATCCTCTTCAGAGACTGTAACTTCTACTGGAGGCAGGGAGAAACAGTCATTTTGGTACCATGGAGATAGGGAGAGGACAGGGGAAGGATTGAAATCTGTGGGTGATCCTGCAATATAATCATGTCTGTTTTCAATTGTCTACACTGTTGCCATAGAATTCAACTTTCTCCATTCTTCTAAGATAGTTGGCAATCCATTTGTTTTCCAGCTTCCAAAGGTTTATTGTTGTAGTCCTCTTCACCACCTTTGTGCCTTTGTGTCTTTTTTTCCCCCCTTAATACTACATTGATTTTAGGGAGGGAACAATGTTAAAGTGGTGTGTTCTATCCATCATCTTAACTCAGAAGGCCTCTAATGCTTTTTGCATTAGCCATCCCCACATTGGCATTTTACCAGAAACACATCTTCAGAGTCAATAGTTTTTTTGTAAGGGCTCGTTCACTAATAGCCCAAACTATTTTTGAAACATTTGGGCTGGTCATAAGATTAAGCAATGAACTCTCTTAACTACTAAGCACTGAAGTCTCTTTCAGGTGCAAAAATTAAATCAGTGAACCATAAATTGCAGTAACTTCCTCTTTCAAATTTCTCCTCCTTTGCATTTTCAGAATTACAAGTCAAAGTGCTGAAATTTAAAGTATGTAGAGTTTGGGGTGGGGGGAGGAAAAAGGAGGAACGAGGGACGAGGAAGCGAGGAAAAGAAGCAGGGAGAAGAGGGAGGATGACATTTTGCCTGAAGAAGGTAGGGGAAGAAAGACTGTCCCTCTACCCTTGTAGGTGTGATAGCTGATGTATGAAGTAAACTGACAACAGGTGGATTAACAGGAGAAAGAGTATACCAATTTATCCATTCTTAATATTATGAGCAGTGGGGCATCACAGGAAGAAAAAGTGAATACCCAAAAAGCAGTGAAGTTTCAGAACTATAAACTACCTCAGTAGGGGAAGGGGAGGGAGGATGAGGTCTCTTAGGGGAGTAGTAAATGATTTGGAAAGTAGATGAGTGCGCCCTTAGAAGAACAGATGGGAGATATGATGGTTTGGAACGAAGTGTATCAAGGTGCGGTTATCTTCTAGTCTTCTAGTCTCCTCTCCTGTCATGAAAAGTCAGTCTTACCTGCTTGATGAAATTCTTGAGGAGGGGATGTATGACCATGGAGTCCTTTCAGAGAATCTGTTGTTAGGCAGATAAGGAAAGTTTAGAGAAAGCCTCCTCCTGCATTTGCCATTTTTCAAGTTATTTTCAGCTCAAAATTATTCTTATGCCAAAGAGGCATAGTTTAGGGGAACTGGCCTGCCCCACAGGCTCCTCACCTGATCTCTGCAGGGTCATCCATTCCAAAGCCTGGTCTTCAGTTTAGGAATTAAAATATAATGTATCCACATAGTTGGCTGAACCTCACACTCAAAAGATACATTTATCCGTTTTTTCATGAAAGAATTAGTTTTATCATGTGTCAGCCTTGGCACTGTGTGCTGAGGACACCAAGGTGAACAAAGCAGACATAATCCTAGACTTTATGGTGCATACAATCTACACGGAAGAGAGTCCTGCTTTTATATTTGTTTGCAGTGATGAGTATTATTATTAATGAGCATACCATATATTTCTCTGAAAGGACAGACCCAGTTCTCAGTCAAGTCAGTTATAGAATCTTCTCCACTGCGTACTTTCCAGATTCAATGCGAATAATCTGTTCTTCTACTTTCATTTTATAGATACTCTACTAGAATAGCTCGACTATTTAAGATATTCCTTGTGTGAGAGAATGAAATACCATTCTTAGTCCTCTGCTTTTTAGTTGCAATAATGTTCCAGTCATGCCTTTCTGATAGTAATTGAATTTGAGGTATTCCCACTTTGTTTGTCAATATATAAGACATGCAAAGATACGCATAGACTATGTAAAGAATAGCTCAGAAGGCACAGGAATACCCACTGCTAAAGGAATGAATCATTACCAATGCATTTACATCTCTGCCTTACACGTGTTTCCCACCTTTCCCTCCAGAATTGAGTGCTACCTTGAATTTGGTGTTCTATCATTTCATTGCATATTTGTATATTTCAGAGTAAACATATGTATATTTAAGCAAAACAGAATTATTAGGTGAGGTTTTTACCTTATATAGTGGTATCAATACTATATCCATTCCATCACAGCTTTTTATTTTGTTTTGTTTTGTTTTAATCCCTCAATGGAGAATATGTTTATTTTATTTTGAGAAAAAGAGAAAGGGAGATTGAGAGAGATAAACATCGATGTAGGAGAGAAAATATCAATTGGTTGCCTCCGTACGCCTGCCAACCAGGGACTGAACCCTACAATCTAGGTAAGTGCCATGACCAGGAATCAAACCCACAAACTTTTGGTGTACTGAGGCGATGCTCCAACAAACTGGGCCACCCAGTCAGGGTACAGCTTTTTATTTTGGATGAATATTATAAACTTAGAGATAAGAATGCAAATTATAGGGTAAGTGCTTCTTCAAATTTACTATATATTAAAAATTTGTTCTTTCATATTGTTTTAGCAATTTACAATTCCCGTTATGCCCCCCGCATAGTATATGGGTTCCTATTGCTTAAAGATTCCCCTTGCCCTGGCTGGCGTAGCTCAGTGCATTGAGCTCGGGCTGTGAACCAAAGTATTGCAGGTTCGATTCTCAGTCAGGGCACATGCCTGGGTTGCAGGCCATGGCCCCCAGCAACCGCACATTGATGTTTCTCTCTCTCTCCCTCCCTTCTCTTTCTAAAAATAAATAAATAAAATCTTTTTAAAAAATCTTTTTTTAAATATATTTTATTGCTTATGCTATTACAGTTGTCCCAATTTTTCCCCCTTCACCTCCTTCCACCCTGTACAACCCTCTACCCACCCATATCCCCCACTTTAGTCATGTCCATGTGTCATACTTATAAGTTCTTTAGCTTCTTACATTTCCCATAATGTTCTTACCCTCCCTCTATCTATTTTCAACCTACAATCTATGCTATTTATTCTCTGTACCTTTTCCCCCTCTCTCCCCCTCCCACTCCCCTGTTGATAACCCTCCATGTGATATCCATTTCTGTGGTTCTGTTCCTGTTCTAGTTGTTTACTTAGGTTCTTTTGGCTTTGCTTTAGGTGTGGTTGTTAATAATTGTGAGTTTGTTGTCCTTTTACTATACATGTCTTTTCTTTATCTTCTTTCTTAGATAAGTCCCTTTAGCATTTCATAAATAGGGCTTGGTGATGATGAACTCCTTTAACTTGACCTTATGTGAGAAGCACTTTATCTGCCCTTCCATTCTAATGAAAGCTTTGCTGGATAGTGTAATCTGGGATATAGGTCCTTGGTCTTTCATGACTTGGAATACTGCTTTCCAGCCCCTTCTTGCCTATAAGGTCTCTTTTGAGAAATCAGCTGACAGTCTGATGGGAACTCCTTTGTAGGTGACTGTCCCCTTATCTCTTGATGCTTTCTAGGATTCTCTCCTCGTTTTTAACCTTGGCTAATGTAATGATGATGTGCCTTGGTGTGTTTCTTCTTGGGTCCAACTTCTTTGGGACTCTCTGAGCTTCCTGGACTTCCTGGAAGTCTATTTCCTTTGCCAGACATGGGAAGTTCTCCTTTATTATTTGTTCAAATATGTGTTCAATCTGTTGCTTTTCCTCTTCACCTTCTAGTACCCCTATAATTCGGATGTTGGAAACGTTTAAAGATGTCCTGGAGGTTCCTAAGCTTCTTCTCATTATTTTGAATTCTTATTTCTCCATTCTTTACTGTTTGGTTGTTTTTTTTCTTTTTTCTGGTCCACTCTATTGTTTTGAGTTCCAGTTTCCTTCCCATCACTATTGGTTCTCTGTGCATCTTCTTTCATCTCTTTTTATGGTAACCTGCATTTTTTCATGTAATTTGCACCCAAAATCAATCAATTCTGTGAGCTTCCTGATCACCAGTGTTTTGAACTGTGCATCTGATAGGTTAGCTATCTCTTGTTCACTCAGAAGGATGAGTCCTGGGGCATTGATCTGTTCTTCTGTTTGAGACATCTCTCTCTCTCTCTTTCTCTCTCTCTCTCTCTCTCTCTTTTTGGGGGGGTCTGGTTGCTCATGTTACAGTGAGGGGCAGAGCCTTAGGTGTCACCAGGGCTGAGCACCCCAGTCGCTAGATTGTGACGTTGTATGTGGGGGCGGGGGCAGGAGGGAACAATGGCAGTAGCTCCGTTCTCCTGGGACCTCAGTCCCTTCTCTGGGATCCTGGGTTGCACGCTCTGCCCTGGTCCATAATTGCTGCCTCACTGGGTCCGCCAGCTGCCGCTCGTGTACTCAGGGTCCACCCCCTGCGATCTTGTGTGCCCCGGATGGCTTACATGCTCACGGTTGTCCTTTTGCACCCAGTTCTCCCTGTTCTCTGCACCAAGACCCATGCCTGGCTGCTCCTCTCTGCCCCTCCTACCAGTCTGGATGAACGGGTTTACTTCAACTTCTTGGCTGTCTGACTTCTATTCAGATAAATTCTCTGTCAGTCTGGGTGTTATTCTACCTCTAAATTGTTGCTGTTCTAATCTTGGTTGTGTGTGGAGATACGGTGAGTCCACCTATGCTTCTATCTTGCCGGAAGTCCCTAAAAAAAACCTTAAAAAAAAGATTTCCCTCAAACTGGTATTTTTCTAATTAAAAATGTTTTCAACAATAATGGGTCTAAAATTACATCTGATTGCAACTGTGATTTGCATCTCCCTTATAATCAATGAGAACCTTTTCCTATGACTAGCTGTTTGTATTTCATTTCACACTGGTGATTTATGTTCTCCACGTCTGTGAGTTGCCAACGAGTGGAAATACCATGAGCACGAGAACTTTGCATCCCCAGGATCATGTGTAATGCCCAAGATGCTGTAGGTATTCAAGAAACATTTGTTGGCTTTTTGTCAGCAAAACATATATTGATTGGCTAGCCTAAGGGAGGAAAGTTTTCCTCAGTCTTTTTAGGGTGCCTGGCTGGGTCTGAAAATTAAATTAGCAAAACCATGTTAACTGGAGAAAAGCTTATGAATTTATTTCTTATAAGTTTTACATGACACAGTATCCTTCATAAGGAAATAAAGATCCACCAAAATAGTCAGACCTGTGTATTTTAATGCTAGGTTTAATGAAGGATGGACAGTCATGGCAGGATATGGCAGGTTAAGGAGTCTGAGGTAAGTGTAGTGAACGGGGGACACTGAGCAAGACCTGTTTGTTATTCTTCTTGACTTCCCTTGGCTTTGGAGAGCAGGAGGGTTTTATGACCTGCTCCAGGAGGTTCCTGTTTTCCTCTCACACCTGGCCACTACGCCAACTGACATGCAGCATTTTCCTGCATCCTAGAGTGAGTGAAGCATAAGCTCAAATTAAAACTTGTGCCATGCATGTCATTTTCAGCTCGCTGTACTATGCATTTCTCGTAACACTAGTTGACAACATTTATCAAAGGATCATCCCGTGCCAGGCACAATACTAGGAATCTTATGTATATTATCTTATTTAATCATTTCAACAAGATTATTACTAATGCCCATATTGTAGACAAGAAAATGGAGGGACCGAAAAATTAAGTAACTTTCCTAAGACACCCATCTGCAAGTGACAGTGCTGAGAGAAGAGCCCACCGTTTGTCAGGCCCCACGGCCCATCCTTGGTAAGCACTCAGATGAGGCTTGTTGAACAAACTGCTTCCCTTTGGTAGTCCCAGACCAAAATGCGGTTATTGCCACTGGGTCATGCATTCACATGATAGTCTTTATTGTCACTTTACATAAACATTCAACACTTATTGAAACCACTCAGAAATTTGAAATTATCTTCCCCTTGGACTGAAGCAACAATGAAAACACTACAAAACTGCTGCGACTTATCTTTTAATATCAGATGTTTTGGTGTCACATGTTTTTTCTGACAACCCAACAGACACCCTGTAACCACATCCTCTTCTTAATGCTCCCTGTTAATGCTTAAAGCTCAGGAATTGTGAATTTTCTAAATCAATTAAGGTAATTTGCAATCTTATACAAAAGTTACTTTTTGTTTTTCTTATCATGTAACTTTTCTTTTTCCTCATAGTAGATGGCATTTTCCACAATTAATTCCATATACATTTAAATATTTTATTGCATATTTATGTTCATGGGTATAAAAATTAAAAAAAAAACTGAATACATATTATGGGGTATATGTTATTACTCATTTGTTAAAGGCTGTAAGGTGTGTTTTTTTTTTAATTTTGGTGTTCTCTTCTTGAATTTAATGACAGCTAGAAATATTTTAAATTATCTTTTGATTTTAATTATCTACTATTATTACTATAAAATGAAAGAAAAACTCACAACATGTATAAATTAAAATAATGGAACTAAAATATTCATTATCGATATTTTTATTGTGGATATGTATATGACATAAAATTTACCACAGTAAGCATTTTTAAGTTTAAAATTCAGTGGCACTTAGCACACTCGCAATGTTGTACAACTATCACCACTGTCCATACCCAGGACTTTCTCATCATTCCAAATGGAAACTCTTTACCCATTAAACAGTAGCTGCCTATACACGCCTCATTCACTTCCTGACCATCTATTTCTCTTTACATTTTTATGAATTTCCCTAGTCTAGGTTCCTCATATAAGTGAAATCAGACAATATTTGTTTTCTTTGTCTGACTTACTTCAATTAATACAATGTCTTCAAGTTTTATCCACATTATATAGCATATATCAGAATTTCTGAAATTCTGATCAGAATTTCATTTCTTTTAAAGGCAAATAATATTACATTGGATATATACTACATTTTATTGATCTATTCATCTATTGATAGATATTTGGGTTGTTTCTACCCTTTGGCTAATGTGGATAATGCCTCTAAGACACTGATTCACAAGTTTGTTTGAGTCCATGCTTTCAGGTCTCTTGGGTATGTACCCAGAAATGGAATTGCTGGATCATGTGATCATTTTGTTTAGCTTTTTGAGGAACCTCCAAACTGTTTCCATAGCACCGTATCATTTTACATTCTCAGGAGCAATGCACAAGGGTTTAAATTACCCCCCATCCTTGCCAATACTTATTCTTTTCTATTTTGTTCTCTATGATAAAGCTATCCTAATGGGTATGATGTAGTATCTCATTGTGATGTAATTGTCTACACTTAAGCTCTTATTTGAGGAAGGAAATTGAAAATAAGGGAGATAAATATATGCCCTGGCTGGTATTGTTACAGAACAACAAGGGGGGCCTGGGACAATATACTATTACTGAAAGAAACCCCCAAGTCCATTATGTCTGCCATCTATAGGAAAGACGTCTCTCAATGCCAGAGATTCGTGAAAAGGAAAGGAAATGTTTATTTAATGCTATACTAACTTAAAGTAGTGACCTAATGTCTTTATCAAAAATCCTAAAGTCCCTGAAAACGCCCACAAACACACACAGTCCTTCCTTCCTTCCCCCTTTGCCCAGACCAGAGTACCGTATCTCAGGAAAGGAAATAGAAGTCCATGGTTCAGGCAGCCCCTGGTTCTTCCCAGTAATCCGCCTCAGCTGGTAGGCCTCTCTTGGTTCCCAGCACCCTCAGCTGTGTCACTGGGATCTCTGCTAAAGCTGGGTGGTGGTTTCCCCTTCTAAAGCTGCAGGGGTCCCCACTCTGGCAAAGGCATGTGGTCCTCTCTCCCCCAGGGCCATGGGAATCCCCACTCAGCCAAAACCGCGTAGTTCTCCCCCTCAATGGCTGCCATGTCTGGGTTTAAATCCCCAAGCCAATCTTCCTCTGCAGCCCCATTTCCGACTCCTCCCACCCTCAGTTACACCTGCCAGTAATCTTATATTCTTCCAGCTTTACTGGGCTGCCACCATGGGTCTGGGCAGGTGCGGCCCCATGTCATGGAGCCAATCCTCTCTGATCTCCCACGCAGGCGCTGTAACTCAAAGGACCTGTCCCCCAGTCACATCTTGGGTGGGAGAGTCCCTTTCTATCCCCCTGGCCCAGAGCATGGCCACAGCTATTTAGCATATCTAAGTGACCAGCTGAAGGTTATAGGTATGTTAAATGACTATGCCATGGATTAACTGCAAAGCTGTTGCTGTACAAAACAGCCCTGCATGTTCTTGCTCCTTGTGCTCCTTCCCCCAACTCACACCTGTGGGGGAAGGGGTGAAGACATCTTAAAATCTCCTGGACACCTTGAGTTCTGGACCCCATTTCTAATGCCCATTTGGGGTCCCCCCTCTTGGCTGCACCCTGTAGCAGTATGACTTAGTGGATTGAGTGTTGGCTGCAAACCAAAGGGTCACCTGATCGATTCCCAGTGGGGGCACATGCCTGGGTTGCAGGCCAGGTCCCCAAAGCGGGGCGTGCAAGAAGCAACCACACATTGATGTTTTTCTCCTTCTCTTTCTCCCTCTCCTCCCCTCTCTAAAAATAAATAAATACTTTTTTTAACAAAGAGAGAGATAAATATGAAATAGAAATAGAAACTTTATGCTACTTTGACTTACCATGAAATAGAATTAGAATAAAATGTACTAACAAACTGATAAAAAGAACTCACATACTAACAGTTTCTTTGTAAGCATATTAAAAATGCCAGCAGTCCCAGTTCCTGCTTGTACAAGAAATGGCCTTGACCCCAACTTTGGGTGATGTAGCTCAGCCAGCTGCAGGAATCTGGAGGACAATGAGCAGCTCCAAGGTCATGACATTAAAGACCTATATCAGGACCACCCCAGATACTGCCAGCACATCCCCAGCCCACAGATTTGTTCCCACAATCTTTGTTCTCTTTGTCCTCTTTCTCCTTATAAAAATTGCTGCCCACACTGAGATGTTAAAATGGGCTTTGAGATGCAAGTCCCCCATCTTCCAGGTTGCTGGCACCTGAATAAAACCACTTTCTTCTACATTAGCACCTGCCTAAAGATAGGTGCTTAAAGAGTATTGGCTTTCAGACCTGCATTTGGCTGCAAAGAGACTTACCCAAGTACTTGTAGTCAATAGGAGGGAAGGGAGAAACTAGAGTGGAAGTCTCCTAACTTGAACCAGGGCTTCTGCTTCTTCACAAACTTGCCTTACTACATATTATTTTTTCTATCTATTTGGCTCGTTATACATTTTGCCTGACGTACATTTAGAGATGAAATAAGAGAGTGCCCATGTCATATTAGGCTTAACCACACGAAATTGTTGTTTTTGTAGGCCAAACACAATCAAGTATCAAGAATGTTGTGTAGTTGAACTTAATATTGAAACATGCTTCTTTTGTAAAGGATGCATTGAGAAATAGAAGGAAAATTTCAGAAGAGGTCTACAAATATATTGAAAGAAAAGTTGTAGGATGGACTTTGGGAGGTAAAGGAAGAGAAGACTTTTTGGATATGCAGAGTAGTGTATCCATCCCTTAAATGTGGATTGCATTATAACTCTAAGTATATTTAAAAATATGTTCAACGTATTTCCTTCTAATTCTAAAGACTTTTAAACTTCATTGTATCCTAAGACATATACATGTCTTTTTTGTTGAATTTTAAAGACCTTTTAACTTAATTAAGCCTCCACCATTTTTATATTCTCAGAGCCACCCAGTTTTTATTTATATTTAAAATGACATATGGGAAAGAAAGGGTCATTGTGCAGCAGGTCTGCAATTGATTCTCTGTCGTCACTGCGAAAGACTTCTGGGAAAAAGAGAAGGGAGGCAATCTGGTCTAATTTTTTTGTGAACATTGTAATAAATAGGCTTCCTGGCAAAGAAACTAATGATATTTGCTAGCTGAAGAGTCCTTATTTATGAAATGTTTTTGTCAGAGTACCTAGTTTTCTACGATTGCTTATTGTAACTACACCCAGAATCTCTGAATTTATAGGAAAAATCTTTCTGAAAAATGTCATCTAAAGCCAAATAACTATCTGAGTATAAAATGGAACTTTCATAACTAAAACAGTTTACTAGGTAAGTCTCTGGTTTGGTGAGTTTGATCTGACAATATGATCTTTTTTGTTACTCTATTATGCACATTTTGGAGGTTGCCCATAGCTTTTCTGATTCAGAGGCACATCATACACAAGACATATTCAAATAAATACATATAATAAGCCTTTACTCGTTTCAATGGCTGCATAGTATTCCATTGTGCATAGGTATCATAACTTATTTACCCAGTCTCCCACTGGAGAGTATTTTATTTCCATACTTTTCACTATTATAAATAATGCTGCAATAAATATCCTTGTTAACAGATCAGCTTGCACTATTCAGAGCATATATATAAATTCTTAGAAGTGGAATTTCAAAGGATTTGTGAATTTTCAATTTTAGGAGCTATTGCCAATTTGCTCCCTATGGAAGTTATAAATTTATAACTGATTAACTATGTGGGGTACTGCCTGTTTCTCTATACTCTTACCTCACATTTTCCAAACCAATGGGTGAAAAGTTTTAAATAGTTTTAAGTTTAATTTGCTTTTCTCTTGTGGGTAGAACTAAGCATCAAAAAATACATCTTTTTAGACATTTAATATCTCCTTTTAGGCCTGGGACCTGGACTGCTGGTTCAGCCACAGGGGACAACTCATGGCAATGCTGCATTAAAGATGTCTGTTTCCACAGGGGTTTTATGTCTGAAATTCTCCACGAAACCCTCAGTCAGCTCAGGACTTAATCTCCTGTTGCCTCTTTATCAGCCTTTGGGTCTTGGGGGACAGGGGATGGGGGGTGGGGTGAAGAAGACTCCAAGGGAGGGGTTAAATGGGAGGGGAGAAGAATTGAGTCCTGCTTATGGCAGATAAGGCACTGGGAAGGAAACATGTTCTTTAGGAGTGCTTTCAACCAAGTGGAAGTAGAAAGGGTGTAGCAAATAGTGAGAGTTGGTTTTAAAAGTGGTAAAAAAATCATTTCTTGTTAATGAAGAAGAAAGTAGCACCCCAACTTTAAAAAGAGGAAGGGGGATGGTTGAAACACTTACATATAACATGGCTTTTGAATAGTTAGGGAGTTGGCTGGGGAAAGTAGTGCTGGAAACAAGGATGCCAAACTAGATATTTTAAAGGAAGATATACAGAATCTAGGTTAATTACTCTGCACAGGGAGAGAAAAATATTTTTTTTTAATCTAAAATTAGATCCTTATGCCCCGAGTTTCTGTTAGTGGTGTGCTGGAACTGGCTCTGACCATCTCAGAAGAACCAAATTTCCAGGAATTTTGCATGCCATTTCTTCATACCATTAATAACTTAAAATTGGCCACAGTGGAGTATTTACACCATGGAAATGGGCAAACACTAAAAACAAAATGCTTTGCTCTGTTGGAGAGCCAATGACTAGCACACCGCTAATTTCTGTCACATCATCCCATCCCCACAGGACCATAAATACTCAAGTTCAAGTTTACGGAGTTAAAAAAAAAAAGATGAAGTTTCAGTTGTGCAAGACGAAAATGTTCTAGATGTCTGTTATACACATTTGTGCTTACAGGTAACAATGTCATGCTGTACACTTAACAATTTGTTAAGGGTAGATTCATATTGTATGTTTTTTAAATAAATAAAATAAAAATAATAAATAATAAAGGTAGATCATCATCATTACCATCACCATAATTTTGACATTGCCTTGGTGTTCCCAGTCCAGTTCCTTCCAAAATAATAGGGTAACTGAGGAGCAAAAATGCAAATAATGATGTGGGCAGGTTGAAGATAGACCAGGAAAAGATGATGAAGCTTCTCAGGGCTAGCAAGAGCCTGAAGAAGTCATCACCCTTGGGCCCTAAGGGGCAAAGGGAGGGAATAGTTATTAGAACCCAGAGAACACAGCTCGAGGGGGAAGAGAGGGCTGCCTGATAGAAGGCATGGCCTTCAGAGAGGGATGTAGTGACCAGCAGGTAGGGAGCCAGAGCAATAAACACTTTAGACTTTCTCTTCCCATGTGTTGTAATCTCTAGCAGCACCCCCAATCCAGCTGGAAACAATGTTAGGCAGAATAGTAACCCTCCAAGATGTTCATGTTCTAATCCCTGAAATTTGTGAATATGTTACTTTACAAAGCAAGAGACTTTACAGGTGTGATGAAGTTTCTTGAGATGGGGAATACCCATGTGAACCTGCTGCAACCATAACAGACCTTGTACATGGAAGAGGGAGGAAGGAGTGTCAGAGAGAGATCTGGAGATATGTGTTGCTGACTTTGCAGATGGAGGCAGGGGCTGTAAACCCGTCTACATAAAGAATGTAGATGGCTTGTAGCTTTAGAAAAGACAAAGAAACAGATTCTTTTCCAGAATGTCCAGAAGGAATGAGCCATGCTAACACACCGATTTAGCCCCGTGAGGCCCTGTCAGACTTCCGACGTCCAAACTGTAAGATATAAATTTGTGTTGTTTTAAGTCACTAAATTTGTGGTACTTTGTGAAAGTGGCAGTACAAAACTAATACAGAAACCAAGCCTGCTGATGTAGTCCATAATGACCCAACCCCACAGACATAGAACAGGACAGAGAGTGGACCCACGGTAATAGGACAAAAGCCACTTTCTCAGGCCCTCTTTCCCAGGGCTAGCATGACTAATTGTTATATGAGTCCTTATACAACTGTTTGTTTTATGAGCCCTTATCCTCCGGACTAGAAAATTACTGGAAGCGCCTTGAAGGTGCAGAGGCTCTGGGAACTTGCGAAACAGGGGCCATCCATCTGACCCTGCACCCAAAGATAACATCAAAGCAAGTTGCAGCCTAACTGAAACATCCTGCTCTCCCATCTCCCAGTTGCCAGATAAAAACCAGCAGCCCCCGCCCCTCAGGGCTGGTGCCCGTACATCTCTGGACCTAGCCCTTTCCCTCCCTTGGGAAAGTAAAAACAAAACTCTTACTCTCTGCACTTTCTTCTCTTCGTGAATCCGTTCACAGCCCGTGTCACAGACTACCTAACACACGGGGCAAACAGAAACTACAGAGCACATTTTCCACACTTTTTACCCCACGTTCCACATCCCGTCCTTGGACAAAATGAGAAATTTGTTCCTCAACACCACAGACACACCAAGTCCCATCAAGCACATTTTCATGGAGCGATATCAGTGCCACCGTACTCCCAGCCTGACACCCCGAACACTAGCCATTCCAGAGCTCGCTCTTTTTTTATTATTAGTAGTAGTAGTAAAAGAAAGTTTATTTAGAAAGTCACAGAGGTAGGAGTGAGCCGTAGAAGAAATGGGCTTAGGAAACATGTTCCAGAGGCAAAAGAAGGGCCCTTGGAGCTGGGGGGAAGGGCTGGGGAAAGGCGGGGCAGGCTTGCTCCACAGGGAGAGCTGCCTCCCCGAGTTTGCTTCTACAAGTTGTTTGGGGGAAACAAAGAAGGGAGGAATATCTTTAACATTAAATGTATTGACTAATATTTCTCCACTGCCGTATTTAGTTATAAAGCTAAGTTGATAATCATACCCTCTTTCTCCCACCACTCATTTTATAACCTCCTTAGCTCTGCCAGCCTCTTTTTAGACAGAGTGTTTTACCCGGTGGGGTGACGCAACCTTTAATGGTTCTATCTTTATCAAGTTTCCAAGGTTTCCTATTGGACATTATCATTGGGTGTGGCAGTACTGAAAGGCTTCACTTGAGTCCTGGGTTCTGGACATAGTGTCCCTTACTTCCGCTTCCAGTTTTCCCCTGGGAATCAGGGTTGATCAGTCAGGGGGGAGTCTAGCTTCCAATACATCTGGACTCTAGTTCCTGGGAAACATTCCTCTTCTGGGTGCCGGGACCTCTAAATCCACTAACCTCCAAGAATTGCAGAGAGGAAGCAAGGCATCCTTCACTGGGTGTTTGGGTGGAATGGTGACACGGTCACTCCCACTTAACCTTTCAAGTCCCAGATTTGCTCATCACAGTTGTAGAAGAGATGAACCTGACACACCACACGTAGCTGGATTGTCAAAACAGACTCACATGAATCATGGGTCTGACCGACACCAAATTTTACCAGTGATTCAATTGATAAATGCAGGATATAGACACAAATGTAGCGTTTTTTCCTGGAAAAGCCAAATCTGTCAGGCACATTTTCCTTATTTTGCCATTCTCCCACACCAGGGATGCATTTTGGCTTTGGAGTAACAGGTGAGCACTTAACAAGATATTCTCAGAGAAAATCATCTGATAGAAAGGTCTGCATGACTGACACTTACCACCCAGCCAGCTGTGTCCACCAGTCCATAAACCCCAGATTAATTTTTTAAAGATTTTATTTATTTATTTTATTGATTGATTTTAGAAAGAGTGAAACACCAACTGGTTGTTCCACTTATTTATGATTTTATTAGTTGACTCTTGTATGTGTCCTGACCAGGGATTGAACCTGTAACCATGGTGTATCGGGATGATGCTGTAACCAACTGAGCTACCTGGTGAGGGCTATACACCCCAGATTTATTTACAGTAGGCAATATAGACAGATAAAGAATGTCTTGCTAAAGAAATTTTTTAAATATAAACATTTAGCAAATTTCTTTCTTTCTTTTCAGGTTTTATTTATTTATTTTTAGAGAGAGGGGAGGGAGAGAGAGGGGGAGAGAAACATCAATGTGTGAGAGAAAAACCGACTTGTTGCTTCTTGCACGCCCCCAATTGGGGACCTGGCCCATAACCCAGGCATGTGATCTGGCCAGGAACTGAACCAGAGACCTTTCAGTTCCTAGGCCGATGCTCAATCTAATGAGCCACACCAGCCAGGCTAAAAAAAAAAATTAAATAAAGAATTTGCTATATATTTCCACTGCAAACATACCAATGACATTATTACAAATGACATTAGCATGTTTACAAGGCAGGATGGTTAATGTCAATCATTTATTTCATGTCCTTAGTAAAGAGGAAATTAATCACAGGCCTGCTCTTAACTCATTCCTTCACAGAAACATTTTTTAGGTGCTGGTTTAAGGTACATACTGCATCCTGTAGGATGGTGTCCGAGCTGCTTCTCAGCAATGGGACATAGATTAAGACAGGTGAATATTATGAGCATAAGCACGATTCTTTCGCTGCAAGGTGAATCCTCTGGGTGGAGTCTGTATGTGGCTGCCATACACACACGCTGGCAGAAGTAGCTTTAACAGGGCAAATAAAACTGTACCCAAAATGTATGCCTATCCCTATGCGGACAAGTCTCTCTGTCGTTGTTACACCCATCTGTATTAGTTAGCTAGTGCTGCCAACAGAATACCACAGACTGAGTGGCTTAAAACATAGACATATATTTCTCAGAGTTCTAAAGGTTAGAAGTCTAAGATCAACATCTTTGGCAAGTCTGGTTTCTCCCGAGGTGTCCCTCCTTCCCTTGCATATGGCTACATTGTTGCTGTGTCCTCACGTGGCCTTTTCTCTGTGTCACAACCCTAGGATCTCTGTGTGTGACTTAATCACTTCTTCTGACAAGATGACCAGTTGTACTGGATGAGGGCCCACCCCAACATCCTCATTTTAACTTACCTCTTTAAAGGACCTATCTCCAACTATAGTCACATTCTGAAGGTATAGGGTTAGGACTTCGACGTGGGGTTTTAGTGGAACACTATTCACTCTGTTACACTATGCCTTCTGGATACCCACAATTCATGTCTGTCTCATATGCAAAATACATTCACCCCAATTCTAGTGGCACGAGAGTCTTAACCCATTTTAGTGTCTATCTACTTGATTACTGAGCTTTCGCCTTTAGGGCAGATGCCCTCTGGTGGCACTTACATGAACCAGTAATATCTTCATACTGTGCCCATTCTGAGAAGTCCATCCTCAAATATCTCCCCCTTATTCTCTGTTCATCTTCTAATTCTCTTCTTATCAAGTCTCTGTATAACTAGTGAACCATTAGCCACTACCCATGAATCAGTTTAGGTACACATCTCAGGTTACTTCTCTTTCCATATGAAGGACACAACCAAATAGATCTTCCAGCCCTTGGGAGACCTATCCCAACTCTGCCCTCGGGAGGCTATCCCTCAACCACTCTCAGAATTACCCCCAAGTGGGGCTATAGAGCAGGGGCCTTCTTTTTTTCCAAGTGTCAGGCCAGCATTTTTTTCTACCCTGGGCATAGAAAACTCCATCTAAAGCCTTGTGAGATGAAGAGAAAGCAGCAAAATAATATGTGCATTTACTCAGAAGCTCTAACTCACTCACTAATGCAGTTTGATGGAGCTTCTTGAACTTACATGGATCCAGTGTTATACATACCGTAATATTGCCATTCAATAATAAAATGCTGCTGTACCCATGTAATGTGCTAATCTGATTATCATAACAGTTCATGATTGGCAGACTGGGTGAACTAAATACTTGGATGTGCCACAGCCAGGAGCTCAGTCTCTACTGGGTCCCAGTAACAAGCAAGGAGCTACTTTTCAAATGGAGCATAGTTGTCAGAAGAAGAAGATATGGCCTTCTTCCAATACTCTGAGAGTCTTGGATACGACTCTTTTATCGAGGCTTCCAGGTTGAATTCAGCCTCTCTGTCTCCCACAGACACTTCCAACACCGTTGGACTGCTGCAACCTGCACTAGTGACAGGGGCATTTGCACTATGCCTCAGACTTGCTAAGAAACTTCTAACTCTGGGTTTTACTCAAAATTAGAAGTCATATGGATTACCCAGTACATGAGAAGGAGCAGCCTCTCTAAAGAGAAAGAGAAAGGGGTTCTCTTTCTCCCTGGGGGACAAGGCAACATGCAGAAACTTCATCATTTTAGAAGAATATCCCAACATGTCCTTAGACCGCTAGATGCCTCCATATCCACCAAAGAGGCAGGTCTTGAGTTGGGTGTGGTTTACTTACCATTCTCTGGCAAGATTGTGTCTATACCGTAAAAAAGTCAAGCTTCTAGAGATGGAGCAAGGTCCAGAAGAACAAAGAATGTAAATGGAGCAGGGAAAAAGAGAGAGACATGGCCCAGATGTAAGAGGTAAGGTGTATTGCCATCCCTAACACATGAAGGCAGCATGGTTCTGATTATATTTGCTAAAAGTAATTGGAGAGAGAGGGGGAACGAAGGAGAGAGAGAGCGAGAGAAAAAGATGGATTATTTTCTAGGTTATCAGTTCATACCAAGTGGCAGAGGCAATGTTGATATTTGCTCCATAAGTATACCACATCCAGAACTGCAGCCACGACTGGCTTCACTCACTGATTAGATTTCTGGTAATCTACAGTCATTCTCTGAAACACACATGGCTTTTGCACCAGCCACAGAAATTAAGTGGGATCATGGTAGGAATCAATACTCTGCGCCTTTCAAGTTTCTGGTGGTAGCACAAATCTTTAGAAATTTCCCAGGGAAGCAGAATTGCTTTTGGAACACAATGCTAGTGGGCTAGAGAGAGAGTTTCAATAGCTTCCACTCGAACCTTCTTACTATAATAGCCCTCACTCCATCAACCAAAGAACAGTTATGAAATATTCCTTTTCTTCATGCATCCTGAGACTAATGAAGTAACCACAGAATGGCCCCATCAGGGCATTGGACCTGCTGTGAACCTGACGCTGGTGAAGATTCTGTTCACTGCCTGACCTTTGTGAGGTCCAGCTCTGGCTGGTAGGCTATGGTGGATTTGTTTATTTACTTTTGTTTGGTTTTGCTTTATCTTATTTTATTTTGTGTCTCTTGGGGTAAGCTTCAGTTCAAAGCCAATATTAAGTGATGCCAAACAATATTTACTTTTTCCCAATTTACGGTCACACTGGTAAGTGGCCTGTCTTGTCTCTGGGAACAGTTTTTACTGTGGATTCACAAACACACCTGTGGCCATCACATTTCAGGCACCTTTGAGGCTCCACGTCTATGAACTAGTTTAGTTCTAGAAACCGCATTAGAGGCTATGAATTTCAGCTACAGTAATTTGTTAGGTTTCTGCCCACCAGACCTGGAATCATTGTCTGAATATGCCAAGACACACATTGGTAGACTACCCTTGTATTTTCAGTTTCTAAGGTCTTGTGACCAATTAGACATTCCCACATATCTCCACAGGCCACACTTTCTAATTACTATTTCATCCCTGTGGGTTATGCTGGTAATTGTACTCACCTTATCACTGAAGTCTAAGGATTGCAGTGCCTCTTTCACTCCTGGATCCCTTTATTCTGTTTGAGATGAGAGAACTCAATTTCTTAGCAACATCCTTCACTGTTATCTCGAGCCATTCTGTCAAAGAGCAGCCTCCTCAGAGTTTTAAAAGGATGCTGATGTCCGCCTTCCTAATGCATTCTGTAACGTGTTTGTATAGAGATTGCTCTCCAGGCTCTCCTAGGAAGGTGTTTGGTTCAGATTCATGCCACTATGCTTGAATGTTGTTTTTCTGTCTTTACACTCCTTCCTCTGTGCTGAGCCAGGAAACTTCAGTCATCTCAAATTGATGGGCAATGAATTGGGCTTAATATTCAATTAGCCAACTTAGGAGAATATTCATGCTTCAGTCAACACACTAAATTCTAATTCCCAGGGAAGCACACCCAACTGATAACTTCGGCCTAATCAAATCTTGTATTTATCATCACTGGACGAATACCTTTGGAATCCAATCTCATACACATTCCTCAGACTCCTGCCAGTACAAATTGCTGGGATCCTTCCATTTTTTTTTTTCATGTATAGGCTGTCTCCTTCTAGGTGAGGTCTTATATTTCTCTCTCCAGGTTATCATTATAGGTTGAATTGTTTCTCTGCAAAATTTCATATGTTGAAGTCCTAACCCTTGCTACCTCAGAATGTGGCCTTATTTAGAGATAGTCTTAATAGAGGTAATCAAGGCAAAATGAGGTCACTGGAGTGGGCTGTGGTATAATTTCATTGATGTTCTCATAAAGAGAGAATAGGCACACAGGGAGAATGCCATGTTAACATGAATGTAGAAATCAGGGCTATATTTCTACAAATCAAGGGACACCAAAGACTGCCAAAAAACTACCAGAAGTTGAGGTGAGAGGCATGGAAGAGATTCTCTCTTACAGTCCTCAGAAGGAACCAACCCTGCCCCTATCTTGATCTTGGACTTTTAGCCTCCAGAACTGTGAGGCTATAAATTCTATTGTTTATGCCACCCAGTCTGTTACTTGGTTACAGCAGCTTGAGCAAACCAAGGCACTTATGTTGGATCTAACTTTCATTATGGAACTAGAAAGATAGAAGGATGGTAGAGGAGGCTCAGAGAATTGTGATAACCTTGGGAGGCTACTGCAAAGGTACAGTCATTAAAATAATTTTATGCAGGTGAAGACTGGCTTTTTCAAACAACTAAAAAGGATCTTCTTCTGTCAGGGAAGGAGGTTTTGGCTTCAAGACTTGACCTCATGCATGTCTGCCAAAATGAGCCAATTCTATGCTTCAGGGTCTACCTCTTACCCACAAGTTCCTTTATTTTTACAAAAGAGATCCTGAGAGGATTGAGTGTCAGTTCTGTTAAAACTCTACAATCATTACACTTAACCCCTGTACTTGATATTTAGCTCTGTTGATTCTGCACCTTCAAAGCTACCTTGAAGGCTTTCTGATATTTCCCTAAGTTTCTGAATCAAACACATAACTTGTCCTTTACCCTTTGCCAAGTGGCCCTGAAATATTTATAACTTCCATTGTCAGCACAACAACGAAATGCCACAGTAGTCTGGTTTCTCAGTGCCTTTAACCTGCACATCACCCCATGCCACTACTGATATTTGGGTGATTATGTTGCCACTATATTCTGTGGACTATCAGTGCTCACTTTCTTCCAGAAAGGGGGTTAGCCACTGCTCCTCAAATATGTTAGCAACTTAATTCCAGAATCCCATTTTGAAGAAGCTTCCTGGGACCCCTTCTGGTACGAATTACTATATCAGTCAAGATTAGTAGGAAACATTGCACTTTTAAACAGAGACGTTGAAAAGAGTTTAAGCAAAATATGGGTCAACTGACTTTCCATAAGGGTGGTAAGACAATTCAATGGGGGAGAGAATAGTGTTTTCAACAAATGATGCAAGGACAATTGGACCAACATGCAAAAGAATGATGTTGGACCTGCTAGTTGATCTTTCCTCCTCTCAGCACTCCATTTTCTTTCCATAAAAATTGACTCAAATGGATCAAAGAACTAAAACTCTTAAAGTAAACAAGTGTAAATCTTCATGTCTTTGGGTTAGGCAATGGTTTCTTTCTTTTTTTTTAATATATTTTCTTGATTATGCTATTACAGTTGTCCCAGTTCCCCCTTCACTCCCCTCCACCCTGTACACCCTCTCCCACCCATGTTCCCCCCCTTTAGTCCATGTCCATGTGTCATACTTATGAGTTCTTTAGCTTCTACATTTCCCATACTATTCTTGCCCTCCCCCTATCTATTTTCAACCTACATTCTATGCTACTTATTCTCTATACCTTTTCCCCCTCTCTCCTCCTCCCACCCCTACTGCTAGCCCCCCATGTGCCCTCCATTTCTGTGGTTCTGTTCCTATTCTAGTTGTTTGCTTAGTTTCTTTTGGTTTTGCTTTAGGTGTGGTTGTTAAGAATTGTGAGTTTGCTGTCCTTTTACTGTACATGTCTTTTCTTTATCTTCTTTTCTTAGATAAGTCCCTTTAGCATTTCATAAAGTAAGGGCTTGGTGATGATGAACTCCTTTAATTTGACCTTATCTGAAAAGCACTTTATCTTCTCTTCCATTCTAAATGAGAGCTTTGCTGGATAGAGCAATCTGGGATGTAGGTCCTTGTCTTTCATGACTTGGAATATTTCTTTCCAGCCCCTTCTTGCCTGTAAGGTCTCTTTGGAGAAATCAGCTGACAGTCTGATGGGAACTCCTTTGTAGGTGACTGTCCCCTTATCTCTTGCTGCTTCTAGGATTCTGTCCTTCGTTTTTACCTTGGCTAAAGTAATTATGATGTGCCTTGGTGTGTTTCTTTTTGGGTCCAACTTCTTTGGGGCTCTCTGCGCTCCTTGGATTTCTTGGAAGACTGTTCCCTTTGCCAGTTTGGGGAAGTTCTCCTTTATTATTTGTTCAAATAACTTTTCCACTTGTTGGTCCTCCCCTTCTGGTACCCCTATAATTCGGATGTTGGAACATTTAAAGGTGTCCTCGATGGTCTTAAGCTTTTCTTCGATTTTTTGAATTCTTATTTCATCATGCTTTCCTGCTTGGTTGATTCTATCTTCCTTCTGGTCCACTGTGTTGTTTTGAGACTCAGATTCCTTCCTTTCACTATTGGCTCTCCTCCGTATATCTTCCTGCATCCCTTTTATGGTAATCTGCATTTTTTCATGTAATTTGCATCCAAAATCAACCAATTCCGTGAGCTTCCTGATCACCAGTGTTTTGAACTGTACATCTGATAGATTGGCTATTTCTTGGTTGCTCAAAAGGATGAGTCCTGTGGGACTGATCTGTTCTGCTGGAAACATATCTTATGTCTTGCCCTGTCTCTCCTATTATTTTATTTATTTATTTATTTTTTCTCCTGTCTGGCCGCTCTTGTTATGGTAGGGGGCGGAGCCTTAGGTGTTCACCGGGGCTGGGCACCCCAGTCGCTAGATTGTGACGTTATATGTGGGGGCAGGGGCGGGATCGGGGACAGGAGGGATCAATGGCGACCGTTCCATACTCCTGGAGCCAGACACTTCCCTGGGCTTCTGGGCCGTGAGCTCTGCCCTGGTCCACAATCGCTGCCCCACTGATTCCCCCAGCCACCGCTCGCGTACTCAGGGATCACCGCTGCACCGCTGCGCTCCTGCACCCCGGATGGCTGTCGCGCCGATTTTGCGCCAAATTTCCCCCGACCTACGAGCGCCTGCGACCTGTGCCTGCTCGCTCGGCTCGTCGTCCCCTACCAGTCTGGATGTACGGGTCTACTTCAACTTCTTGGCTGTCCGACTTCCATTTAGATAAATCCTCTGACAGTTCTGATATTATGACTGCAGATCATTGTTGTAAATTATTGTTGTTCTGTTCTTGGTTGTGTGAGGAGGTACGGTGTATCCACCTATTCCTCCATCTTGCCGGAAGTCGCAATGGTTTCTTAGATATGATACTACAAGCGTGAGAAACAAAGAAAATGGCGACTTTGTTGAAATTTAAAATTTTATGCTTCAAAAGAGACTACCAAGAATGTGAAAAGACAACCACAAAATGTGATAAAATACTTATAAATCATATCTAGGGACTAATATCCAGAATATATTTTTTAAAATCTTACAACTCAAGAATAAAAAGATAAATAGCCCACTTAAAAATGGACAAAGGATCTGAACATACATTTCTCTAGAGAAGATATATGGCCAATATGCATATGTAAAAGGTGTTTAATCCCATTAACCATCAGGGAAATGCAAATAAGATACCACTTCATGTTAAGAACAAAGGCTGAAATCAGAAAGATAGACAAGTGTGGTGAGGTGTGGACATACTGAAACCCTGATACATTACTGTTGAGAATATAAAATGGTGCATATTCTCTGGGTAACAGTCTGGATGTTCCTCAAAAAATTAAACATGGTTACCACACAATGCACTCATTCCATTCCTAGATATATACTCCAAAGATATGAAAACATATCCACACAAAAATTTGTACATAAATGGTCATAGCAGCCTTATTCATAATAGCCAAAAAGTGTAGACAATCCAATATGTGCTCGTTGGCCAAGCCTCTTGCTGTTTTTATTCAAGGTGGTGAGGTTTTCCTTGTGCATCCATTTATCCACCCAAGACATCCAAGTTCCTTACCATCAAATAGGGTGAATATAACTGCCCACAGCTGTTGAACAGTGGATTGTCCTCAGAGTACGTGTTTGTTTGGGGTGGAGGAGGGCAGGAAATTTTCCCATATCCTTCTTGGTCTTCATGTTGGAAGGTCATTTTCTCCATCCTTCTTCCTCCCATACTCTGTTTTCTTTCACTTTCCCCTGCTGTCAGACTGTGATTCTGTCTTCTTCTCCCTATTCCCATCTGTAATTATATCTAGTCTGTATGAACTAACAAACTGGTTGTAAGAATTAAAAACTGAGTGTGCTCTCTCCCTCTCAGGGGCACACCTTCCCCTTCCCCTTCTTGTCCCTGGGTGCATTACCTTTGCACACTAGGGGGAAATTTTAGCAACACATATAACAAATAGGAAAAAGTACAACTTAATAGAAAAATTCACAAAGAATGTGAACCTACTGTTAACAGAAAAATAAATATTAGTGAAATATAAGCCAATGAGATGCTCAACTCTGTTCATAATTAAGAAAATGCAAATTAAAACAGCAAAATACCATTTAAACTTAGACAAATTCATGATGCTAGAGATTTGTTGAAAAACAGACATATTGGCCGGAACTGTAAATCTTTGTAGCTCCTTTGGTGGGCAGTTTGGCAATATGTATCAGGCCTGAAAATGCAACGCTGTTTGCATCAGTCATTACCTGTTTGCTCTCTACCCCATCCCTACCCCTCTGTCCCACGGGGCTGACCCCTACATATTATAGTCCCGATATTCCTTTGCCCACTTGCTTTCTGATTAATTCAGTCAATGCGAAGTACTGGCAGCAGAATGAAGAGTGAAATAGAAAAAGCCAGGGTATTTCTTTTCTCTCACTTTCTGGGCCCATTCACAGCAGTGGCTGTGTCTGTCTCATACATGGCCCAGCTCCCCCGAGGCAGGACAGTCCCTTCCTCTATGGTTCCTGCTCCACCAAGTATATCCAGCTTCAGCTTCTGATTGTCCTGTCTCTTCTCTGTCCCTTTAGCCTCCAGGGACTTTATGCTGTTGCTGATCTTTCAGGGGCCTATTCGCCCTTTCAGATTCTCTTCCCTACTTCTGAAACTGGCTGCCCATATTGAATTCTCTCTATTGAAAGTATCCTGGAGTGGTTCCCCCAACCTCTGGGGTTTTTTTTTATTCATTTTATTTTTAGAGAGGGAGGGGGGAGAGAGAGAGAGAGAGAGAGAGATCAGTGTGTGGTTGCTGGGGGTTATGGCCTGCAACCCAGGCATGTACCCTGACTGGGAATCGAACCTGTGACACTTTGGTTCGCAACCCGAGCTCAATCCACTGAGCTACGCCAGCCAGGGCCCTCCAACCTCTGTTTTTAAACTAAATTAGGGATCAAAATGTAAAAAAGAAAGAAAGAAAGGTCATTCAAGTACCAGAAGCAAATATGAGTCCATTCCTCTTTAACTTCAGCATAGGCAATGGCTTTCTAATTTTGACTTAAAATTTAGAGGTAAGAATAAAAAGATTGATAAATTTGGCTACATAAAAACATTTAAATTTGCATGACCAAAATCAAGAACAAAGTCAAAAGACAACTGACAAACTGAAAGAAAATGTACATAACATATACCACAGATAAGAAGCTAATATCCCCAATATACTAAGAACCTTCAAAAATTGAAAAGCAAAAGACCAAAAACTCAATATAAAATGGGAAAAAGACATGAGTGGACAATTCAGGCACACACAAAGATAGAAAGATTATTCTCAAAAATATGAAAAAAGTTCAAATTTGTTACTAGGAAAACGTATTTTAAAACCACACTGAGTCCCAGCTGGGTATTTCAATTGATTAGAACATCATCCTTAAACACCAAGGTTGTGGGTTCAACCACTGGTCAGGACACATACAAGAATCCACCAATGAGCCCTGGCTGGTGTAGCTCAGTAGATTGACTGTGGACTGTGAACCAAAGGGTCACTGATTTGATTCCTAATCAGAATATATGCTTGGACTGCAGGCCAGGTTCCCCAGTATGTGTGTGCGAGAGGCAACCACACATTGATATTTCTCTCCCTCTCTTTCTCCTTTTCTTCCCCTCTCTCTGAAAATGAATAAATAAAATCTTTAAAAAAGAAAAGAATCAATCAATGAGTGGAACAAGTCAATGTTTCTCTCTTTCTAAAATCAACCAATAGAAAACATTTTTTTAAAAAACCACACAGATAATATTTCTCACCTGTCAAAATTTATACTGGCAAAAATTTAAACACAGATTCTGATAACACATTCCATTAGTGCGGCTGTAGGAAATACGTAGTCTTAATAGATTACTAGTGGGAATGCTCTTTGGTACAACACTCCACTGAGCAATTTGGTATGAAGCTACATATGTACTTATCTTTCAAACCAGTGAATCCCATCCTTAGAATTTACCCTAGAGAAATGCCTTCAACAATATAAAAATACATAAACCCAAGGTTATTGCAGGCTTGACTGTAATTTTGAAACACTGGAAACTATTGCAAGACCTATACTTAGGAGAGTGAATAACAATGGCACATCCACATTCACAGAATGGAGGACTATGAAACTATACAAAAACTATGAGGGTGTGCTTTATAAACCAATATGAGTGAGTTACAGAATGTGTACTCGTACAATAGTTCAGCGGGAAAAAAGTTCAAAGAATATCTATAGTATGCTCTCCTTAATGTAAGAAAGAAGGGTATGCAAGAAAACATACATGTATGCGTTCCTTGAGCAAAAGAAACACAGGAAGAATACACCAGAATCCAAACAGACTGGTTACAGGGAATGAATGGAAAAGGGGTAGAAGTAGTGGGGAGCATGAGATCATGGTGGCAGGGACGAGGGAAGAAGTAAGGGGAGTGAGAAAATGATGCTGGGGCTGTACAGTCTTCATTTGAATCTTGGATTCCAGCTTTCGCCTTGAGCAATGCATCTGAAACACTACTTGACCAATGCTACTTAGTAATAAATTTATTCCTAAATATTGCAGTCTTTGTCAACTATTGTGACTAAACTATTTCCCATTTCAATTTCTGGATGTTTACTTCAAAATTGTAAAAAACATATTGATTTTTTTATCTTTTGTATATTTATCTTAAATGCAACTACCATATCAATACTTTCATTGGCTTTAGTAGCTAATTTTTACTTGAGTCTTTGGGATTTCTAATCACAACTCTTATCATTAGCTAAAGGGATTATTTTATCTTTTCCAATATGCTCGCTATTTCACTTTTTAAAGTCTTACTGAATTTACCATAAGATTTAGATACTAAAAATTATAGTGATGGATAGCATCCCTATCTAGTTCCAAATTTTAATATTTTACCATTAAGAAAGAAGATGGAAATAATATAAAGGAAACTATTGATAAATTTCATCATACTATTTAAAACTCTATTCATTAAAAGACTCATAAAGAAAGTGAAAATACAAGCTACAAACTGAAAGAAGAGATTTGGCGCACATATCTCCCTGACAAGGGATTGGAAGGATTAGAAACTGTAAATAACTTCTACAGATGAGTAAGAAATACCAAACAACTCGTGAGAAAACTGGAGAAAAGGTGCTGGGAAGGTTTGGACTTCAAGGGAAAGTAAACTGTGGGGTAGTGACTAGGAACTTATGGAAGCTGTTCATGGCAAACATCACCAGATGTTAGACCTTGGTCCTTGAGTTTGCAAGAAACTCAGAGCTAAGAACCCAATATGGGCAAAAGTTATTTAGAAAGTCACAGAGGTAGAAGAAGTGGGCTGGCTGGGCTCTCTCCATCTTAAGACGTAAGGTTTTTTTCTGTTCTTTAAAGGTGGGGATTTTAAGGGACGTCTCAGGGGAGGATCGCAATAGAATATGTATCAGCTTTTCCAGGTATATCCTTTTCATCAGCTTTTTCAGGCAGTCTCTATTGATTTGCAAGAGTGATGTAGCGGCTCATTAGTCATTGCAGCTGGTCTTGATGTCAGTCATGGTATGGCTTTGACTGGTTTTGCTGTTTTTCTGGGCCTAGAGCTGAAATATGATTAAGACCTAGATGTTATCTCTATTTTGACCAAAACTCTGTCTCTATGGTCAGTAGAACTGAGGTTTTATTCCTAAGATTATTTAAAGCGAGTCAGAACCTCATTGTCCTAGGGCTTAAGGCTTAGGGGTGTGGTCATGCAAGAGCCTGTACAGGAGGCATTTGATGCTGTCCTTCAGCCCCTCTGTTCTTCCTCCAAGCAGGTCTCCTGCATGACCAGTGATGTGCTAGGGGAGGGAAGGTTGCCCTGGGGTTGAGGTCCCACACTACAATACTTGTTTTCCCAGTTTTACCTTTTGCCCTGATGACCTTCTGTACCTGGCCCATCGTTCCTACTTTGCTCACATCTCTCTAACTGCCTACTATATCAAAACTAACGGAAGATAACAGTTATTTTAGTAAGGTTTCTTTAAGCAAACTCTTCTCAGTGCCGGCTCTCCATCTTCCTTGATAAGAGTTACTCTCCTCTTCCAGGTACAGGAGAAGGGGGGCACCTTCACAAATGGAAATGTATGCCAGTTTTTCAGCAGTAAAGGGGAGGGTGGAAAACTGTTCCTGCATCTGTTGATTTTCTATTGTTTTTAGCTCAAAGTAATCCTTATTTCAAAGTGGCATGTTTTGGAGTGCCAAATCCTGATCATCTTCAAAGGCACATGCAGACATTTTACAATGTACTGATAAAAAATGTAAATAAGCACAATCTCACTAGTCATATAATTTTATACCAAGCATATTGTAAAAAAAAAAAAAGTGCTGGCAAGGATGTGGAGCAATAAGCAGTCTTAAATACTGCTGATGGGAATCTAAGTCTGTGTATTTATGTTGGAAACTAATTTGGCATTAAAGGGAACCAAAGTCTTGCCACCCTGAGGCTGCATTTTTGGGATATTGATTTGAAGTTGGTCGTTAAGAAACAAGACTGGGGAAGAACCTTTGACTCTCCCCCATTTTGCCTAAGAGACTCAGATAGAAAGGCCTACTCCAGGAAGGAAAATTTAGGATGTTCACTTGAGCCTAATTTGAATTAAATACAGTAAATAAGAGGGCTTCAGGCAAGCACCTGTTAGCTAGATACCTATTGTGACCCACTATTCCTTCACCTAGTAAGAATATGCCTGCCCTGTATGTTCCAGCTCTTCCTTAATTGCTTGTAAATATGCCCATTCTCACTTCTGAAATCTAATACCCTCTTCCTCATCCTCACTCCCAACACACCTTTCTCCTTGTTAATGTCATTAAAAGGTCTGCCCAGAAGGTATCCAGCCACGTATTGTGAAAAATAGAGACATTTATTGAAGAAGATACAAGATATAAGAAACAATGTACACAGGACAATGACACCTCAGTCCCCTTCAAAGTAGGCACCAAGGGACCTCACACAGTTTTCCCAGTCGCCATCATCTGTCCCGTTGTATTTTCCTGAATCTCACTGATGGCCTGAAATCTCTTTTCTTTCAAAGGTGATTTTAGTTTTGGGAAAAGCCAAAAGTCACAGGGCACCAAATCTGGGCTGTAGAGGGATTGAGTCACCTGGGTGATTTGATGTTTCCCCCGCCAAAATCTGCCTGAGACATGATGCATGAGCAGATGCACTGTTGTGATGAAGCTGCCAGTCACCAGCTGCCCATAGCTGCAGCCTTCTGAATCATCCATATGGTTTCTGTGGATGATTCAAGCTTAATGCAAAATCTGATGCAGATTTGTTGCTCCCCTCACTCAGTTATTTTGAATTCGATGGCCACACAATACACATGCTCACTTAATGATATCTACCTCCTCCACTGACTAGTACCATGAAATCATCATTATTCACACATGCACATTCTAATCTACTACTCTTGGCTGCCAGGTTACATCAATGTCACATAAACCGTTCCTGTTATATTTACAATGGGTGGATTTTTTTCCGGACAGGCCTTGTCATATACCCAGTGTTGCCTCACTGTCTTTGAACTTTCATGCTTTTGTGAATTCCCCATGCACATGTATTAAAATTTTATTTTCTCCTGTTAATCTGTTTCATGTTAATTTGATTAGCCCAGATAAAAGAACTTAGAAGGTGGGAGGAAAAGTATTAATTATTTTTTAGCCCCAACAGCATTATATGGAAAAGCTGAAATGGATGTGCACTGTGACTCAGCAATTCCACTTTCTGGGCATGTGCCCTGGAGAAACTCTTGCAATTGGGCACAAGAATGCATACAAGAATGTTCATAGCTGGATTGTTTATAATAACAGGACACTGGCAACTCTCATATCTTTAAGTAGAAATGACAAAGTCTAATAATAATAATACAATAAATTACTGACCATAGTGAAAATAAACTACAGCATATATATGAGTTAAAAATCAATACTTTTTTCAAACATAATGTTGTTTGGAAAAAATCAAACTGTCTCAAAATATACAGGGATGGGCAAAAGTAGGTTTACAGTTGTGAGTACCTAAAAGTTTGTTCTTGTATTCTTATTTATTAATTATTGTATCATTTATTTATATTACAACTGTAAACCTACCCTTGTCTACCCCTGTATATACTATACTACTTTTATTAATTTGAAAATCTATAAATAAAACTATGTGTTTTAAGGACACATAAAATTTGTTTAAACTATGAATAAAATCGAAACAATAAAGAAAACCAAACTCAGGATAAAAGTACTTTCAGGCAGGATAGGATTATATAAAGAAGGTGCCCACTGTCTTTCACAACTTAAATGGAAAGCCTAAGTTTTTCTTAAAATGTGTCACTTTGAAGATAATTTGCCTTATTTATGATATTTTAAAAATGTTTTATTTAGAAATATTTTTGGACTGACCACAAAATGTGCAAAAATACTAAAGTTCCCATATATCTTTTACCCAGCTTCTTCTATTGTTAACATCTTACATGCTACAGCATAATTAATCAAATCCTGGGAATTAACATTGATATAATACTATAAACTATCCCACAACCCATATTCAAAATAGCATCTGTTCTTCCACTGGTGTCCAGGATCCAATTCAGGATCCCACATTTCACGTGGGGGGGGCTCTGCCCACAGTTCCCCCCGCCCCCCGCCCCCGGCTGCCACAGATGAGAATAAGTCTACCAAGACATGATCTGCTTGGGGAGGAAAGGCAGCCAAGAACTCTCAAAGGAGAAGGGCCAAGAGCCTTTTCTTCAATGAGCTTCTATTGGGTTCATTTGCACAAGAATACAGGTAAAGCTTACTAATCATTGTCAGGCAGTAAAGATCAAACAATAGATAACAAAGAACTCTGAGGGCCTATTTTGAGTCAGGGTCAGGTAGCTAAAGAACTATAAAGCTTTGAGGAACAAACTCACTTCTTGCTTGGACCCTTATCATTTAATTGAGAGCATTCTAAACAAAGCAGGTTTCACAGGATTTTACATATTCTTTCTTAGGCCTGATCGCCTGGGGAACCCACCCTTTCCAGCACAGGGCTGCACCACCCTCTGTCATTGTTTCAGGCTTAAAGCATTGTCTTAGGCTTGAGATGGGCAGGGGAAGTAAGGCAGCCAAGAGATTAGGAAACTTCTTGCAGACAGAATGAGGACTCAGGCTGTCAAAGCTGAGGGGCGAGGATCCATCACTCCCTTTTGCTGTACCCCCCAACGTCCTTCTTTGGGGGCCTCCCACGTGATTGTGCCTGGCTTAAGTTGTTCCCCCCCTGGGGAATCTTACCCGTCATTGGCTAACTGACATTGGCCAATTGGCATTGGGGGCCAGTTATGGATGAAGTAAAAGGAGCAGAAGCAGCGTTCCTGCCAGGGAGATAAGCTTTTGTCTCCTTGGTGGCTTATGGTCCAAGTTTGCCCCCTCAGCCTTAGCCTTGGTGGAGGTTACAGCTTCTGAAACCAGGCGGGGCGGTTCCCAACAATTTTACTTAGCTGTTATGTCTTCTTGTTCTTTTTTCCTTTCTATTAAGATTTTTCTTTTAGCCCTGGCTGGTGTGCTTCAGTTGGTTGGAGCACCATCCCATATGCCAAAAAGTTTGATCTCCAGTGAGGGTGTGTATGGGAGGCTACCAATTGATGTTTCTCTTTCACATCAATGTTTCTCTTTCTCTCTAAAATCAATACATATAATAAAAATACAAATAAAAGATTTTTCTTTTAATATGCCACGAGATATCTTGATTGTATATTTTCCAAGGTACTTTTCCAGCCACATCTCCCAACCATTCCAAAAGATTTTGTCAGTCTTTCCAATGCAATAGAAGATACTGGATTATAGTTCTGTCCACCTTCTCTATTTGAAAGCAATAAATCCTAATGACTTCCATGTTCACACATTTTTATCTAATATGGAAAAACATTTACAAATATCAGAAAGCCAATTCTGAAATATTTGCATTAATTTTCAATGAAATCAGCATTTTGTGAGTTAAAAAAAAAGGCAGTACCTTGAACTCACGTCTTGCTGACAAACATGTTTCTGCTGAGGGAAGGGAAGAGAGGGAGAGTGAAGGCTGCATTTCTCCATTGGCCCCAAAGTGCCAATTTCACAATGGGATACATTGAAAGCAAGCATGCAATGATGGTTTTAAGGCTTTTACTAATAGTAAACAGTAATTGGACGCCAACCAGTTTCCCCCTAAAACCCCCAAAAATGTAAACAGGAAAGTAACTCTGCCCGTCCTGTACAGCTTCTCACATCATGTTAGAAGGGTCTCACATTCAACAATCAAGAGATTTTAAAATAGCAGTATTTTCATTTTAAGACAAGGTTCCCCTTCTTCCCTCCACCCACCGAGTATTTAACATGAAATAATGGTGTTTCATTAATTTTATACTTATTTGAAGTGGCAACAATAATCATCAGTAATTTGGCATTTCTGTTTATAGTTGTTCCAAATTTTTTTCAATTTTATAATGCCATTATAAAATTGTTCCCATGAAATAGAGACAGTAGATTCTAGATGACAAAGATTCTTTCTGAAACCAATGTTAAGTCAAAGAAATATAAAGCATGCCTTTATACTGAATTTCTGGATCCAGTACACTAAAAGAGTGAAACCTGAGAAGTTATCCACTGTTTTATGCAAGAGATAAAGACCTATACAAGCTGATTTTTGGTTGTATATTTTACACTGTGTGAATTTGCAGCATCTGCTAATTGAAGCAGATACACACTGTATTTATCATTGCCCTATATCCTAGTTCCTTCCCTCTTCACCCCCCAAAATCTACTACCTTATACCAGGGATTGTGGATATTAGCCCAAGTCATCCCAGACAACCAGTGGGGGAGAGGTCATCACTCACAAGAGGCTTGGCCTTCTTCCTCCTTTTCTTTTTCTTTTTAAAAAGATTTTATTTATTTATTTTTAGAGAAAGGGAGAAAGAGAGGGAGAGAAACACCAATGTGCAATCAGTTGTCTCCCACACACTCCCTACTGGGGACCTGGTCTGCAACCTAGACATGCGTCCTGACTGGAAATTAAACCTGTGACCTTTGGGTTTGCAGGCTGGTGCCCAACCCACTGAGCCACACCAGCCAGGGCCTTCTTCTTCCTTTTCATTTGTCTTCTCAGCTCAGCCACCTGGTCCAGCCCTGGGCATGCTGGGCTCTTACCCCTACGCCCTTTCTCTTGTCTCCTCCTGTACTCCACGATCTGCTGGTTGAGTGTTCCTGATCAATCTCACGCAGACGGGAAGGCATCTGGGGCATTATGGTCCCTAAAGCCACTTTGTGTCAAATCTTTTCCATCCGGGGACCAGTGGGTGTGAAGTGTGAAACTGAAAAAAAAACTGGCCCTTTCAATCTTCAAAGTTTCCATCTAGAAGAAATTTGGCAGCCAATTTCTCATTCTTCTCACAAGCAAAAATATGTTCCTATCACAAGTCCTTCAGAAAATCCTAAGGCCGTTATCCTTTCTACAGCTTCTTTTTCCTGAGGCATTACTTGAATGTGGTTCATAAGACCACCTCCAGCTTCTGCAGTTCCTCCACTCCAGCTCCTCCCCCTCCTCCTGGACCACCAGCTTCTTGAACTGGCTTATTTAACATCTGAATAAAATCCTCCTGGTGTTGGCTACTAGGCTGCAGTAAGGGAGGATTCTCTCCACCTATCTGTTGTAGAAATGCTGGAAGCAGGACAGGATTCTATTGAGTAATTTGTCTTATCTGTTGAAACTTTGGCTGATTCAGTAAAAATCCAAAGGGATGGCTTTCAGAACTGGTTGTTGTGATAGGGGACTCAAGGCTTGGAAAATTTTAGCTTAAGGTAAAAAGTTATAAGTCAAGCAAGTAATGTGTATGTTAAGCCTTTCTTTCAGAAACTACAGATAAGGCCCATCCTGGCTCCTGGGAAAAACAGCCGACCTCCTGGGGCACTGATAGAAGATTACTACCTGGGGACATCTGAACCTTTGTTCCAGGACCACCCCTCCCCCTTGGGAACAGCTAACTGCCCAGGACAGGAATGTTGCAGCTTCTGAATCTCAAAGCCCTCACCACACCTTGTTTGTCCTTCCCCACCCCCTTATAAAAGATCTGGCCAGGAAAGAGAAGGGAAGATGGTTTGTTAGGGTACGAACCCGACATCTTCTCGGATCACCGGCCATATGAATAAAGCTCCCATAAAAGATTCAATCACTGTCATTGCTTATTGGATTTGGTAGTGACAGGCAGCCTGAACACTGGTGTCTTTTCCGGTTCCAGCTGTAATCGTTGCTATCTTAGTTGCTGCAGGTGCAGCCGCTGAAAACTGAGCACCCGCACTAGTTGCTGGAGGGGGTTAACCACAGCTTGACTTTCTGTCTCTTGGGATTCTCATTAAATGATGCTTCACTGATCTGCCAGGGTTCTTGAAACTGGCTCCCAGGGCAACAGTTTCTTCCTCTTCTTCAAAGCCCATTGACATGATCATGCTTACCATATTATCCTAAGACTGGCCTGTCACAAGTGCATTTGTTGCATCTTTAAAAAGGTTTGACAGGAGAAGAACCTTCTAATGTACTGCCAGTTGATGCCAGGCTAATAGGCACTGGTGTTTCTGCTAGCTTTCCTGCAGGGCTCTCCTGTTTTGTTGCACTAGCAGGTACAGATTCAGAAGACACTGTCAGCGATGCTGGTGTGATAGATGCAGGGTGCGGGAGTGGGAGCCAAAGCAATGGAGGAGGTTAGGACCTGAGCCGCAGCTAGTGCTGTGGAGGAACCAACTGTGGTAATAGTAGTAGGATTTGATTGCTGAGTTGTCGCTGGTGCTGGAGTTGTCTCACAGCTTTTGGTTTCATCACCATAGCAACCACAAAGTTTTTCTCATCAATTTTATCTTGTCTTATAGTATCATGATCATTGAGGATTTTACCTGCTTTCATTAATTTTTGACCAACTACAAGAAAGGAATCTTTTTCTTTTTCAGATTCACTCTCCTTTTCCTGTGCTCTCATCCTTTTCCTCAAGGTCAGTCTCAATCTTCAAGGTCTGCTGCTCTTGCTGCTGCGGCTGCTGCTGCTGCTACTGTTACAGAACAAACAAGGCGGGGGCGGGGGGGCCTGGGACGATATACTATTATTGAAAGAAGGCCCTGGGTTCTTATGTCCGCCACCCTAGGAAAGACGTCTCTCAATGCCAGAGATTTGTGAAAAGGAAAGGAAATGTTTATTTAATGCTATACTAACTCAAAGTAGTGACCTAATGTCTTTATCAAAAATCCTAAAGTCCCTGAAAACACCCACAAACAGACACAGTCCTTCCTTCCTTCCCCCTTTGCCCAGTCCAGAGTACCGTATCTCAGGAAAGGAAATAGAAGTCCATGGCTCAGGCAGTCCTCTGGTTCTTCTCAGTTAGTCCTCCATCTCGACTGGGAGACCTCCCTGGGTTCCCGGCACCCTCGGCTGAGTCGCCAGGATCTCTGCTAAAAGCAGGTGGTGGTTCCCCCTTCTAAAGCTGTGGGGGTCCCCACTCTGGCACAGGCACGTGGTCCTCTTTTCCAAGGCCACGGGAGTCACCACTCTGCCAGGCCACCTGGTTCTCTCTCTCAGGGCTGCGGGAGTCTCCACTCTGTCAAGGCCGCGTGGTTCTCTCTCTCTCAGGGCTGCGGGAAGGGAGAGTCCCCACTCTGCCAAAACTGCATGGTTCTCCCCTCCAGGGCTGCCGCGTCTGGGTTTCAATCCCCCGCGCCAGTCTTCCTCTGCAGCCCCATTTCCGACTCCTCCTACACTTGGGCACACTTGCCCTCAATCTGCTGTCTTCTCCAGCTTTTCTGGTCGCCATCGTGGGTCTGGGCAGGTGTCACCCCATGTCATGGAGCCAATCTTCTTCCAGCTCCCACGCAGGCGCTGTAACTCAGGGGACCTGCCCCCCAGTCACATCTTGGGGGGAGATCCCTTTCCATCCCCCTGGCCTTGAGCATAGCCATAGCTATTCAGCATATCTAAGTGACCAGCCAAAGGCTATAGGTATGCTAAATGACCATGCCATGGATTAGCTGCAAAGCTGCCCTGCATGTTCTTGCTCTGTGTGCCCCTTCCCCCAACTCACACCTGTGGGGGAAGGGGTGAAGACACCTTAAAATCTCCTGGACACCTTGAATTCTGGACCCCATTTCAAATGCCTATTTGTGATCCCTGCTCTTGGCTGCACCCTGTAACACTCCTGCTGCTGGATTGACTTCAGGGTGACTGATAAGGTGTCTCTGCCCAGCACTGTGGGGCCTGCTCTGGATGCGGGCCTCTGGGGACTACCTGTGACTTAGACAGCCCCATGGTTGCCTGCACCCCTATCACTCAGTTGGAAGGAGGTGGGGGTGGGGATATGTCGCACTCACCCTCTCCCCCAGTGGTGGCCTGGGGCTGTGTTCGCCTTTCCCCACTTTCCCACCCACATGCTGCCCCTCCCTTGAGCTCAGGCCACCGTACTTGTAGCTGTCACCTCTTCTTAATCTGTTCTAATCTGTGACAGTTCCTCCATCTTTCTTTGTTTTTCATAATCTTAATACAGTACTTTTGAGGAGTTTGGGTTAGTTATTTTGTAGAGTGTTGCTTAATTTGGTATATCTGATATTTTCTCATAATTAGATTGAGGTTATACATTCTTGGCAAGAATATCAAAGAAGTTATGTTATGCCCTTCTTGGCCACTATGTAAGGAACTATATTATGTCATATGTCCCATCACTGATTATGTTAACTCTGATTAATAGGGGACTCAACAGTTGGAAAATTTCAGTTTAAGGTAAATAGTTATAAGCCTAGTAAATAATGCATATGCTAAAGTTTTTGTTTCAGATACTACAGATAAGGCCCATCCTGGCTCCTGGGAAAACAGCCGACCTCCTGGGGCACTGCTAAAGATTACCACCTGGGGACAAGTGGAGGCATCCGGGCGATTGTGTTCCAGGGAGAGACAGACACCACCCATCCCTGGCAACAGCTAACTGCCCAGAACAAGAATGCTGCAGTCTCTGTCACCTAATTCTCCCTGAATTTCAAAACCCCTCACTGCACCTTGTTTATTCCCTGATTTAAAAAGTCTAGCCTGGAAAGAAAAGGGAAGCTGGTTCTTTTGGGTGTGAACCCACCTTCCTCTCAGATCACAGGCCATCTGAATAAAGGGCCCATAAAGATTCAATCGCTGTCATTGCTTATTGAGTGGCAGGCAGCCCAAACGCTGGTGCCTTTTCCAGTTTCACGATCACTTGATTAAGGCAGTATCTACCAATTCATTGGGCTTTCAAGTTTCCCTTTTTTCATTCTTAAAACTCACAAACTATGAAGAATGTTTGTTACTCTAATGCACAAATAAAGAAGCGCTGGATGGAAATACATTGACATAGAAATATACATCTGTGCATGCATGTGAAAGAAACACACAAGAGAAAAGATATTTAAACCCCATTGTATTAGTCAGTTATTGCCACAATAATGTTGTATAAACTTGGAGATTTATAACAAGCTCATGTGTGGGGGGGCTCCGCCCGCAGGCCCACCCCCACCGCTGCCACAGGTGAGAATAAGTCTACCAAGACAAGATCTGCTTGGGGAGGAAAGGCAGCCAAGATCTCTCAAAGGAGAAGGGCCAAGAGTCTTTTACTCAATGGGCTTTCATTGGGTTCATTTGCACAAGAATACAGGTAAAGCTCATTAATCATTGTCAGGCAGTAAGGATCAAAAAATAGATAACAAAGAACTCTGAGGGCCTATTTTGAGTCAGGGTCAGATAGCTAAAGAGCTGTAAAACTTTGAGGAACAAACTCACTTCTTGCTTGGACCCTTATCATTTAATTGAGAGCATTCTAAACAAAGCAGGTTTCACAGTAATTTACATATTCTTTCTTAGGCCTGATCACCCAGGGAACCTGCCCTTTCCAGTACAGGGCTGCACCACCCTCTCATTGTTTCAGGCTTAGGTGGAGCAAGGAAAGTAAGGCAGCCAAGAGATTAGGAGACTTCTTGCAGACAGAATGAGGACTCAGGCTTTGTCAAAGCCGAGGGGCGAGCATCCATCACTCCCTTTTGCTGTACCCCTCAACGTCCTTCCTTGTGGGCCTCCCATGTGATCGTGCCTGTCTTAGATCATTCCCCCTTTGGGGAATCTTACTTGTCATTGGCTAACTGACCAAGCATTGGGGGCCAGTTATGGATGAAGTAAAAGGAGCAGAAGTGGTGCTCCTGCCAGGGAGATAAGCTTTTGTCTCCTTGGTGGCTTATGGTCCAAGGTTGCCCCCTCAGCCTTAGCCTTGGTGGAGGTTACAGCTTCTGAAACCAGGCAGAGCAGTTCCCAACACTCATGGACCTTCACATGGGCTGGAACAACTGTACTTTAGTCTATAGATTGCCCGGGTCTGGCTCTGTGCTTCACTTGGGTTCAGGTCTCTTCTACATGTTTCTTCAGTCTCTTGGGAACAGCCACTACTTGAGGGCAGGCATGTCCTTGTAAGAGACAAGAACATATAAGGATAGTATTGTCTCTTGGAGTAAAAATTGTCACACTGTCCCTTCAAATCATATTTTATTAGCCAAATTAACTTTCAGGATATATTCCATCTCTAGTGGGAGAAATTGCAACATCAGACGGCAAAGGATATAGAGGTGAAATTCAGATGTATAAAGGGAGGGTCCAAAGAACTCAGAATAAAAATCTCATCTACCTCGTTGACCCTATGCTTTTTTTTTTAAGTGACATGATGTTCAACATACACTATTAGCCTCCAAAGTAATTAGAGGGAATATGTGTGTCCTACTGTTAATGATGGGACTAAATGCTGTGGCTGTATTGAAAGATTCCCAAAAGAATCCCCAGTACTTAAAGTGTGCTTTCATAATTCAGCCATCTCTTCCCTTCTCTCCATTGTTTCAAGATGATTAATTTTGACTTGAGGGTCTTCTTACTTTTTTTTCTATGTGTGCATAATGTAATGTTGAAAAATTATGGACTTTCTCATTTACTTCTAACATGTTTCAAAGAAGATAATTTTGGGCATAGTGGAAATCTTGATCATTTTAAATACAAATGTGTATCACTTTTGTGCATGTCACCTTTTAAAATATATTCACTGTTATTTAAGGAACACTGGATTTTGATATATACCATCTTCATCAAAAACAAAGAAAAAACAAGCTTTCTTCAATAGGTGAGCATTTTATATAATTTCCCTTTTCTCCTTGAACACGTATTTCCCCCATAAAATGTTATATATGTAATATGTTTTAAAAATTTTTATTTTAATCCTCACCTAGGGATATGTTTTATTAGTTTTAGAGAGAGGAAGGGTGAGAGAGAGAAACACTGATCAGTTGTGTCCTGTATGAGCCCGAACCAGGGATCAAACCTGCAGCCTTTTGGTGAACAGGATGACACTCCAACTAAATGAGCCACCCAGCCAGGTCATATGTAATCTATGTTTTAAAGTATTTTATTTATTATCTTATCATATTTCTCTAAGCAAAAATACATACATAAAATTAAATTATTTTAAACTTTTAATTTCCTATGATCCTGAAGTTCTAAATATTAAATGTTTCTCCTGAATTAAATTATAACTATAGTTAGTAGTAGTAAACAATAAATCACAAAGAAGTAAATTTATTACACTTTATAAGAAATGATTATTAAACACAGTAAGAAAAGAATTCTCGGTGAACTGAAGCTCTTGTTCCAGACCCAGGGACACCTGGGAAACCTCGCCTGAATGTACCTTCTCACAACCTTAATTTCTGGAATGTTAAGATATAAATGTGGAATGGGGTTCAGATTGTGCTTTTTCTGCATGAGATGTGTCTGGCTGTCCACATTTCCTCTTGTATAGCCTTTCATTAATATCATTCACCTGCCCCAAAGCAGAATGTTAGTAAGTTACACATACCCTGAGGAACAATATGACCAATATGGTATAAAAAGTTGAGGAGCAGAGAGTGGAATAGCTTCACAAACCCAAGGTGGTACACCCTGCTATACCTTCATCCCTTGTAGCTGAACACGGCCTGTAAAATAGGATGTTGTAGAAGCTGTGTCTGGGATACTGCAAGACTTTCTGCTAAAAGTAACACTGGTTTGCATGCTGAACCACCTATCTGATATCCTTTGAATAAAATAAGTACACTGGTATTCAAAACATATTATGTTTTGTTAGTCTTCCCATCAGTCCAGATTTGTATCAGAAGAGGCAATTAATGTGAAGATCCCTAAACCCATATGGTAAAACTCTTGTGCAGTAAGAAAACAGACAGCGAATAGAGAATTTCTAATACGTCAAAATAAAGTGCTACTGCTCAGCAAAAGAAATATCGACAAAATGAAAATCAACCTACGAACTACAGAAGGAAATGTTTGCATACCATATAATTGATAAAGGGCAAATATCCAAAATATTAACAAACTCCTACAAATCAATAGCAAAATTCTCCCCAAACCCCCCAACTTCCAAACAAACCCAAAACCAATTTTTAAAAACAGGGAAAGGAATTGAATAGACATTGTTCCAAAGAAGACATATTGTACAAATAACCAACAGGTACATGAAACTGTGCTTATATCAATAATCATCAGGGAAATGCAAATCAAATCCATAATAATATGTCATCTCAAAACTGTTAGAATGGCTTTATCAAAAACAAAAAAAAAAACCAGAACAAAGATAAATATTGGAGAGAGTAAATGTGGAGAAACTGCCATCCTTGTGCCCTGTTGTGGGAGAATAGAATGGTGGTTGTCAGCGGCTGGCAGAAGGAACAAGCAGTATTAGTCAAAGGGTAATAAAAAGAGAATTTTGGTTCCTGAGACACTGCTAACCCATCATGATGTTTGATATGGTTAATATTTTATAGTACTGTCCAAGAATTGATCTGATGGATGGGTAGAATTTAAAAACATTAATGATTCGCTAAGAACTGGTTAAATGCCGCCAGCTAATGTTGACAAAGGGAAACTGCTGAGGGGGGAAAGACTATAAATACCACCCATGCTTGCTGCTTATAGCATTGTTGCATGAAACCACTGACAAAAAATGGAAAAGGAATAGCCAAGAGCTCTAAGACCAGTATTTGAAACAAAGGCTGATTTTCTTCCATAGCTTCCCAAATGCTCTGTCGGGGACATGTAAGGGCACCCTAATTGCTCTGCCACCCACCTGCGATCCTTGACTAATCCAACTCTCCTGTGTCCCAGTGGGAGGGTGCAATCACTGCATGACACTGCATGACACTGCATGCATTGCAGTATGAAGAAACTGGGCCACTTCACCAAAAAAACACCAGCAGCTGCCTAAGGAACCCTTGCTAGCATGGATCCTTCAATAAAACCATCAGGATGACAGAAATGTTATCATGGATACTGCAGAATGGAGAGTTTTGCAATGGCATAAGCATCTATAATATGGGAACAAATTGTATCTGGGTAGTCTATCAATCCCGAACTGAACACTCACCAATGGTTGAGTAGGTGATCACTCCAATGCAGAAATAACATTTTATTGGAAATACACATTTTGGTGAGATAGGTGCTCTTTTGCTTTTAGTTCATGTATCCATGGATGATTACAATTTATTAAGAAAATGGTTCAGGGTTCAGCATCATTTCTCTGTGTGCTTTTGACAATGTTGAATTTTACCTGAGCCCTGGCCTCCTAAATAATAGCTACCGTTTAAAAATAGCCCCACTTTTTTGTCTTCTAGGCAATAGTTTAAGGACCAAAGCCACTCTTCCCTTTTGCTTAAATAAGACTCATGGATGACCACCTTGTTTACCTAAGACAAATCCAGACACAGACTCTCTAAATTCTCATTCTTTGTCTCATCAATGATTAGCTGGACTGTTTGTGCTGACCAGTCTGAACAAAACACCACTAATCTGACCTGACCAAACTTCAGTTAGGCTTCTCACCCTCCCCAGGTGTCTGAACTTTGGCCTACCCTTAAGTTTACCCAAGATTGGAACGAGTATCAACCTCTTCAATGGCCCTTCCAGAATTGGCCAACAGCAAAACATTGGCCAGTCTTACCACCTGCTCAGTGGGCTATTGCCACTCCCATCCCCCACGGCCTGCTCCTTCCCACCTTGTTTACCATAGCAGCGTGTTCTTTCTCTTACAATGTATCTTCCTCTCCTTATCACAATAGTCTTTTTTGTAAGTCTCTCTATATCTTTGTCTAGGTTTATTTTTGACATCTTGTAGCAAAAACAAGTAGGCAGAATGGAAGGGGTGTTATTGATAAGGTATTGTTCAATTATTTGAACCATTACCATGTTCATTTCTGAGGTCCGTGGCAAAAATTACAGTAATCAATCAACAGCTGTTGATTTCTAATGCAATTTGGCTGTCAACTTCTTTAAATCCTCCTTCAATTTTGTTGCAAGCCAAGAATTTGGAAACATCTAGCTTGCAAAAGATGTGTTACTCCATCTTTTGAGTCATTCACTTCCTTGACAGCTGACACTACGTTTCGAAGTATATTCTTTCCAGGTGCTGGAGCCTTCCTGTCCTAGCAATACACCATAGTAGGTTCAGATAAGTGGAAGGAGAGTATGCTCAAAGGGCAGCTGGAAAGGCGGGGCCTATATAACATTTGAGAATCACCATGATGCCTAGAGTACAGCCAAGTTCTCAGGCAGATCTAGTTGAAGAAAAAGTATACACAGAACTTGAGGATCTGGAAGCTCATTTTTCTTAAAACTAGTTGTCTCCTTTCTCTATCTTCACCGAAACAGCCATTTCGCTCTTGCCCCCTGCTAGTGCTTAAAGGGCCTCCTGCTTCAGACCGATCAACACTATGAATCATAAAAAGATGGGCAGACTTCAAGCTCAGCTCAGGAATGGATTCAGGAGTACACCTCACCTTATTGAAAGAATGTGATGCCTAAATTAGTAACGGCTAATGACAAGACAAAACCCCCTCAGTTTCTTTTTTAAAATAGCTGTGATATTACTGGAATGGAAGAGATAAACCTAATTAAAATGAAGGGGGAATCCCAGGACCTACGTTTTCCTTTCAACCACCTTCATAATTATTCATCCTTTGGCAAAAGCCAAAAGAGTTCTCAGAAAGGCTCCCTGGAATATGAAGTCAGCTTCATGTAACACTGGGTACTGACTGTTACATGTTCTAGGATGTTAGCAGAATGGTCGTTCCCACATCAAGTGCTGAATAGCTGATGATGAAAGTGATAATGGTCTTGTGGAAATAAGCACAGACTACCCAGATGAAAGCAAGTAAAGGCTATTTATTATGAGCTTGCCATGGCAAGGGTCAGCCACTGTCACTTGTGTTTTGGCAGACACTCAAAGGCAGGCAGAGGAGTGGGAAAGCTTTAATAGCAGGAAAAAAGGGAAGGCTTTGGGGATGCCCTCATTGGAAGGTGTTGGTGTGAGGAAGCTGTAGGTGGGCTAACTAGAAGTGGAATATCCTGTGTGGTTGGTGAGGGGTGCAAATTTGGCTTTCTCTACTAGGTCCTTAGCTGGAGGTGGGGTCAAAAATTAGTAGAGCTTTCAAATGCCACTCAACTCTTGGACATTCGGAGCCAATTGTTACAAAGGTTAGTTGGCTTTCTGGACTGTTTGCTAGAGATAGAAATCTGACTTCCTACAAATGTAACTTCTTACAAAAATGACTTCCTGGGCCAGTTACTATAGATAATGGGTTAATTTCCTGGGCTGCTTGCTGCAGGGTGTGGGGCACAGTTCTATTTTTATGTGTAGCCTGGTTTCTGGTTACTTTCGATGTATATATTCAGCCTCTCAGTCTAGATACACCAGAAATTTTTGATATAACATCAAAGAGTGACAGTAAAGTTTTTTATGGTTCTTGAAGCTCACATGGAGTCAATTTAACAAATCATCTTTATGGCCCCGAAGTTGTAGAGAAGCAGAGAATATTATCTACAAATATTTATGTAATAGGAAATTTTGCATATTAATAATACTGTTTGTTCATCATTTTTCCATCAATTAACTCTTTTTAATTTATTGAGAGAGAGAGGAAGGGATAGGGGTGGAAAGAAAGAGAGACATTGATTTGTTGTTTCACTTACTGATGCATTCATTGGTTGCTTCTTCTATGTGCCCTGATTGGGAATCAAACATGCAACCTTGGCATTTTGAGACAATGCTTTAACAACTGAGCTGTCCGGCCAGGGCTCTACCAATTAACTTTAAATGTTGCATTTATTCCAAGGAGCTTTGATTAAATACAAAGCATAGATATGGGTTGAGGGATTATTTTGTTATTATTGTTTTTGTTTTTATTTGGGGAGGGAGCTCCCCCCCACCTTTTTTTTTTTTTTGGTAGATGTGAGCTTGCACAAGTGGGTATGTGTGTATATGCAGTGAAGAATTGGAAAATATTTCTATTGATTGTCCTCCTTTCCCTCTTCCAGGGACAAAATTTACATTTGTTATGTTTTTGCCTACCCATGCAGGGAATTACTGAAAAGTGTCTTGTGCTTTGAACATGAAGACATTCAAGACTTGGTTTTAATTTGCTTATTAACTTTTGTATTTGAAAAACCATTTTTCTTTAAGGTGTCTTACCATCACCTTTAGTCCAGTTGCCATTTATTTAGTTACACAATCAGACAAGGAGGAATTTCTTTCACTCTTTGTCTTTCTACTTTTTACCTTGTACACTTCCCTCTCTGTTTGTTCTCAAATAGCTTGGTTACCCTTTGGTGATATGCTTCCTCTTCTCCTGTCCAGGGAAGAGGTGAGCGGGTTCTTTTTCTATAAAGAACTAGTCAGCAAATATTTCAAATTTAGAAGGCCATGAAGTCTCTGTTGCAACCAGTCAGTTCTGTCCTTGCAGCATGAAAGCAGCCATAGATGATACATAAATGAATGAGTGTGGTAGTATTCCAATAAAATTTTATCTCTAGACATAGAGATTTTCTTATGATTTTCTTGTGTCACAAAGTATCATTCTCTTTTTAATTTCTTACAACTATGGAAAAATATAAAAAAGCATTATTAGCTATGGGTTGTACAAAAATAGGCAATGGGCCAGATTTGGTTCATGGACTGTAAATACTGATCTAAACCAAGAAAGAAATAGACTAAAATGAGTGTATGAGACTTCTGTCTGTAAGGATTGTTGCTTTTCCTGGGTGATAATTAAGACTACCTGGGTTAACATAGCTTAACTGTTGGGATGAAAAAAGCTCAATATTTGCCTCAGGAAATTCTTTCCAGAAAGATAAGATGAGAAATCAATAGATAACTTCACTAGTCATTTGGGGGAATTTTTATGAAGCAACTTTAGGTAAATAATTTGGCCAGCCAGGCTGAGAACTCTTCTATTAGGACAATATATTACCTACCTACTACTTACTTGTCAAGTAGTAGTTTACTTATCATGACTCACTTAGAGATCTTCATCTCACTGTATGCACAAATCCTATTACGTCAGAAACTTTGTCCAATCCCAGTCAATTACCCTTCTTTAAAGACCCATCTAATCCTGGCTGGTGTAGCTCAGTGGATTGAGTACAGGCTGCAAACCAAAAGGCTGCCAGTTCAATTCCCAGTCAGGGCACATGCCTGAGCTGTGGACCAAGTGCCCAGTGGGGGCCACAACCACACAGTGATATTTCTGTCCCTCTATTTCTCCCTCCCTTCTCCTCTCTCTAAAAGTAAATAAATAAAATCATTTTTTTTATTTTTAAAGAATCTTTTTTTTAAGATTTTATTTATTTATTTTTAGAGAGGGAAGGGAGGGAGATAGAGAGAGAGACAGAAACATCAATGCACAGTTGCTGGGGGTTATGGCCTGCAACCCAGGCATGTACCCTAGCTGGGAATCGAACCTGGGACACTTTGGTTCCCAGCCTGCGCTCAATCCACTGAGCTACGCCAGCCAGGGTCAATAAATAAAATCTTAAAAAAAAAAGACCCATCAAAGCCACTTGAACTCAGATTTTAACGCCCTATATATATATTTTCCTCTGACTTCATTCTTTTGAAACATTACCAAGACTATCAAAGTGGTATTCTTTCTTACTGTGGTAAAATATAAATAAAAAATAATAAATAAAGCTTTTTTGGATTAACAGTTTTTTCTAGTAGTCTTTTGAAAGAGTTGACAGTTGACCCAAGAAAAGAGGTCTAGCCTCAGTTTCTGGCTTTCTCTTTTACTGTTTTTTGTTTGTTTGTTTGTTTTTGTTTTTGGCAGGGTTTGGGGTGGGGAATTTCAAGATGGGCTAACTTATATGCACATAACTAAATAATTATATGTCAACCTTATTCTGTGTCCTAACTATTCTTACCAACATATGCAAACTTGTCCCCTTTTCAGCAAGGTTGAAATTTTCCATGTCTGTTTTTGTAATCCTTATCCAAGGATATATTTGTTGATTTTAGAGAGAAAGAAAGAGGGATTGGAGGTGGGGAAGCAAGAAGAGAGGGATAGAGAGAGAAACATTGATCCCTGTCTCTCATATGCACCCCACCAGGGACTGAATCTGTAGCTTTTTGGTGTACGGGATGATGCTCCAACCAACAGAGCCACCTGGCCAGGGCTCACTGTCCTTTTTAAAATCAGCCTTTATCAAAATATAATTATATAATTAACATATCATGCAATTCACCTATATATGATAATAATATAGGAATATTATTCATTTTTTAAAATGTAGTTAAAATGTGCATAAAAGATACCATTTTAACCATTTTTAAGTGTATACTTCAGTGGCATTAATTAACCATTTACAACGCTGTGTCACTGTTACCACTATCTATTTCCACAACTTCTTTATCACCTCAAATGGAAATTCTTAATTATTAAGCAATAAGACCCCATCCCCCTCCCTCCAGTGTCTGGTGACCTCTAATCTTGTATTCCATGAATTTGCCCACTCTAGATATTTCATGTAAGTGGAATCATATAACATTTATCTTTTTGTGCCTGTATTAGTTTAATTAGCATAACATTTTTGAGGGTCATCCATGTATCAGAACTTCATTCCTTTTATTCCTTATAATATTCCATTGTATGGATATACCACATTTTAAAAAAGACTTTATTTATTTTTAGGGAGGGGAAAGGAGGCAGAAACAGAGGGAGAGAAACACAATGTGTAGTTGGTTGCCTTTCATGCACCTTACTGGAGACCTAGCCCACAACCCAGGTATGTGCCCTGACTGGGAATTGAACCAGCAACCCTTTGGTTCACAGGCCAGCACCCAATCCACTGAGCCACACCAGCTAGGGCTTCACATTTTGTTTGTTGATGGACATCTGGATTGTTTCCTCCTTTTGGCTAATATAAGTAATGCTGCAATGAATACTGGCTTATAAATATCTAGTTAAGCCCCTGCTTTCAGTTCCTGGAATTGTTGAGTCATATGGTAATTCTATATTTAGCTTTTTGAGGAACTGTTTTTATTTATTTATTTATTTATTATTTTTTTTTTTTAGAGAGGGAAGGGAGGGAGAAAGAGAGAGAGAGGGAGACATCAATGTGCGGTTACTGGGGGCTGTGGCCTGCAACCCAGGCATGTGCCCTGATTGGGAATCGAACCTATGATACTTTGGTTCGCAGCCCGCACTCAATCCACTGAGCTACACCAGCCAGGGCTGTTTTATTTTTGACTGTACTATTTTATATGCCTATCAGCAATGTGTCATGTCGCAATTTCTCCACATTTTCACCAACACTTATTTTTCATTTTTTAAAAAATGAAAGCCCTCCTAGCAAGTGTAAAGTAATGAATGTCATTTGGAATAATAAAAAACAGTCTTGCCCTGGCCAGTGTGGCTTAGTTTGTTGGATCATCATCCCATACCCCGAAAGGCTGTGGGTTTAATCCCCATTCAGAGCACATATGAGAGGCAACCAATTGCTGTTTCTCTAGCACATCAGTGTTTCTCTTCCTCTCTCCCTCCCTTCCCCTTTCTAAAAATGAATAAATAAATCTTTAACAACAAAAAAAAGACATGGACACAAAGAATCCATTTGATCATATGAAGACTACCCTTATCTATATCCTGAATAATTTTGGCGTATGTGCTTCATATGCTATATTTAAATTTCTTTACCAGCAAGATGGAGGAATAGGTGGACGCACCGTTCCTCCTCATACAACCAAGATTAGAAAACCAATAATTTACAACAATAATTTACTATCAGAATAACACCCAGATCCGGCAGAGGATTTATCTGAATGGAAGTCGGGCAGCCAAGAAGTTGAAGTAGACGCGTTCATCCGGACTGGTAGGGGAAGACGAGCCTGGCAGGCGCGGGGCTGGCTCGGGTCGGCAGCGCGCGGAGGTCGGGGGGAGGTTTGGCGCGAAATTGGCGCAAACACCATCCGGGGGCGCAAGAAGGCAGCGGTGATCCCTGAGTACGCAAGCTGTGGCTGGCAGACCCAGAGGGGTAGCGACTGTGGACCAGGGCAGAACTCACGGCCCAGAAGCCCAGACAAGGGTCTGAGTCCAGGGGAACGGAACTACCGCCATTGTTTTCTCCTGCCCCGCTCCCGCTCCCGCCCCGCCCCCACATATAACGTCACAATCTAGCAACTGGGGTGCCCGGCCCCGGTGAGCACCTAAGGCTCCGCCCCCCAACGTAACAAGAGCAACCAGACCGGAAAAAAAAAAAAGGAGAGACAGGGGAAAAAAAAATATGTTTTCAACAGAGCAGATCAGTCCCCCAGGGCTAATCCTTTTGAGTGACCAAGAATTAGCCAATCTATCAGATGCGCAGTTCAAAACACTGGTGATCAGAAAGCTCACGGAACTGGTGGATTTTGGATGAAATTTAGATGAAAGAATGCAGAGTACCATAAAACAGATGCAGGAAGACACACGGAGGAGAGCCAATAGTGAAAGGAAGGAATATGAGTCTCAAAACAATACAGTGGACCAGAAGGAAGATAGAATCAACCAAGCAGGAAAGCATGATGAAATAAGAATTCAAAAAATTGAGGAAAACAATTGAGAGCATCCAAGACACCTTTAAACGTTCCAATATCCGAATTATAGGGGTACCAGAATCGGAAAGGGAAAAGCAACAGATTGAGCACGTATTTGAACAAATAATAAAGGAGAACTTCCCAATCTGGCAAAGGGAACAGTCTTCCAAGAAATCCAAGAAGCTCAGAGAGCCCCAAAGAAGTTGGACCCAAGAAGAAACACACCAAGGCACATCATCATTACATTAGCCAAGGTAAAAACGAAGGAGAGAATCCTAGAAGCAGCAAGAGGTAAGGGGACAGTAACCTACAAAGGAGTTCCCATCAGACTGGCAGCTGATTTCTCAAAAGAGACCTTACAGGCAAGAAGGGGCTGGAAAGCAGTATTCCAAGTCATGAAAGGCAAGGACCCACATGCGAGATTGCTCTATCCAGCTAAGCTTTCATTTAGAATGGAGAGGCAGATAAAGTGCTTCTCAGATAAGGTCAAGTTAAAGGAGTTCATCATCACCAAGCCCTTATTTTATGAAATGCTAAAGGGGCTTATCTAAGAAAAGAAGAGAAAGAAAAGACATGTACAGTAAAAGGACAGCAAACTCACAAATATTAACAACCACACCTAAAGCAAAACCAAAAGAAACTAAGTAAACAATTAGAACAGGAACAGAACCACAGAAATGGAGGGCACATGGAGGGTTAGCAGCAGGGGGGTGGGAGGAGGAGAGAGGGGGAAAAGGTATAGAGAATAAGTAGCATAGAATGTAGGTTGAAAATAGATAGGGGGAGGGCAAGAATAGTACGGGAAATGTAGAAACTAAAGAACTCATAAGTATGACACATGGACATGAACTAAAGGGGGAAATGTGGGTGGGAGGGGGGTACAGGGTGGAGGGGAGAGAAGGGGGGAAATGGGACAACTGTAATAGCATAATCAATAAAATAAAAAAAAAGAAAAAAAATTTCTTTAAAAATATTTTGTATATTTACATGGTTTGAAATATAAAAACTACAAAAGATTTGAATGAAAAGTTTTCTTTCCCACTCTGAGTCAGCTAGCGCCAGAATAACGTTCTATAAAAAAGCCACCCAAACCCAGTGGCTTACAATGACCAGCATTTATGTTTCCTACTCGTCTGTGGGTCCATGGATAACTCCTTCAGACTAGGACTTGGTTGGCTTCCTGGCCTCCAAGATTCAGGCAATATCCGAGTCTCTTCCTCACCTATTGCTGGGGGCTGATACCAAAGGAGTAGTGTGTATTGGGGCCTGTTCTTCAGGCAAATGGCCAAATCAAACATATTTAAGTCCTTTGCTCATCTCTATCTGTAACCATGCAGAAACTTCATTTCTTTCATGACCTTTCTTCTTCTTTTTCTTCTTTTGACACAAACTGGCCTTGTCCTGCCAAGGAGCACCCTGACTCACCCACCTCCCTCTCCCTTGTGCATCCACCCCCGTAATCATTGAGCCCTGAGGACAATGAGGTGCTGGTCAACATCCAAAAGTATTATGAAAAAAGCCTCAGGTCTGTTGGCCACAGAGACAGAGTTTTAGTCAAACTTGAGATAATATCTAGGCCTCAGTTGTGTTCCAGCTCCAGACTCAGCAGAGCAGAATGACCCCACCAGCCATGCCCTTGCAAACCGGACAGCAATGCCATGATCAATTATGCCCTATGCTAGTGCCGACCAATCGACAGAGACCATGGCCTTAACTCCACCATGACTGACGATTTTTTTACCCTTATATAACCCATATATACTAGAAGCTGTCAGAGAGCCAGATCTTAGAACAATAGCTGACCTGTGACTTTCTGTTCAGTGCCATTAGCTTAAGTAAACCTTTACTTTCTTTGCTGCAAACTCTTGTTCACTTTGATAGGGTTTTGATGCACACAGGTAAACGGACCCCTTCAGTTCGATAACATATCTGTTAGTATTCTTTTGACCAAAGTAAGTCACATGGCTAAGCTTAAGAACTATAATTTACCAACAGTAAAATGGCAAAGGAGTAAATATTTACTACACAATAACCCAAACTATGGTACCAACTATCAATCACTCACAGCTTTTCTATAGACAACTGATGTTATTGTTTTGTTATATTTAATTAATATCTACACACAAGAAATTATATGTAAGGTATATTCTTTTTTACCCTCTTTTTTACATAAATGGTAATATTCATCACAAATTCCTAATACCTAATATAATGGGCTATGTTTAATGTAAGTTGTAAGAAATTTGGAACTTTCCTACCTCCTCATTTAGCTCAAGATTATTGCCCTAGCTGGTGTAGCTCAGTGGATTGTGTGTGGGCCTGTGAATCAAAGGGTCACTGGTTTGATTCTCAGTCAAGGCACATGCCTGGGTTGCAGGCCAGGTCCCCAATAGGGGATGTGCAAAAGGCAACCACACATTGATATTTCTCTCCCTCTCTTTCTCCTTCCATCCCCCTCTCTCTAAAAATAAATAAAATCTCTCCAAAAAAAAAAAAAAGATTATTGTCCCATACACAATCTATCACTGTGCTTTCTGCCAAAATATTCTAATTGAACACTTTAAGTTTGTCGCCTACAGTATTTTGATATTGGAAAAATTAGTAGCACTTGATTTGGAAGTTTTCACAATTGAAATTGTTGGAAAGGATGACATTTTTTAAAGGGCAGTGCAGTGGAATGTTCAAAAACAGAACCTAGAGTTGGGGACTTTTTAAGAGACATTAGCACTCCTACATGTTTAGCCCATATGCTCCAGGACTCTGTGTTCAAGAATGCTTGGCAAGCAGGCGGTCCTGGAAAGTTAAAGACTGGGACTCCCCCTGAGCAAATGTATTTGCATCCCCAAATAAGATCAAAATAATGACTCCTTCCAAGAGACTTACAGATGCCTCTCCCCAGAAATATTTACTTATATTCTAGGATAATAAAATACTTTCTCTCTGGAAGGGAGGATGGGCAGATTTGCCAGCAGCACTATGTAAGATTAGAGTCTTCTAAACTCAGACTTCATTTTCTATACTGCACCCCAAAAGCATGTGTAGGTGCCATCTGGCCCTCCCTGTGTCACCCCACAGGGACTGGGACTGAGGGAATCGGGGCTATGATGCTACTTGGCTGCTGCCTCTGCAGGGAGTATGCCATCTTTGTCCCTGACACAGGGATCTCCTGTTTTCTGCCAGTGTGTAGGTAAAAACTTGTGGCAGGGTAACTTGTTAGCTTGCAACCAAATTAGTATCTCACACCCTTCATAGCTTCCAACTTAACAAGAAGAAATTAGCAAAAGAAGAGTCAGAAAAGAGAGAGTGTCTGTCTTTTGAATAAATTGAGATCTCTGTCCCTCCTAGAGTGACAGAGTGACTCCCTTGCTTTAAGAATAATAGAATTGGGTCAGAGAGATGTGAGGAAGAGGGATAAGAGATGATACTGCTGGCTTTGAAGGTGGAGCAAGAGGGCCACTAGCCAAGAAATGTGGGCAACTTCCAGAAGCTGGAAAAGCAAGGATACAGATTTTTCACCTAGAGCCTCCAGAAGGAATGCAGCCCTGTCAAACCTTGATTTTACCCAATTGAGACCTGAGTCACTCTTTTGAACTACAGAAATGTGGGCCTCATCCAATCAGTTGAAGGTCTTAATAGAATAAAAACTGACTTCCTCTGAACAAGAAGGAATTCTGCCAGCAGACTGTCTTTGCATTCAAACTGCAACTCTTCCCTGAACTTCCACAATCATGTGAGCCAATTCATTGAACCAAATCTCTTGGTGTGTACACACACACACACACACTAGGGTTGGCCACTTGTATTTCTTTTAGGGAGAGGTGTTTGTTCATGTGTTCTGACCATTTTTTAATTGGATTATTTGTTTTGTTGTTAAGTTGTATGAGCTCTTTATAAATTTTGGATATTAAACCCTTACTACAGGTGTTGTTTGCAAATATATTCTCCTATTTGGATGATTGCCTTTTTGTTTTGTTAATGGTTTCCTTTGCTGTGCAGAAGCTTGGATGGATCTTGAGAATAATATCACACTAAACAAAATAAGTCAGATGGAAAAAGTGAAAAACTATACAATTTTACTCACATGTGAGATACAAAACTGAAAACAAATGAACAAACAAGACAAACAAAAATTCACAGGCACAGACAACCATATGGTGATTACCAGAGGGAAGAGGGCAGTAAAGAGTAAAAGGGGTCAAATATATGATGATGGAAGGAGACTTGATTTTGGGTGGTAAACAATGCAATATACAGATGTTCTATTGTAGAATTTTACACTTGAAACATAATTTTATTAACCAATGTCACCTCAATTAATTTAATTTGAAAAATAATAGGATTCAAGAAAGCGAAGGTGGAAATGTGAGGGAATAATCTGCTATCCTTAAGTCCCTGTAAGGTGACATAAGAAGTAAGAAATATGGTCTCCTTAATTGGGGGGACCAAAAAAAGCATGAATTGTCCCTGCCTACATATTTTTATCCTATAAGTACAAAGGACAAACACTTCCTGAAAGGAAAAGGGGGCTTTTTGAAACACCTGGAGAGAGAGTTGTTAAACTGCCACACTGGTACTGGGGGAAGAGAACAAAGGGACAAAGCCAGCTGCCACCAAATATCACTGAGGCATGAACACACACACTCATTGGACAAAACCTTTCCTGAATCCAATTTTCTTCTTTTTCCAGAGGGAAAAAAACTGTTTTAATGTTTATTTTATTCTTAAAAGATTTTATTTATTTTTAGAGAGAGGGGGAGGAGGGAGAGAAACATCAACATGTGGTTGTCTCTTACACGCCTCCAACTGGGGACTCGGCCCACAACCCAGGCAACCGTGACTGGTAATTGAACCAGCGACCTTGTGGTTTACAGGCTGGCACTCAATCCATTGAGCCACACCAGCCAGGGCTGATATTTATTTCAATCAAAAAACAAATTTGCATCTGTGCCTGTTTGGAGTTGAGGAACAGGTGAAGAGTGGAGATATTCACCTTACATCATGTGTTCTGTCTCATCCAGGTGTTCTTAGAAGAATCCTGTACACAAACAGTTCTTGGAAATTATTGTGAGTATCCTGGAGTGCTTATCAGGCAGGACCTCCATAAAATAGTCTGAAAAGGACTCATTGGAAATCTGAAGGACTAGGAAGCTTGGTAGAAACCGAACAGCAGAGTGCTTGCTTGGGGTTTGGGTGTGGTAGTATTAAGACCCAAGGGACAAGCAGTGCAGAGAGGCAGGGTAGGGTAGGAAGAGATTATGATTCTCAAGTGGTTGGAAATTAGTCATCTGCCAGACATATCTCAGTGTTAGGTGGTTCAGAATTTTCATAATATGCATTGTAGGTGGAACTGCATAATTTTCATAGTGTGGACTATGTTTAATCTCTTCCTCTTCATATTCTAAAATAAGGGATCCAGGATACCATGGAATCTTTTTTCTTCTGGGTGCTCAAAAGACTTCTAGATACACTCCTGGGGTAATATAAATCTGATGTCAAGCTTCTAGTGATGGCTCCAAGTTGGTGAACTCCCTTCATTAAGACTTTTTCACTAAAGAGGTCATTTATGCTTCCCAGTTTAGCCTTGATTTAACAAGATCAAGGCTGTGTTTGGAGTTGGGTTTTTTTTTAAGATTTTATTTATTTATTTTTTAGAGAGGGAAGGGAGGGAAAAGAAGAGACAGAGAGAAACATCAGTGTGTGGTTGCTAGGGGTCATGGACTGCAACCCAGGCATGTATCCTGACTGGGAATCGAACCTGTGACACTTTGGTTTGCAGCCCATGCTCAATCCACTGAGCTACGCCAGCCAGGCTGGAGTTTGTTTTTAAGGACTCATGGTGAGAGGTGAGTGGGGCATCTCTTTCTCTGGCACACCAATGACTATTTGCTTACAGCTAGCTTACTTAAAATACCTTGTAGAGACTAAGAGGAAACTATGATTTTAGAAAAAAAAAGGCTTTCGGATCAGAATCAGATTTTCTTCACACAGATTTCTTCAGATTTTCTTTCTCAATTTTCACTTGAGAAAGGGTCAGGTCCTGCTAGCTAGGAATTTACTTGTTGAAAGAAAGTTAAATGTTTTACATCATCTAAGTCATAAAGGGCATTCCCAGCGATACAAGGAATAAAAAGATGGGTGGTAAGTAGAACCCAAAACTAATTTTCAATATTTTAAAATGAATTTTAAAAATTTAATTTAACATTGATTTAGCTATAAAAATACTTTGTGCTCTGTAAATTGTTGTCAAAACCACTGTGAAAATTTTTAAATATTGTAGGCATTTTCACTAACATTTATAAAGTGATAAGACCAACTTCTAAAGCTGTCCAAGTTTCCTGCATGCCAGAAATAATATGACTTCTCTCTTTAAACATCTGAAATATAAGAAAAGAGGATGTTTATTCCAAAACACTGTCTCAGTAAAACACTTCTACTGCAAGATTACCTCCCTTGTTCTCATTGGTAGAGCCACATTTGTGAACAAATATAAATCCTTATGTTTTTCTCAGTATTACAAACTTTCTGATTGCAAATGTATAGTTTAACTTGTATGTTGCTAAAATACATTCAAGTCCACTTCAAAGAACTTTCCACGTAGAGCATAAATCTGTGTTTATTGAGATTCTTTAAGCTGCAAATGACAAAAATCCAAGTCAAACTAGTTAAATTACAAGGGCAATGTATTGGTTTATTACACTGGAAATTCCATTGGTAGGTATACTTTCAGATGCTTCATAACCCAAAAACTCAACCAGTATTACAGTTGGCAATTGCAAACACCCTTTCTATTTCTTTTTCTCTCAATTTCTCTATTCTGGTTTGCTCTGTCAATTAGCAAGGTTCTCTCTCAATGGGTGTGCTTTTCATCATCATGTTATCCCAACTCCAAAAAAACCAATGCCCATGATAGCTCTGGTAGATTTTCTACTATACAAAAATATTAGTTGATGCTTCTATATAAATGTTGACTAGAAATTTTTTGTTTTGTTTGTAAATGTTCCCTAGAAAAAATGACTATGAGGAAATGGTAATCAGAGACTAAATTATCTTCGTAGGGAGTTGTGATGCCATCTCTCAAATGAAAGAAGGACCCATTCCACAAATGTTGATTGAGTACCTGCTATGTTCAAGATGCTGGAAATAAGATAGCAAAGAAGCCAGACACCGTTACTCACTTGGTAACTGAAGAAGTGCTGTTAAGTATAGGGTGCTGTGGGGGTTATATAAGATGGGGTCTGGCTTGAGAGGATTCCCTGAGGAAGTTATACTTGAGCTGACCTCTGAAAGGGCCAGTCAAGAAGACTGGGAAGAACAGACTTCCGACCAAGATGGAGGCATAGGTAGACACACTGTGCCTCCTCACACAACCAAAAGGACAACAAAAATTTAAAAACAAAGAACAACTAGAATTCATAGAAGACCGAACTATATGGAAGTCCAACAACCAAGAAGTTAAAGAAGAAATATCCATCCAGACCAGTAGGAGGACTGGGGCAGGCAAGGCTGTGGCTGGCAGACCCAGCGTCACATACAGCATCACAACACAGCGACATGGGTTGCCCCGCCCTGGTGAACACTTAAGGCTCCACCCATTATACATAGCAGCAGGCGCACTGAGACAAAAAAAAAGCCCAAATGAAAGAACAGATCAAAGCTCTAGGAAAAATACAACTAAGCAACAAAGAGATAGCCAACCTATCAGATGCACAGTTCAAAACACTGGTAATCAGGATGCTCACAGAATTGGTTGAATTTAGTCATAAATTAGATGAAAAAATGAAGGCTATACTAAGTGAAATAAAGGAAAATGTACAGGGAACCAATAGTGATGGAAAAAAAACTGTGACTCTAATCAATGGTGTGGACCAGAAGGAAGAAATAAACATTCAACCATAAAAGATTGGAGAAACATTAATTCAAAAAAATGATGAGGGGCTTAGAAACCTCCAGGGCATCTTTAAACGTTCCAACATCCTAATTGTAGGGGTACCAGAAGGAGAAGAGGAAGAGCAATAAGTGGGAAACTTATTTGAACAAATAATGAAGGAAAACTTTTCCAATCTGGCAAAGGAAATAGATTTCCGGGAAGTCCAGGAAGCTGAGAGAGTCCCAAACAAGCTGGACCCAAGGAGGAACACACCAAGGCACATCATAATTACATTAGCCAAGGTAAAAATGAAGGAGAGAATCCTAGAAGCAGCAAGAGATAAGGAGACGGTTACCTATAAAGGAGTTCCCATCAGACTGTCAGCTGATTTCTCAAAAGAGACCTTGCAGGCAAGAAGGGGCTGGAAAGAAGTATTCCAAGTCATGAAAAGCAAGGACCTACATCCAAGATTACTCTATTCAGCCAAGCTTTCATTTAGAATGGAAGGGGAGATAAAATGCTTCTCAGATAAGGTCAAGTTAAAAGAGTTCATCATCACCAAGCCCTTATTTTATGAAATGCTAAAGGGGCTTATCTAAGAAAAGAAGATAAAAAACATGAACAGTAAAATGACAGCAAACTCACAGTTATTAGCAACCACACCTAAAACAAAAACAAAAGCAAACTAAGCAAACAACTAGAACAGGAACAGAACCACAGAAATGGAGATCACATGGAGGGTTAGCAACAGGGGAGTGGGAGGGGAAGAGAGGGGGAAAAGGTAAGGAGAATAAGTAGCATAGATGGTAGGTAGAAAATAGACAGGGGGAGGTTAAGAATAGTATAGGAAATGTAGAAGCCAAAGAACTTATATGTATGACCCATGGACATGAACTAAAGCGGGGGATTGTGGGTGGGAGGGAGTATGCAGGGCAGAGGAGAATAAAGGGGGGGGAGGGGACAACTGTAATAGCATAATCAATAAAATATATTTTAAAAAAAGAAAAAGAAAGGAGACTGGGAAGAACATTTCAAGGAGAGAGGACATTACATGCCAAGGCTCTGAAGTGGATGAGAATATGACACATTCATAAATGTGGTTCCAATTTTGAAAGCACAGAATAGTATTCAGTGAAGACAGAAAGGTAGAAAGGAGATCAGACAGAGTCTTGCAACCCTTGTTAAAGATTTTGGTTCTTATGCTAAGAAAAATAGGAAATCTAAATAGTGTTAATGAAAATAATGATGATGATACCCCATGCTTCTTCAGTACTTGTGTTCCAGGTAGCATTCTACAAATTTTATAACCATTGTTATTTAATACTCTGCAGAAACGGTGAACTAAGTATTATCTCTTACTTTACACATAAAAACATTGAAATATAGAGAAATTAATGTTTCCCCACCCCCTCCCTGTTTATCACAAATTTCGCAAGTGGTAGAACCATGATTTAAAACAAGGATGTCTAATTTTAGAGTCACAACAAAACATTATATGCTTACCTTATATCTCACTGCCTCAGTTCTGATGTCACTCATTTTCCCAATTAAAAGCGATAATTCTTTTTAGTGGGAAATAACATTTAGAAACTACCATCTGGACATCAGGTTTGCTCAATGCTTCTAACGTATCATTGCTTCTAGGTCATTTCAGTGAGTAAAATTAGGAAGTGATATAGTTTTTAAATCATGGGTTGATATTGATATTGACAGTTCAAATATACCATTGTGGTTTCCTTTTATTTTATTTTTGTATCTTATTTCTCTTACACTTGTCTTATTTTTGTTTAAAAAAAAAAAACAGATATTATTGCCCACCAATTAAATGTATTCCAACATGTATTTTTCTACATAATTTATTATGAAGTGATCCATGTTAACAAAAATATTTTCATTATTTGCTTCAATTCATGTCTTCCAGACTAAGTCTTTGTTTTTCCTTCTGAAATAATGCCACTGAGGCAATAAAGGATTTTTAAACATCACAGCTAAGAACTTGAACATTCATCTGCCACTAACTATATGCTGGAGAAGCCCAGCACTGGGCCCATGTGATTTGAATGGCTGAGAATGTCTCAAGAGTCTTCCTCACTCTGGAACTGGGGTGGGGGGAAGCTCTTAAACTTTTTTTTTTTAAAGATTTTATTTATTTTTAGAGAGGGAAGGGAGGGAGGGAAATAGAGAGAGAAAGAGAGAACATCAATGTGCGGTTGCTGGGGGTTCTGGCCTGCAACCCAGGAAGGTACCCTGGCTGGGAATCGAACCTGGGACACTTTGGTTCCCAGCCCGCGCTCAATCCACTGAGCTACGCCAGCCAGGGCTTTAAACTTTATTCTTAATGTATTCTCTTATATGCTTTATCCTATTATATGTGTATATGTGTGCATATACACAATAGTTATGTATAGTCTTTAAAAGTCAATGTCATGAAGAACAAATAAACAAAGAAGGTGGCACTAATGTTCTAGATAAAGTGACTAAAAAGACCAGACAACCAAATATAATGCATGAACCCTGATTAGATTATTGTTAGGAGAGAGAGAAAAATCAGCAAAATAGGCTTTGAGGACACTTGGGGAAATTAGAATATGGACTAGATCAGCGATTTTTAGCTGGTGTACAAGAATTTTTTAAAACATGTAGTATCTGACTATTTAGTGAGGCACTCACCTCTTTTCCTTAAATTGTCAAATAAAAAATGACAACAGACAACACAACAACAACCGTCAGGCTGAATGCCCTGTCTCAAGCTATAAATATAAAGGTCATATAATAGAGTTTCAGCTTATTGGTCACATTGCATAATAAGGATGCATCTAATTGGTTAATTCTTGGTACCTGAAATTCTTATTTACAAGTATAGGCACCTGATTTTTTAAAAAATCACTTTGGAGCAAAAAGGGTAGGTAATTATTATTTTTGTTTTCTTGTAAATCAATAAAAAATTATACCTTTTTTTCATCAGAACAGCAAAAAATATATTTTATGGTGTGCCACAGAATTTTAGTAATTAGTTTATGTGTGCCATGAGATGAAAAAAGTTGAAAATCACTGGACAAAATATTAGATGGTATAGAATTACAGGTAACTTTCTTGGGTGGGATAACAGATTGTGGTTAAGAGGCAGACTCCCCTACAAGATGCTTGCTGAGCTATTTAGTAGTGAAGTGTCATGGTATTTGCAACTTATTAATGGTTAGATTTTTTTTTTAAGCATATACACACACACATACACTAAATGGAATAGTTTCCTTTCTAAGTGGAAAATGGCTGATTTCAGCTGTGAGGCTGGGAGATGTCAAATAAAAACAAATATAGACTGAGAGGAATTTAATTA